>NW_022589806.1:822159-1036205 GCF_004348235.1 Phoca vitulina
TTTTTAAAGATTTTATTTATTTATTTGACAGAGAGAGACACAGCGAGAGAGGGAATACAAGCAGGGGGAATGGGAGAGGGAGAAGCAGCCTTCCCGCAGAGCAGGGAGCCCGATGCGGGGCTCGATCCCAGAACCCTGGGATCATGACCTGAGCCGAAGGCAGACGCTTAACGACTGAGCCACCCAGGCGCCCCTTTATAAATTCCTTTTATAAAATCTTTTATAATTTTCATCTTTACAGTCATATTCCATCCCTTCATCGTATTAACCCTTACTTTTATACATATATAAGTTTTACTTTCTTTAAAATTTGGGAACACGTTCTTCTAACAGACCAAAATATGCCCCAAATCTAGTGTGTGGCACTGATCTATGCACCAGCCTGATCATATTTGATCATATTCTGGTTTTTTGTTTGTTTGTATCTTTTTCTTTTTTTTTTCTTTGCCTTTCTTTTCCCCCGGTTTCAGGTCTCTTCTGATTTGTTTAGTGTATATTTTTGGGGGACGTTGTTACCCTGTTAGCATTTTGTTCTCTCATTCATCTATTCTCCTCTGGACAAAATGAAAAGACAGAAAAAATCACCTCAACAAAAAGAACAAGAGGCAGTGCCGACTGACAAGGACCTAATCAATACGGACATTAGTAAGATGTCAGAACTAGAGTTCAGAATGATGATTTTAAAGATACTAGCTGGGCTTGAAAAAACCATAGAAAATATTAGAGAAACCCTTTCTGGAGCAATAAAAGAACTAAAATCTAACCAAGTCAAAATCAAAAAGGCTATTAATGAGGTACAATAAAAAACGGAGGCTCTAACTGCTAGGATAAATGAGGCAGAAGAAAGAATTAGTGATATAGAAGACCAAATGATGGAAAATAAAGAAAGTGAGAAAAAGAGAGATAAACAACTACTGGATCATGAGGTCAGAATTCGAGAGAGAAGTGATACCATAAGATGAAACAATATTAGAATAATGGGGATCCCAGAAGAAGAAGAAAGAGAGAGAGGGGCAGAAGGTATATTGCAGCAAATTAGAGCAGAGAACTTCCCTAATTTGGGGAAGGAGACAGGCATCAAAATCCAGGAGGAACAGAGAACCCCCCTCAAAATCAATAAAAATACATCAACACCCCGACATCTAATAGTAAAACTTACAAGTCTCAGAGACAAAGAGAAAATCCTGAAAGCAGCTTGGGACAAGAGATCTGTAACCTACAATGGCAGAAACATTAGATTGGCAACGGACCTATCCACAGAGACCTGGCAGGCCAGAAAGGACTGGCATGATATATTCAGAGCACTAAATGAGAAAAATATGCAGCCAGGAATACTATATCCAGCTAGGCTGTCACTGAAAATAGAAGGAGAGATAAAAAGCTTCCAGGACAAACAAAAACTAAAGGAATTTGCAAACAGGAAACCAGCCCTACAAGAAATCTTGAAAGGGGTCCTCTAAGCAAAGAGAGAGCCTAAAAGCAACATAGACCAGAAAGGAACACAGACAATATACAGTAACAGTCACTTTACAGGCAATACAAGGGCACTAAATTCATATCTTTCAATAGTTACACTGAATGTAAATGGGCTAAATGCCCCAATCAAAAGACACGGGCTATCAGATTGGATAAAAAAAACAAGACCCATCTCTCTGCAAGAGACTCCTTTTAGACCCAAAGACACCCCCAGATTGAAAGTGATGGGGTAGAAAACCATTTACCATGCTAATGGACACCAAAAGAAAGCTGGGGTGGCAATCCTTATATCAGACAAATAGATTTTAAACCAAAGACAGTAATAAGAGATGAGGAAGGACACTATATCATACTTAAAGGGTCTATCCAACAAGAAGATCTAACAATTGTAAATATCTATGCCCCTAACATGGGAGCAGCCAATTATATAAGGCAATTAATAACAAAACCAAAGAAACACATCAACAACAATACAGTAATAGTGGGGGACTTTAACACCCCCCTCACTGAAATGGACAGATCATCTAAGCAAAAGATCAACAAGGAAATAAAGACTTTAAATGACACACTGGACCAAATGGACTTCACAGACATATTCAGAACATTACATCCCACAGCAACAGAATACATATTCTTCTCTAGTGCCCATGGAACATTCTCTAGAATAGATCACACCCTAAGTCACAAATCAGGTCTCAACTGGTACCAAAAGATTTGGGATCATTCCCTGCATATTTTCAGACCACAGTGCTTTGAAACTAGAACTCAATCACAAGAGGAAAGTCAGAAACAACTCAAATACATGGAGGCTAAAGAGCATCCTTCTAAAGAATGAATGGGTCAACCAGGAAATTAAAGCAGAATTTAAAAAATTCATAGAAACAAGTGAAAATGAAAACACAACTGTTCAAAATCTTTGGGATGCAGCAAAGGCAGTCCTAAGAGGAAAGTATATAGCAATGCAAGCTTTTCTCAGGAAACAAGAAAGGTCTCAAATACACAACCTAACCCTACACCTAAAGGAGCTGGAGAAAGAACAGCAATTAAAGCCTAAACCCAGCAGGAGAAGAGAAATAATAAAGATCAGAGCAGAAATCAATGAAATAGAAACCAAAAGAACAGTAGAACAGATCATCAAAACTAGGAGCTGGTTCTTTGAATGAATTAACAAGATTGATAAACCCCTGGCCAGACTTATCAAAAAGAAAAGAGAAATGACCCCAATAAATAAAATCATGAATGAAAGAGGAGAGATCATAACCAACACCAAAGAAATACAAACAATTATAAGAACATAGTATGAGCAACTCTATGCCAGCAAATTACATAATCTGGAAGAAATGGATGCATTCCTAGAGATGTATCAACTACCAAAACTGAACCAGGAAGAAACAGAAAACCTGAACAGACCTATAACCACTAAGGAAATTGAAGCAGTCATCAAAAATCTCCCAACAAACAAAAGCTCAGGGCCAGATGGCTTCCCAGGGGAATTCTACGAAACATTTAAAGAAGAATTAATACCTATTCTTCTGAAACTGTTCCAAAAAATAGAAATGGAAGGACAACTTTTGGCCTCATTTTATGAGGCCACCATTACCTTGATCCCCAAACCAGACAAAGACCCCAACAAAAAGGAGAATTACAGACCAATATCCCTGATGAACATGGATGCAAAAATTCTCACCAAATACTAGCCAATAGGATCCAACAGTACATTAAAAGGATTATTCACCACGACCAAGTGGGATTTATCCCTGGGCTGCAAGGTTGGTTCAACATCCACAAATCAATCACTGTGATACAATACATTAATAAAAGAAAGAACAAGAGCCATATGATCCTCTCAATAGATGCAGAAAAAGCATTTGACAAAGTACAGCATCCTTTCTTGATCAAAACTCTTCAGAGTATAGGGATAGAGGGTACATACCTCAATATCATAAAAGTCATCTATGAAAAACCCACAGCAAATATCATTCTCAATGGGGAAAAACTGAGAGTTTTCCCGCTAAGGTCAGGAACACGGCAGAGATGTCCACTATCATCACTGTTATTCAACAGAGTATTAGAAGTCCTAGCCACAGCAATCAGACAACAAAAAGAAATAAAAGACATCCAAGTTGGCAAAGAAGAAGTGAAACTCTCACTCTTTGCAGATGATATGATACTTTATGTAGAAAACCCCAAAGACTCCACCCCAAAACTGCTAGAACTCACACAGGAATTCAGTAAAGTGGCAGGATATAAAATCAATGCACAGAAATCAGTGGCATTCTTATACACCAACAACAAGACAGAAGAAAGAGAAATTAAGGAGTCAATCCCATTTACAATTGCACCCAAAATCATAAGATACCTCAGAATAAATCTAACCAAAGAGGCAAAGAATCTGTACTCAGAAAACTATAAAATACTCATGAAAGAAATTGAGGAAGACACAAAGAAATGGAAAAATGTTCCATTCTCATGGATTGGAAGAACAAACATTGTGAAGATGTCAATGTACCTAGAGCAATCTACATTCAATGTAATCCCTATCAAGATACCATCCACTTTTTTCAAAGAAATGGAACAAATAATCCTAAAATTTGTATGGAACCAGAAAAGACCCTGAATAGCCAGAGGAATGTTGAAAAAGAAAAGAAAAGCTGGCGGCATCACAATTCCGGACTTCCAGCTCTATTACACAGCTGTAATCATCAAGACAGTATGGTACTGGCACAAAAACAGACACATAGATCAATAGAGCAGAAGACAGAGCCCAGAAATGGACCCTCAACTCTGTGGTCAACTAATCTTCAACAAAGCAGGAAAGAATGTCCAATGGAAAAAAAGACAGTCTCTTCAACAAATGGTGTTGGGAAAACTGGACAGCCACATGCAGAAATGAAGCTGGACCATTTCCTTACACCACACACAAAAAGAGACTCAAAAGGAATGAAAGACCTAAATGTGAGACAGGAATCCATCAAAATCCTAAAGCACAACACAGGCAGTAACCTCTTTGACCTCAACCACGGCAACTTCTTCCTAGAAACATCGTCAAAAGCAAGGGAAGCAAGGGCAAAAATGAACTCTTGGGACTTCATCAAGATAAAAAGCTTTTGCATAGCAAAGGAAACAATCAACAAAACCAAAAGACAACTGACAGAATGGGAGAAGATATTTGTAAATGACATATCAGATAAAGGGCTAGTATCAAAATCCATAAAGAACTTATCAAACTCAACACCCAAAGAACAAAGAATCCAATCAAGAAATGGGCAGAAGACATGAACAGACATTTCTGCAAAGAAGACATCCAAATGGCCAACAGACACATGAAAAAGTGCTCAACATCACTCAGCATCAAGGAAATCCAAATCAAAACCTCAGTGAGATACTACCTCACACCAGTCAGAATGGCTAAATTAACAAGTGAGGAAACAACAGATGTTGGCAGGGATGTGGAGAAAAGGGAACCCTCCTACACTGTTGGGAATGCAAGCTGGTGCAGCCACTCTGGAAAACAGTATGGAGGTTCCTCAAAAAGTTGAAAATAGAGCTACCCTATGTTCCAGCAATTGCACTACTGGGTATTTACCACAAAGATACAAATGTAGGGATCCGAAGGGGTACGTGCACCCCGATGTTTATAGCAGCAATGTCCAAAATAGCCAAACTGTGGAAAGAGCCAAGATGTCCATCAACAGATGAATGCATAAAGAAGAAGTGGTATATATATACAATGGAATATTATGCAGCCATAAAAAGGAATGAAATCTTGCCATTTGCAACGACATGGATGGAACTGGAGGGTATTATGCTGAGCGAAATAAGTCAATCAGAGAAAGACATGTATCATATGACCTCATTGATATGAGGAATTCTTAATCTCAGGAAACAAACTGAGGGTTGCTGGAGTGGTGGGGGTTTGGAGGGATGGAGAGGCTGGGTGATAGACATTGGGCAGGGTATGTGCTATGGCGAGCGCTGTGAATTGTGTAAGACTGATGAATCACAGACCTGTACCTCTGAAACAAATAATGCATTGTATGTTAAAAAAAAAAAAAAAAAAGAAGATAGCAGGAAGGGAAGAATGAAGGGGGGAAAATCAGATGGGGATATGAACTAGGAGAGACTATGGACTCTAAGAAACAAACTGAGGGTTCTAGAGGGGAGAGGGGTGAGGGGATGGGTTAGCCTGGTGATGGGTATTAAAGAGGGCATGTGTTGAATGGAGCACTGGGTGTTATACGCAAACAATGAATCATGGAACACTACATCAAAAACTAATGATGTAATGTATCTTGTTTACCATAACATAATTTAAAAAAATAAATAAATAAAACATACCAGAAGAATCCAGAGGTCTCTCTCTAACTTCCATTTATACAATATGTTTATACTACAAAATCTTAAGTTTTATTTCAGAATTTGAGTTTATGTAAATTTTTTATATCACCAATGCTGACTGATTAAAATGAAACTAAATAAATTAGGGAACCTTTTTCATATCTAAAAGCAGAAGCAGGGTGCCTGAGTAGCTCAGCTGGTTAATTGTCCCACTTGATTTCGGCTCAGGTCATGATCTCAGGGTCATGGGATTGAGCCCAGCATCGGGCTTCATGCTCAGCAAAGAGTCTGCTTATCCTTCTTCCTCTGCTCCTCCTCGATCTCTCTCTCTCTCTTTCAAATAAATTAAATAAATAAATAAATAAATAAAAGCAGAAGCTCAGATAAAATGCCTCAGGACATACTTGAAACTTTCTTTTTTTAATTTAATTTTATTTTATTATGTTAGTCACCATACAGTACATCATTAGTTTTTGATGTAGTGTTCCATGATTCATTGTTTTTGTATAACACCCAGTGCTCCATGCAGCTTTTCTAAATGGTTCCTTCAATTGTGTTATTCTCATTTCAAATGCTTTCTTTGTAAATCCCAGAACTATCTGATGATCAGTAAACTAAAACAAAATTTGTTTTTTGACATTTTTGAAATGTCAATTGACTGCTATGCAATAATATCACTTAATCAATATACCACCCTTGGATAATATTGTCCTACTGGAAACATAAGAACTATGAACTGATATAATTCAAATTCAGGGAAGGGAAGCAAATCAATAAATAAACAAGATCTGGATGGTGGCCATGTAAGTCGGAATTCACTAAGGAGTGTGTAACAACTCATGTGCTGAATCAACTAGAGGAAAAAAATAGAATTAAAAAAATAAAACAATTTAAAAAAATAAAAAAATAAACAAACAAGATCTTAGGCCTTTTGGTGAATTCCATTCCTTCAAAATTATTACAAAAGTAAGAAAATTGTATTGAAAAATACCCTTGACCTTGCTGGAAAGGAGACTTTTAGATGAGTGCAAGATTAAGCACATATAACTAGAAACAAGCAGTGTTAATGATTTAAAAGAACAAGAAGAGAAAAAGAAAGAAGAAATAAATTATTAATATCAGAAAGAAAATAGAGGATATCACTATAGTTCCCATGATATCAAAAGTATAAAGAATAAATACTACAAACAACTCTGTGCCCATAAATTTGATAACCTAGATGAAATGGACCAATCTCTTGAAAGGCACAGTCTGCCAAAACTCATACAAGACAAAAGAGACATATGAATAAGGCCTATGGCTGTTAAAGAAATTGAATCAATAATTAATAACCTTCCAAAATATAAAACATCAGGCCCACATGGATTCACTGGTGAATTCTACCAAATATTTAAGGATGAAATTATACAAATTCTCTACAATCTCCTTCAGAAGATAAAAGCGGAGGGAATATTTCTTAACTCATTCTACGAGGCCAGCGTTACCTTAATACCAAAACCAAAGAGATTACAAGAAAACTATACACTGAATGTCTTTCATGAACATAAATGCACAATCCTCAACAAAATATTAGGAAATCAAATTCAGTAATGTATAAAAATAATTATACACCACAACCAAGTGGGATTTATCCCAGCTATAGAAGCTGGTTCAAAAATTTAAAAATGAATTAATGTAGTTCATCATATTAACAGGCTAAAGAAGAAAAATTACACGACTATATCAGTAGATGCAGGGAAAGCATTTGACAAAATCCAACATCATTTATGATAAAATCTCTCAACAAACTAGGAATAGAGGGAAAATTCCTCAACTTGGTAAAGAGTATTTATGAAAAACCTACAGCTAATATCATACTTAGTGTTAAGAAACTACAAGATTTCCTACCAAAATTAAGAATAAGGCAAAGACGTCCCATCTCACCATTCCTATTCAACACCATACTAAAACTCCTGGCTAATGCAATAGATATGAGAAGAAAATATCTGACTGATTCAGAAGGAAAATATAAAAATATCTTTTTTCATGAATGTATGATTGATCTGTACAGATAGATGATCTATGCAGAAAATCTGAAAGAGCTGACAAAACCTGAAACTAGTAAACAATTATAACATGGTTCCAGGATATAAGGTTAATACACAAAAATCAATTGCTCTCATATATGCCAGCAATGAAAAAGTTTTTAATTTGAAATTAAAAACATGATACTACTTACATTAGAAACCCCCAAAACGTCACACTTAGGTATATATCAAACAAAGTACCTACAAGATTTACATGAGGATAACTACAAAACTGAGAAGAACAAATTTGGAGGACTGATGCTACCTGACTTTAAGACCTACTTTAAAGCTACAGTAATTAAGACACAACACATAGGGGTGCCTGGGTGGCTCAGTCCGTTAAGCTCAGGTCATGATCCCAGGGTCCTGGGATCGAGCCCCACGTCCAGCTCCCTGCTCATCGGAGAGCCTGCTTCTCCCTCTCCCTCTCCCTCTGCCTGCCACTCTGCCTACTTGTGCTCTCTATCTCTCTGTCAAATAAATAAATAAGATCTTTAAAAAAAAAGACACAATACATAAACACATCAATGGAACAGAATATCAAGCCTGGAAATAGACCTACATAAATATAGTCAACTAATCTTTGACAAAGAAGCAAAGGCAACACAATGGAACAAAGAATGTCTTTTCAGCAAATGGTACTGGAGTGCCTGGGTGGTTCACCGATTAAGCATCTGACTCCTGGTTTCAATTCAGGTCATGATCTCAGGGTTGTGAGATTGAGTCCCGTGTAGGGCTCTGTGCTCAGCGGGGAGTCTTCTTGAGATTCCCTTCCTTTCCCTCTCCCTCCCCTTCTGCCTCTCTCTCTCTTTCCAGCAAATAAATAAACCTTTAAAAAAATAAAATAATAAAAAATAAATATAAACAAATGACATTGGAACAACTGGACATCCAAATTAAAAAAAAAAAAATGAATCTAGCTGCAGATCTTTATACCCATCATGAAAACTAATTCAAAATGGATCTCAGAACTAAATGTAAAATGCAAAACTATAAAATTTTTAGAAAACAACATAGGAAAAAACCTTAATGACCTTGGATATGGCAATGATTTTTTTAATCAACATCAAGGACATGATCTATGAAACAAATAACTGAAAGCTAATAAAATTAAAAACTTCTGCTCTACAAAAGACAATGTCAAGAGAATTAGAAAACAAACCACAGACTGGGAGAAAATACTAGAAGACACATCTAATCAAGGACTGTTATCCAAAATATACAAAGAATTTTTAAAATTCAATAAGAAAACAAACAAAAAATTAAATAGGTCAAAGACCTTCATCAAAGAAGGTAAGATATACAGATGTCAAATAAACATTTGAAAAGATATATATCATGTCACCAGGGAAATGCAAATGAAAACAAACATGAGCCACAACCGTACACCTATTAGAATGGCCAAAATCCAGAACACTGACAACAGCAAATGTTAGTGATGGTGTGGAGCAACAGAAACTCTCATTCATTGCTGATGGGAATGCAAAATGGTACAGCCACTTGGAATATAGTTTAGTAGGTTTTTTTTTTTTTTTACAAAACTAAACATACCCTTACCATATGATCTAGCATTTGTGTTCTTTGGTATCTACCCAAAGGAGTGGAAAAATAATGTCCACACAAAAGCCTGCACATAGATGTTTACAGAAGTTTTGTTCATGATTGCCAAAATTTGGAAGCAACCAAGATATCCTTTAGTAGATGAATGTGTAAATAAACTGTGGTATATCCACACAATGGAATATTATTAAGTGCTAAAAGGAAATGAGCTCTCAAGCCATGAAAAGATATGGAGGAACATTAAATGCATATTACTAAGTAAAAGAAGCCAATCTTAAAAAGCTACATACTGTAGGATTCCAACTATATAACATTTGGAAAAGGCAAAACTATGGAGACACTAAAAAGATTGGTGGTTCCCAAGGGTTGGGAGGAGGGATGAATAGGTGGAACACAGAGGACTTTAAGGGCAGTGAAATACTCTATATGATACTATAATGATGGATACATGCCATTATACATTTATCCAAATCCATAGAATGTAGAAGAGTGAACCACAATGAAAACTATGGACTTTAGGTTATAATGATGTGTCAATGTAGGTTAATCAATTGTAGCAAATGTTCACTCTGGCATTGGATGCAGATAATAGGGTATGCATGTGTGGGGGCAAGAGATATATGGGGAATTTCTGTACCTTCCTCTCAATTTTGCTGTGAATCCGAAACATCTCTAAAAAATAAAAGCCTTTAAAAAAGAGCAGGACGGCCAAAGCTCTGATCAATTTCTTAGTATTATCATTTTTATGAAGAGCTGCAACATTTCAGATACATTCAAATGACATTCACTGAACATCTGCTATGTGCCATGTTGATTATATATATATATATGGTAAAACAGATATAAACTTAACATAATCATAAAAATATCTGTGCTATTTAATAATGCTGCAATAAAAATAGAAACAAAAGAAATGAACAAAGGGGAAAAAGGAGACAAACCAAAAAACAGACTCTTAACTATAGAGAACAAACAAATGGTTACCAGAGGGAAGGTGAGTGGGAGGATAGGTGAAATAGGTGAAAGAGATTAAGAGTATACTTATCTTGATGAGCACTGAGTAATAAGTAGAACTGTTGAATCACTATATTGTACACCTGAAAATAATGTAACATTGCATGTTAACTATTTTAGAATTAAAATTTACAAAGAAAGGGACTTGCCCCAATGGGGAGACCTCAAAAAACAAACAACAAAAATATCTGTGCTATGGTAAGATGGGGAAACACAGATCTTTTGAAAAATTCACTTTTATCCTTTTTAGTCTACAAGAAAATAATCTTATCTAGAGTTGTGAAGAGTTAGGGTTTTTTATTTTTTCAGTTTGTTTAAACGAAAAGTGTCATCATTCAAAGATGATATCTCTAGTCTATAAGAATGTCAATATACTAGGTTTGAGTTTATGTACATTTTTTTCTATTAGGCAGAAACTTGATTAATAAACAAACAAGGATTTATTGGAGGTATAAACAGAGAATACTTTTTTAACCATTCTCTCCTGCTGACATGAACACTCAGGCTTCGGCATGACACTGATTATCTCCAACCCAGAATTATTCAAACATAATTTCTGTATGGTTCATGATGCATTCAGAAAAAAGGTCAACCCACAGACTTGAACTGAACTGGATCTGAGTAGCTCACTGCTTGAGAATGTGGCCTCTGAAGGAAGAGAGTTTTCGGTTCAAATCCCAGCTCTCTCATATCTTAATTATGAATCTCTGGACAGGTCACTGAACTTCATTTTTGCATATGCAAAATGAAAATTAAAGAAAAGTTATCCATAAAAGATTATTATATTACACAAGTGTTAAGAACTGTGAGGATATGTGATTTTACCATACTTGCAAGCTAACAAGTTAGGCTGACAGTTTCATGGGTATTGGTAGAAGACAAGAGACTACTGGGTCAGAAACAGATAGTTAATTATTCACAGCGATGAAAGTAGCCAAAGTATCCGCATTTGTGATGCTTCCCTAACAATCCCTATAGGACAATACACAGAGGGCCAGATGACACCTGTACAAGCAGTGGATTGTGTTAAAGTAGAAGAATCCCAAGTTTAGAATACACAAATCTTTTATAATGGGTCATAAGCATGCCTGCCCTTTGCTCCAAAGGGAGCCACTATCTTTATTTTCTGAGGCTGTAAGCAAACCTGCCCTTTGCTCTGGTGAAAGACACTATTTTCTAGCTTTTGTGACTGTTCTCTATATATAAATCCTTAAAAAGGTAATCTGGGGAAAGAGATAGTGAGTGCCTCTGCTCATAAAACATGCAGAAGTGCAAGAGACCCATGGAGAATTGTCTTCCAACAATGGGATAGTTCATTTAAGATGCTTAGCACAGTACCTAGCTCATGGTAAGTGCTCAATAAAAATTAACCCTTTATAACATCATCACCACTATTAATACATTATCTACTGACACCACTATTAATACATTATCTACTGACTCCCAAGCCAAACTGTAATTTAAATCAAGATGTTTTGTTTTTTGTTGTTATTTAAAAAAGAGAGCAGCCAATGAACCAGGTTACAGTAGAAATTATATATATATTCTAAAAACTACTTGCTTAAGATAAAATTTTATCATCAAAATATCATGTACCCTGAATTCAAAACAAAGTATAATTTATTTGGGGGTTGAGCATTTAAGTCAGGTACCTAATCAAGAAAAAATTATATATATATGATAATGCATTCATAGATAATTGAGAATTACTGATCTTTCCAGCAGTAAGTTCAAGTAACCATTCTCAAGGAAAGTAATAGCAATCTGCCACCTAAGGGTACAAGTAGCTAGTTCAAAATCTGTCTGCCAATAACTGACTGAGATGTAGTAAAGGTAAGGAAATAATCAAAGTAAATTCAAAACATTCCCTGCTATCACCATCATCCCCAACATGGTATGAGTGACCCCTGCTTTACTGTTTGGTTGAAGACAACTTTAAGAGAATCAATCTGCTTCAATCATACCACAGCCAAAATGCTCTTCAGAAATCTATGGAGAACCCTGTTGTTTCTGTTAAAAACAAAAACAAAACTCTTCCTCTAGAAACTCTTCCTCAACCAATCTCACTGACTCTAATAACTATTTCTTACTTCTTCACTGCTTATTTATATCACACTGATATTTTTATATCTGGTAATATGTTGTTTTGTAATTATTCCTATAGTATTCACAAAGGTTTTGCTTTATTGCCTGAGTTACATTTCAAACTCTTCAAAAGCACAGTTTTCTTTATATATGGTTATCTTCCTCCCCATACAGTAGATGTCAGAGTATTATTCTTGTCTTTGTGTTGAAATTTTATGTTAATTGTCTTAGCAACTACGCTGTCATACCCTATGACACCAAGATCTAGTTTCCGACTCCTGCCTACTCACTATAGCTGTCACTATCAAAGATCTTGAAAGACTTGTCAACATTCAAAATTTCTGCATGCTGCTCTAACATCACTCTATGACCCACTATCATTTGGCTTCTGCCCCATCATTCTATTGAATTTCTATCACTAATCTAACTAAGGATATCTTATTAGCCAAATCTAATGGCTTCTTTTTCACCCTTGTCCTATCTGACCTCTGTATATTATTTGACACTTGAAAATTTTCCTTCAACTTTCTGAATCTCTTCTTACTTCTAAGATATCTCTCTTATGATTGCCTACTTCTCTAATCATTCCTTATTACTATATTACTGTCTTTTCTTCCTCAACCTATTTCCAAAAAAGTTTCCCATCTTCCCCCAGGCCTCATGATTCCTTCTTCCATTTTGTTTGTTTATGTTCTTCTCTCCCTCCAACATTCATCTCCAGCACTAAGTGTTCTAGCACTAAGTTTCAACCACAAACTAAGTGCTAAAGACATCCAGTCCTATAAGATTTTTCTCCATTTCTGTCCTCTCCTAAGATCTAGCCAAGTATATCCATATGATTGTCATGAAGGCACTTATCAGTCCCAAACTGAAGTTATTTCTTCCCTATAGTCTGTTCTTCCTCCTATAATATTTATTATGATTAGAGGCATCACTAATCACACCACCTAGTTTCTCAAGTCAGATGCCTAAAAATCATCCTCCTCTCCACTTCCCCATACGTATTCCCTATATGCAACTGTTTAACAAGTTGTGTTAATTCTGTTTCAAAATTCTTTCCTTATCTGATATCTCACCTACGTCCTGCCACAGTTCAAGCTGTTATCATGTTTTGTCTGCACGATTAAAGTAGCATCTTAACAGGTTTCCCTGTCTTCATTTTCTCTTCTCCAAAAGAGATGACTTACTAGTGGGAGAATAGAAGATGGTGACAGAGTCAACTGGGATATTTACAAAACAAACTCCACAACTAAAAAGAGAGAAGCCACATCAAAGAAGGTAGGAAGTACAGAGACATGTTTTAGGGGAGAAGTGGATTGCAGATGCTGTGGAGGAGAGGGAGCTGTGGTCATAGAGAAGGGCAAGAGAGAGTAGAGCACATGGAGGAACATACAAGGAGAACATTTCCCTAAAGTCATTGCCTGGAAAAACAAGAAAGGCTGATTTTCATGAGTTCTTGCAACCAGTGAGGCTTAAAGCCTGGAGTTTTCAAGGTCAGTGGGCTTGGCTGGGATAGAGCCGAGAGGGCACTGCATTGCTCTTGGAGAGAAGGAAGGCAAATAACTTGGAGGTGGGCAATGTGGAAACAGCAATCTGAAAAATGCCTGGGACACACAGCAGGGAGATATTTGCTCTTCTTGGAACACATCCTTGAGAGGCAGCATTCATGGAGATGCCCCTCTGGGGACAAACGAGCTGGCTGCTGCCATTTCCCTCCCCAGACCCTCAGCATAAACACAGAGCCACCTGTAGGAAACAGCACAGCACCAACGCCAGCTGCCTAACTTGCTTACATCAAGCCCCAACACCTTACACTCTGGTGGATCTGTTCTTCTCAGTCAAGCTTGCCTCAGTCCCAGTGCAGCAGGCCTCTTCCCCAGAAGACCAGCAGAAATCCCAGCCCACACCACATCTCCTTACCAGAGATTTCTGCAGGGCTTCAGTTCTAGTGGAAGAAGTGTCAGGTCTCATTTAACAAGCAGTCCAGAGCACACCTAGTTTAAATTCACCACATTCTGGCCAAGGACCAAACACTGCCAACTGCAGGCAAGAAGAGCCTCTGTAGATGAATGGTCCGAAGGAAAGAGCAGCCAGAACACAACAGCAAAGCACATGCAGTACACATGGGAAACACACCCTGATGTGCCAGACCCTGGGCATTACATGAGCTCTTCTTTATAAAGCCATTACTCTCAGGAGCAGGAAACATAACTGGCTTTTCTAACACAGAGAAGAAGGCAGAGTCTTGGACAAAAATGCCATGACACAGGAATTCATCCCAAATGAAAGAACAAGATAAGGCCATAGCAGAGATCTAAGTGAAACAGATATAAGTAACAAGCCTAATGGAGAATTTAAAGCAACAATTATAAGGATATTTGCTGGACTTGAGAAAAGAGTGGAAGACATCAGGGAGACTATTACCACAGAGATAAAACAGTTAAAGAAATCAGTCAGAAGTTAAGAATTCAATAACTGAGATTGGAAATAGGCTTCATGCAATGAACAGTAGAATGGACGAAGCAGAGGAACAAATCAGTGATATAGAAGACAAAATAATGGAAAATAAGAAAGCTGAACAAAAGAGAAAAAGAAGAATTATGGAACACGACAACAGACTTAGGGAACTCAGTGACTCCATAAAACATAATAACATTCATATTATAGGAGTCCCAGAAAAAGAAGAGAGAGAAAATGGGGCAGAAAATTTATTTGAGGAAATAATAGCTGAAAACTTCCCTAGCCTGGGGAAGGAAACAGACATCCACATTCAGGAGCACAGAGAACTCCCATCAAAATCAACAAAAGCAGGCCAACATCAAGACATATTGGGATTAAATTTATGAAATATAGTGATCAAGAAAAATTCTTAAAAGCAGCAAGACAAAATAAATCCTTAACTTACAAGGGCACAACCATAAAGCTAGCTGGAGATTTCTCAACAGAAATGTGGCGAACAAGAAAAAAGTGACATGATATATTCAAATTGCTGAATGAGAAAAATCTGTAGCCAAGAGTACTCTATCCAGCAAGGCTATCATTCAGAATAGAAGGAGAGATAAAGAGTTTCCCAGACAAACAAAAACTAAAGGGGTTTGTGAACACTAAACCACCCCTGCAAGAAATATTAAAGGGGACTTTTTGAGTGGAAAGGTAAGACCAAAAGTGACAAAGACAAGAAAGGAACAGAGAAAATCTCCAGAAACAACAACAAAACAAGTAATAAAATGGCACTAAATACATATCTATCAATAATTACTCTGAATATAAATGGATTAAAAGCTACAATTAAAAGACATAGGGTGTCATAACAGATAAAAAAAAAAAAAGATCCATCTATATGCTGCCTAAACAAGACTCATTTTAGACCTTAAGATACTTGAATATTGAAAGTGAGGAGATGGAAAAACATTTATCATACAAATGGACATCAAAAGAAAGCCAGGGGGGAGGGCGCCTGGGTGGCTCAGTTGGCTAAGCGATTGCCTTCGGCTCAGGTCATGATCCTGGAGTCCCAGGATCGAGTCCCACATCGGGCTTCCTGCTCAGCAGGGAGTCTGCTTCTCCCTCTGGCCCTCCCCCCTCTCATGCTCTCTCTCTCAAATAAATAAATAAAATCTTTAAAAAAAAAAAAGAAAGCCAGAGGGGAAAACTTATATTGGACAAACTAGACTTTAAAATAAACACTTAACAAGAGATGAAAAAGGGCAGTATATCATAATACAGGGGACAATCCAACAAGAAGATCTAACAATTGTAAATATTTATGCACCCAACATGGGAGGACCCAAATATATAAAACAACTAATAACAAACATAAAAGGAACTAATTGCTAATAATACAATAATAGTAAGAGTCTTTAACACCCCACTTACATCACTGGACAGATCATCTAAACAGAAAACCAACAAGGAAACAATAGCTTTGAGTGACATTCTGGACCAGATGAACTTAACAGATATATTCAGAATATTCCATCCTAAAAGAAGAGTTTACACATTCTTTTCAAGTGCACATGGGACTTTCTCCAGAATAGATCACATATTAGGTCACAAATCAGGCCTCAACAAACACAAAAAGACTGAGATCATACCATGCTTATCTTCTGACCACAACTCTATGAAATTTGAAGTCAACCACAAGAAAAAATTTGGAAAGACCAAAAATAAATGGAGGCTAAACAACATGCTACTAAACAGTGAATGGGTCAGGGGCACCTGGGTGGCTCAGTTGGTTAAGTGTCTGACTCTTGGTATCAGCTGAGGTCATGATCTCGTAGTTGTGGGCTTGGGCCCCACATTGGGCTCTGTGCTCAGTGCAGAGTCTGCTTCTGATTCTCTCTCCCTCTCCCTCTCACTCATACACACACTCTCTCAAATAAATAAATAAAATCTTTAAAAAAAAACTATTAATGGGTCAACCAGGAAATCGAAGAAGAAATAAAAAAAAAAAAGATACATGGAAAGAAATGAAATGAAAACACAATGGTCCAAAAAATTTGGGATGCAGCAAAAGCATTCCTAAGAGGGAAGTTTATAGCAACACAGACCTACTTCAAGAAGAAAGAAAAATCTCAAATATACACCCTAACATTAAACTTAAAGTGCTAGAAAAAGAACAACAAATGAAGCCTAAAGCCAGCAGAAGGAAGGAAATAATAACGATTATAATATATAATAGTTATAATAAAATAATATATTTTATAGTTTTTTTAAGATTTTATTTATTTGAGAGAGCGAGAATGAGAGAGAGAGAGAGAGAGAGAGCACATGAGAGGGGGGAGGGTCAGAGGGAGAAGCAGACTCCCCGCTGAGCAGGGAGCCCGATGCGGGACTCGATCCTGGGACTCCAGGATCATGACCTGAGCTAAAGGCAGTCGCCCAACCAACTGAGCCACCCAGGTGCCCCTAAAATAATATATTTTAAAAATATATATGCTAAGTGAAATAAGTCAAGCAGAGAAAGACAATTATCATATGGTTTCACTCATATGTGGAACATAACAAATAGCATGGAGGACCACAGGGGAAGGGAGGGAAAACTGAATGGGAAGAAATCAGAGAGGGAGACAAACCATGAGAGACCCTGGACTCCAGGAACCAAACTGAGGGTTACAGAAGGGAGGGGGGTGGGGAGATGGTCTAACTGGGTGATGGGCATTAAGAAGGATATGTGTGGTGATGAGCACTGGGTGTTATATGCAACTAATGAATCGTTGAACACTACATCAAAAACTAATGATATACTTATATGTTGGCTAATTGAGCATAATATAAATAATAATAATAACAAATTAAAATATATAATTAAAATAAAAAAGATTATAATAAAATAGAAATAAATGATATAAAAACTAAAAAAATAATAAAACAGATCAATGAAACCAGGAGCTGGTCCTGTGAAAAAAAATCAATAAAATTGATAAACCTGTAGCCAGACTTATAAAAAAGAAAAAAGACCCAAACAAATAAAATCACAAATGAGAAACGAGAAATAATAACTGACACCACAGAAACACAATTATAAGAGAATATTATGAAAAACTATATGCCAACAAATTGAACAACCTGGAAGAAATGGATAAATTCCTAGAAACATATAAACTACCAAAACTGAAACAGTGAGAAATAGAAAAATTGAACTGACTGATAAACAGCAAAGAAATTGAATTAGTCATAAAAAATCTCCCAACAAATGAAAGTCCAGGGCCAGGTGGTTTCACAGGAGAATTCTACCAAACATTTCAAGAAGAGTTAATACCTATACTTCTCAAACTATTCCAAAAAATAGAAAAGGAAGAAAAACATACAAATTCATTCTATGAGGCCAGCCTTACCCCAATACCTAAACCAGATAGGCTCCACTAAAAAAGAGAACTACAGGCCAATATCTCTGATGAACATGGATGCAAAAATTCTTAATAAAATACTAGCAAACCAAATCCAAACTACATTAAAAGAAGCATTCACCAAGATCAAGTGGGATTTATTCCTGGGCTGCAAGGGTGGATCAATATTTGCAAATCAATCTGATACACCACATTAATAAAAGAAAGGGTAAGAACCACATGATCCTCTCAATAGATGCATAAAAAGCATTTGACAAACTACAACCTCCATTCATGATAAAAACTCTCAACAAAGTAGGTTTAGAGGAAACAAACCTCAACAAAATAAAGGCCATACATGAAAAAGCCACAGCTAATATCCTCAATGGGAAAAAAAAAAACTGAGAGCTTTTCCACTAAGGTCAGGCACAGGACAGGAATCTCCACTCTCACCACTGTTATTTAACATAGTACTGCAAGTCCTAGTCACAGTGGTCAGACAACAAAAAGAAATAAAACCCAAATCAGCAAGGAAGAAATCAAACTTTCACCATTTGCAAATGGCATGATACTCTATATGAAAACCTGAAAGACTCCAACATAAAATTGTTAGAACTGATGCAATTCAGTAAAGTTACAGAATATAAAATCAACGTACAGAAATTGGTTGCACCTCTACAGACCAATAATGAAGCAGCAGAAAGAGAAATCAAGCAATCAATCCTATTTACAATTGCACCAAAAACCACAAGATACCTAAGAATAAACTTAACCAAAGAGGTGAAAGACTGGTACTCTAAAAACTATAAAACACTGATGAAAGAAATTGGAGATGACGTAATGAAATGGAAAGACATTCCATTCTCATGGATTGGAGAACGAACATTGTTAAAATGTCTATACTACCCAAAGCAATCTACAATCACTGTCAAAATACCATCAGCATTTTTCACAGAGCTAGAACAATCCTAAAATTTGTATGGAACCACAGAAGACCCTGAATAGCCAAAGCGACCTTGAAAAAGAAAAGCAAAGCTGGAGGATTGCAATCCCAGGCTTCGAGTTATGTTACAAAGCCGTATTGATGAAAACAGTATGGTACTGGCACAAAATAGACACATAGATCAATAGAACAGAATAGAAAACCCAGAAATGAACCCACAACTATATGGTCAATTAATCTTCAACAAAGCAGTAAAGAACATTCAATTGGAAAAAGAGAGTCTCTTCCACAAATGGTGTTGGGAAAACTGGACAGAAACATGCAAAAGAATGAAACTGGACCACTTTCTTACACCAGATGTAAAAATAAATTCAAAAAGGATTAAAGACTAAATGTGAAACAGGAAACCATTAAAATCCTAGAGTAGAACACAGGCAATAACTACTTTGACACTGGCCATACCAATTTCTTTCTACATATGTCTCCTGAGGCAAGGGAAACAAAAGCAAAAATTGAACTATTGAGGCTGCATCGAAATAAAAAGCTTCTGCACAGCAAAGGAAACAATCAACAAAACTAAAAGACAACATTTGGAATGGGAGAAGATATTTGCAAATGACATATCTGAGAAAGGGTTAGTATCCAAAATCTATAAAGAACTTATCAAACTCAACACCCAAAAAATGAGTAATCCAATTTAAAAAATGAGCAGTAGACATCACTGATCATCGGGGAAATGCAAATCAAAACTACAATGAGATACCATATCACACCTGTCAGAATGGCTGAAATCAACAACCCAAGAAACAACAGGATGTGGAGAAAAAGGAACTCTCTAGCACTACTGGTGGGAATGCAAATTGGTGCAGCCAGTCTGGAAAACAGTATGGAGGTTCCTCCTCTATTTAAATTTAAAATAGAACTACCTAAATAGAACTACTTATATTTAAAAATAGAACTACCCTATGATCTAGCAATTGTACTACTAGTTATTTACCCAAAGAATTCAAAAATACTAATTCAAAGGGATACAAGCACCCTGATGTCTATAGCAGCATTATCTACAATAGCCAAATTATGGAAATAACGCAAATGTCCACAGACTGATGAATGGATAAATAATGTGATACACACACACACACACACACACACACACACATACATACACACACAAAATCAAATATTACTCAGCCATAAAAAAGAATGAAATCTTGCCATTTGCAGCATCATGGATAGAGCTAGAAAGTATTATGCTAAGTGAAGTAAGTCAGTCAGAGAAAGACAAATACCATATAATTTCACTCATATGTGGAATTTAAGAAACAAAACAAACAATCATGGGGTGGGGAAGAGAGAGAGACAAACCAAGAAATAGACTCTTAACTATAGAGAACAAACTGATGGTTACCAGAGGGGAGGCAGGTTGGGGGACAGGTGAAATAGGTGATGGAGATTAAGGACTGCAGTTGTGATGAGCACTGGGTGATGTAAATGGAAGTGATGAATCACTATATTGTACACCTGAAACTAATATTACACTGTATGTTCACTAACTGGAATTTAAGTAAAAACTTAAAAAAAATGACTTATTTTAATCTTCTAAAAGTATTTATAAGCAGAAATGGAAGAATGGTAGCATACAGATACAAGTGATCACAAGCTGAAGTCCATGTTTACAGTGTTATGGAAGGAATAAAAAAGGGTAAAAAAATGTTCTGAGGCCAGAAGTAGAGGTGGCCAAGGAGTACACAGGTCAGCTGCTATAAAACCATCAGTGAGAGTGGAGAGTGGTAAGAAGAGAACTGTCTTCAGCACCCTGTTCTTGCTCTATATCTTCCCCCTCAATTATTTCAACCACTACTTAGAACCCAACTTCCATTTTTCAATACTGTATCTCCAGCCCTGATGTCTTTCCTAAGTACTAGACTCATATATCTAACTGCCTGTGGGGTATCTCTATTAGGATGCCCCACAGCTATCTCAATATCAATATGTGTACAGGTGAACTCCCTCCCAAACAGCTTCTCTTTCATTCTCCATCTAAGTCTACAGCATCACTATCTATTTAGTTCCCTGTATCAGAAATCTGGGAATTACCCTAATTTTCTCATCCCTGTCCCTAACAGTCCTATGAATTCTATCAACCAAAGAGCTCTCTACACTCTTCTCTCCATTCTGACGTCCACTGCCTTAGTTTACATATTGAATTACCGTGACATCCCCCTAATGGATCTCCCTGACTCCAGTATCTCTGCTCTTTCCTTGCCATTCCAATTTCTACATTATCTCCTGAATGATCTTTCTACAAAAGTCACTGTTGAACAAGCCAAAACATGAACCCTTTCCATTTAAGACTAATAATTTAAAATACACAAACTGAAATGGAAAAAAAAAAGATAACATTTAAAAAAGAGTTAGAGATATTTGAAGAGGGATATTGAAAGTGGATTAGTTTGTTCATTATTCTCTATATTATTGATCATGCATTCCTGTGGAATTCTTGCTCTCTACAGTTTTCTGCTCTTCGTTACTTTGTCTGTAAATTCTTGTTGCTGTGGTTTCTCTGGACTCAATAATATCCATCTCTTCAACCTATGTAATCTCTTGTGTTCCACATTCCTTTGTCATTCCATGGAAACTATCAGTAGGCACTAAGCTGAGAGAATGGTAGAGCTCAAATTATTTCCCATTTCTCAGAGACCATTGTCGTTCACTCTCTGATGTCCAATGTCCTCTGAACTGTTGGTTAAATATTTTCTTTTATTTATTTTTTCCCCACTTGGGAGGATAAATTGAGCCTCTTTTCTGTACGTGCCAGAAACAGAAATCATCCAAACGTCAAACTTTTGAAGTTACTCTTTGAGGACCTTTACTTAATAAAGTTTATTGGTCTCAAAAAAAAAAATAAAATAAAAAATGAAAAGAGAGCTAAAATAGTGGGATTTAAAACTCTGGGATTTAACCACCTTCTTAAGTAATATTTTGATGCCTGATACATTATTTTTTTCTATCTGACTCAAGACACTTAGAGAAGAAATGTCATCTATTTCAATGTCGTTCATAGAACAAAACATAATTCCCATATAATAAATAGTGAATTTCTGATTTTTTTCAAATAGAAAAATAAATTAAAACCCAAAATGAGTGTATCTCTGCATGGCCAGTACCTTCAGTGCATAAATGATGGCACAGAAAAGAGAATGAAGAGCGTTAAATTAGAAAGGTAGACTAAAGTGAGATTCTAATATTAGGCCAAGGAGTGTGTCACAGGAAGCAATCAAATATTTTTAAGCTTGAAAGTAGCATAATACTAGGAAAGATTAGGAGTTAGAAAGAGATTAAAGTTAGGGAGATTATTTAGGAGGCAATGCGGGCATTCTCTAAATGGGAATGGATGTCAATAGAAGTTTCTGAGGTAGTAGCAACAAGACTTGGGGACTGATTTGCTATGTTATTAAAGACAAGCGGTTTTGACAGTTTTGAGGTTTCCATACTGAACATAGGAATATAGGAGGAGAATCATCTCTAGGTGGAAAGGGTGAACATTTGGATTTTGGATATCTTTGGGATATGCAGGAAATATGAGTCTAGACCCGGAGTTGGCAAACTATAGGCCAAATCCTCCCAGCTGCCTATTTTTATACAAAGTTTTACTGCAATATAGCCATGCTTATTTCTTCAACTATTTTTTATGACTGCTTTTAGGCTACAAGTAGTTGGGACAGAGATCTTTTGCATACAAAGCCTCAAATGATTACTACCTGGCCCTTTACATAAAAAATTTTCTGACCTTCATATTCCAGTCCAGGAGTGTCTGGAAGAGGAGATACAGAATCTTCCTGGCGGCGGTGGGGGGGGGGGGGGGGGGGGGGGGGGGGGGGGGGGGCGGAGGGGGGCAGAAGGGGGGGAGCTTTTTCTGTTCTAGAACATTCCACCTCGGGGAGGGGCGGGGCCCCTGATGTGGAACAAACCATTATGGTGGGGGTGGAGAGTGGGGATGAAACTTTTTGTTCTTGATTATATTCTCAGTTCTGTCTTTTCTGACCACTCCTGTTGTTTCCTGCCTTCAGAGACTTTCAACAATGTAGCGGGTTCTCTTATGTCCCAGAGTTTGGGAGGAACCTTCCTCACACATTCCCTCCCACCCCCACTGTCTCTGGAAGTTGGAACAGTCCCAGGGTAAAAGCCTCGAGGGTTGGCGTTGAGACTTCCTTTCCTCAGAGCCCCTAGCGGGAGAGAGGTGCGCTTTCTCTTTTGGTACGGTAGGCAAGAAAGGTAGGTCCGCTTCTTCTCTAACGCCACCTAGAAAAGAGAAGCCTGGTGAGACGTGTACTATGGCGGGGCAAGCCAGTCGGTGAGGGGGTCTTTATGAGGGTCTGAGGGGGGTGAGGAGGGGCGGGGCAGGGCGGGGCAGGCCGACTGGATGGGAAGAGACTGAGTGGGGAGGGGCCAAAGGGGAGAGGAAAGAGCAACTGGTTGATTCATCCCACAGGGACAGCCAAACCCCTAAGGTGCTTAGTCGTCATGTCCTTGAAACCTGACGACCCCAGTGCTGGGTTCCAGCACAACAATGTGGTGGCCTTCATCAATGAGAAGATGGCCGGGCACACGAAAGGCCCTGAGTTCTATCTTGAGAATATATCCCTGTCCTGGGAGGAGGTGGAGAACAAGCTCAGGGCCATCCTGGAGGACAGCGCGGTGCCCAGCGAGGCCAAAGACGCCTGTGCCTGGAGCAGCCTCGCCCTGGGCATGCGCTTTGCCCGCAGGCAGAGCCAGTTACACGGGCGCAGGGTGCACTGGCTGCAGAACTTCACCAGACTGCATAAGTCTGCTGCACAGGCCTTGGCCTCAGACCTACAGGAGCTCACAGAGCAGCAGGAGATGGAGCGCAAGGAGTCTGCCTTTCAGCTGCAGCAGACACAAGCAAACCTGGCAGAGATGGGAAAGGAAAGGGACCTCCTGAGGTGGAAGGTCTTCCGGGCTGTAAGATTACCTCGATTGGTCCCTGCCCCATCTCCCGGCCCCATTTCCCTGGCCCACACCCTCACTGCCCCCAGAATAGGTCTTAATCCTGCCCACTTCTCTCCAGGAACTGGAGTCTCCGCGGAAGCAGGAGCAGGTCCAGGTCGCAGAGGAGCCAAGCCTGGCCACTGCCAGTGGGGCTGAAACAGAAGGAGCATGTGGGGAGGAGGAGGAGGCAGGGGCTGCTGCTACTTCTGCTACAGCTGCTGGTGCCAC
This sequence comes from Phoca vitulina, assembly GCF_004348235.1. Lineage (NCBI taxonomy): Eukaryota > Metazoa > Chordata > Mammalia > Carnivora > Phocidae > Phoca > Phoca vitulina. The sequence continues at coordinate 846,708 of NW_022589806.1, forward strand.
AGGAAGAGGAAGAAGAAGACAAAAGGATGCAGAAGGGGCAGAGGCCACCAAGAAGCTGGGGAGAGGCCCTGTCCACCTTCATGAAGCTGAGGAGCAGAAAAATTACACCTCTGGTGGGCAGAGGGAGGGAGATCTCAGGTCAGTGGAAACAACCATGTTTTATTTCTCTGGAACCATGAAGCCCGGGTCCAGAGTCACACCATCACCCCTCCCTGTCCAGCTCCCTGCCTCATTCACATATTCCTACTCATGCCCCTCATCCCCTTTCCCACCTGCGCCCGCACCATCCCCACCAGCAGCAACATTCACAGCAGGAGCTCCATCTCAGACATCTCCCCACTGGAAGCCCTCTGATGTTAGCTTGTGGTCTTATGGGGGGTCCCAGGGAGCAGACCCTCAAGAATCCCAAAGAGACAGGAGAGACTCTGAACCCTATCAGCAGAGAAGACCTCCCATATTTCGCAGGCCTGGGGATTGGGACTGCCCTTGGTGTAATGCTATGAATTTTTCACAGAGGGAAATTTGCTTCTGCTGTGGGAGGGGAATCTGGCTGCAAAGCCCTAAGTGAATTCAGAAATGTGAAATAGAACAGAAAATCCCAATGAAAAATCAATTTTCAGAGGGAGGGGGAGAGGTAGGGAAGGGGTTGGGAAGAGTGGGGGGAAAGGGAGGGTGGGCAAATAGGGCAAGAGGTGGAAAAGTAGGCTGGGAGGTGGGGTACGGGGTGGTGGCTGGGGAGGGTGTAGATTGGGTAGTTGGGGGGTAAAACATAGAGACAGAGACTTATTTTGATGACCCCTTTTGTGTTCCAGAGCATTAGCATTCCACACCCCAGAAGCACCATAGCTTCTTAGTATGTGTCTCCCTCTCCAACCCTAGTATCTGGTGGACCTGAGCAGCCATGTATATGGCAACCCACCCCTCTCCCCACCTAGGCTGTATATGATTGGAGCAGGAGTGGACATCTGATCCATAACTGAGCCAAACAGTTTCTCACACTAGAGAGTCTGAACAGAGAGGCAGATTCCATAGTCAGGGTGGTGTTGGGTAAGGAAACAATGGGTCATTTGGAGTTGGGGCCCTGGTCAGAGTCATGAATGCCGAGGCCACAATCAGGCCTGGTCCTGGCTGTCAGGGAGCAGAACTGTGTGCTTTATAGAAGCCAAGTGTCTTTTAGAGGATGTCAGAATGAGGCCCCAGGGAGCAGACAAGCACAGAGAAACAGCACAGGAGTTGATCCTGCAACCTCAGAGATGGAGAGAGTGGTGGCATGACCACTTTTCCACTTCCTGCGATTGTGCTGCATGAAAATACACTCTACACAGATCCCCTTTTCTTTAAGCTAACTTGAGCGGGTTCCTGTTCTGGGCAACCAGATTATTTCCAAGTCAGAAATTGGCACCAGAAGAGCAGCTGCAAACCAAAGACTGTCAAAGAAAATGTCGGAACTAGCTGGGGAGGAGTATCAGAGAGTTATGGGTATAGTGAGGATTCCTGCATCCCAAGAGTGTCCAGGAATGAACTGGACGGGAAGCTTTTTCATGTTCTGATCAAGTTATATTGTGAGAAACAATCAAAACAGGCCTACAGTTAACCCTGGGCTTAAAACACAGCAGAGATTTGCCATCCCTAAGAAAATCCTTTAGGTCTACAAACAGGGGACACCAGCACCAGTTGCAGACAAGGACTGCTATGGCTGTCTAGCTCCACAACAGGAGAACCCTCCCCAGTCCCCAGTGGCAGAACTGGAAACTCCTGCCACTGCCTAAGAGGTGAGTCAGCAACTGATAGTGCCCAGAGTGTTTACTGGTTTAGACCACAGACCAGTGTGGTGCCATCCTGAGGGATTCTCTTTCCCAACCCACCACCAGAATAATAGTGGGAAGGGAATCTGGCTACAAATCCCTCAGTGAATTCAGAAATGTGGAATAGAACATATCCCAAAGGGAAATCAATTTCTAGGGGGAGGGGGTAAATTGGGAAAGGGGGAGGGGAGAGGATGGTCTGTGTCTCCTTTCTTATGACTGTGAATGGTGTTGAGGGAAGCTAAATGTATGGTTTAGCCCACAGATGGAAAGATGGTGAGGTTTCACACCTGGACCAGACTGACAACTGGAGGAGACTTGGACATTACCTGGGGACTGTGGACCTAGAAACTGAAGCTGTCATGGGCTTGGGACATCTCTGCAGCATCTGGACGTGACTTTGAGGTGTTTCATTTGGGAACAGATACAGATAATTATTTTCAGGATTTGGGGCCAGATCCCTAGGTGGTTATTAAAGGTCCTATACTTGTCAGAAATATCCTTGGACTTGCTTAAATTCCTCTAGGGCAGGGTTTTACAACCTCAGTACTCTTGATACTTGGGGCTGGATACTTAAGTGTTTCAGGGGACCATCCTGTGCATTTAGGATGTTTGGCAGAATCCCTAGCCTCTACACACTAGATGGCAGTAGCACCTACTCTTCCACTGTGACAACTGAAAATGTCTCCAGATACTATAACGTGTCCACTGGAGGGCAAAATCACCCCTGGTTGGGAACCATGGAAGCAATAAGGTCCTTAGGAGTAGTCAGAACAGGGGGAAGAGAGTTATAAGGAGAGCATGCTCAGCAGTTCCCAGGGCTGTAGGGGAGGCCCTAAGGAGGAGAAAAAGTGATTTTTGAGCAGATAAGGGTAGGGGAGGGGCAGAAACCAAACTGCAAGGACCAGGGGCTAAGTGGGAAGCAAAGAAGTGCAGTCCGTGAGGGAGGCTCTTCAAGGACTCCTGGCTGTGAAGGGTAGGAGTGGGGCAGGATAGATGGCTGAGAGATAACAAGGTTTTTTGAATATGGGAGAACTTGAACCATGGAGGAGACAGCTGAAGAAAGCTTGAAAGCACAGGAAATATGTGAAAAAATGGAATAGACCCTGTATACTGTTTTGGAGCCATGTCCATTGTACTGTTCAATGAAAAAAAATATGTTTGTATGAAACAAAACCCCCAAATTCTCTAAGTGTACATATGTATATGTATATTATAGATTTACGTGTGCCTTATGTTATAGATTGGTGTTTGAAAAAGCATAGAAAAGTCTGGAAAAACGTTTTCTTTTCAAAAAAGTGGAGTAGTGTGGGGCAGTAGGATAGAGGGCTTCTATTTTATATACTTCTGTGTTGCAAAAATAAAATAAATGTTCACAAATAGACAAAAAAAAATAAAAGGATGTGAATTTGCTGACTTGAATGGGTTTGGAAAGGCCACCTCTTCCTTTGGGACAGGAGAAGAGGAGAGAAGATACTGATCTATGTGGCAAAAAGATGGAAAATGAAGAGGGTTTCCCCATGTGTCCCTTAGACAAGGCACCCGACAATGAGGACAGAAGGTCTGAGTGGGGGTGGGGGCTACTGGGCAGTGGCATATTTAGGAACTTAGGGGGAGGTGAGGAGTGGGGTGGGGGAGGGGGGGAGGTGAGGAGTGGGGTGGGGGAGGAAAGTATCATCAAGCTGCACAGAGGATCCAATTAGGATAGGACCGAACTGAAAGAAAACCAAAGGGGAGGGCAATGGGGGAGCCTAGCGGGGCCACTGGAAAGGAAGTCGAGTAGTTCTAAGAGGCGTACCAGACACAAATCTCTGGTGTTACAACTTGTTTTCATAATTTATTTTTTTCCAGAAAAGATTCAGTCAGTTTGTTTGGATTTAGGGTTTCTGCTTGGTAGGATTTAGGAAAAATACTGACATTTTCATGATTTCATGTGTTAACAGCCATCTTAATTTTTTCTCTATATGTCCAGAGGAAAGAATTTAATAAATTAAAATAAATTCCATTTTTATCACTAAATACCCTCAACAAACCCAACAGAGGTAATCTGACTTGGCCTTTGAGCCTTCGGGCTAGCACGCTTAGTGAGATGGGTAGCTAAAGAGTAAGACAGCTTTAAAAATGATGGTGCTGGAAGAAAGACCCAGCTCTAGTGGGCAAGGGAAGGGGATGAAAATTTCACAGGGGCCAATGTCTTGGTCAAAAACAGTGATTTTTACCTCTGTAAAAATGATGATGCTCTCTGGGCTTGCATTTGAGGTAATGGCAGGCAAAGCAGTGAAAGGGAATGACCAGGGAAGATACCTCTGACCTCCCTCTTTCTATTCTTTCTAATGACCTATCCACACTCTGGGAAGTCAAACTTGGTTACACTTGGTTATTTCTCTAAAATAATGGAAAGTAGGGCGCCTGGGTGGCTCAGTTGGTTAAGCGACTGCCTTTGGCTCAGGTCATGATCCTGGAGTCCCAGGATCGAGTCCCGCATCGGGCTCCCTGCTCAGCAGGGAGTCTGCTTCTCCCTCTGACCCTCCCCCCTCTCATGTGCTCTCTCTCTCAAATAAATAAATAAAATCTTTAAAAAAAAAATAAAATAAAATAATGGAAAGTAGGAGGAGTAGGAGACCTGGATTTCCTCTGGTCTCAGGAATTCAGTGGGATAGGGATCAAACCATTCTGAACACCTACAAACTCAACAGGAGATCGAAGAAAAGAATAGCAACAACTCTCTGAACAGAAAAGCGACCACTTTCTGGAAGGTAGGACGTGTGGAGAACTGAATTCGAGGCAATATTCAGGAGGATAGACTGCGGGGGAGGGGGCCTCCGTCTACCGATTCTGGCAAGTGATAGAGCCACGGGGCACAAAATCGGAACTTTTAGAAGTCGGCTCCGCTGAGGGACGTCGCTCCAGTGGATAAGCAGGGGGTGGAACCTTCGCGGGACAGTGTGGTCTCAGGACCCTCAGGGTCACAGAAAGACTGGGGGTGCCTGAGGGCGGCAGAGCTCCCAGGTATTGGAGCAGGGAAGCTGGCTGCAGAGACGGAGCCGAGGCACGGGCTCTCAGCTCGGGGTTGCCATAAACCGTGATCCGCGGCACAGTCGGGCCACTGCTCCTCCAGCTGGGACCCAACAAGCGGCAGATCTGGGGAGACTCCCATTCCTCCCCCGGGAGGAGCGGCGCGGGAGCGCACCGCAGGGATCTGCTGGGTTTGAAGACTCCACATGGGGTCAGGTGCCAGAGATAGAAATGCTCGGTAACAGGCCGGGTGAACATGGAGTGCGGCCAGAGACTGGGGAGACAGGAGTGACTGACTGCTTTTCTCTGGGGGCGCACTGAGGAGTGGGGTCCCGAGTTCTCGGCTCCTCCAGGGCAGAGATTGGGAGGCCACCATCTTCACTCTCGTCCTCCAAAGCTGTACAGAAAGCTTGAAGGGAACAGAAGCTACCGAGAGCAAACGCTAGCAGATTACTTAGCCCGGCCCCCAGCAAGGGCAGGGCAATTCCGCCTCCAACAAAGACATTTAAAAACCACGGCAACAGGCCCCTCCCCCAGAAGATCTGCAAGAATAGCCAGCCAAGACCAAGTTTACTGATCAATGAGAACGGCAGAACTCCAGTGCTAGGGGAATACTGCACATAGAATCCATGGCTTTTTTACCATGATTCTTTAGTCTTTAAAAGTCAATTTTTTGGGGGGTGCCTGGGTGGCTCACTCGTTAAGCGTCTGCCTTTGGCTCAGGTCATGATCCTAGGGTCCTGGGATCGAGCCCCACATCGGGCTCTCTGCTCAGTGGGAAGCCTGCTTCTCCCTCTCCCATTCCCCCTGCTTATGTTCCCTCTCTCGCTGTGTCTCTCTCTGTCAAATAAATAAATAAAATCTTTAAAAAAAAAAAGTCATTTTTTTTAACTGTCTTTTTTTCTTTTTTGAATTTTTCTTTTTCCCTTTTTCAACCAACATCTTATCAATCCCTTTTTTAAAAAACATTTTTATTTTTCATTTTTAGAGTCATATTCAATCCCTTCATAGTAGTTACCCTTATTTTTGGCATACATATATATATATATATGTTGTTCTCTCTTTAAAATTTTGAGATAGTTTCTTCTAACAGATCAAAATATACCCTAAATCGCTAGTGTATGGTTTTGTTCTACTCTCCTGCCTGATCACATTCTCTCCCTTTTTTTTCTTTTTTTTTTAAAATCCTCTTCTTTCTTTTTTCAAACAACTTCTTATCAATTCCTTTTATAATATTTTTTATAATTTTCATCTTTACAGTCATATTCTATCCCTTCATCATATCAACCCTTATTTTTGTACATATATAAGTTTTTCTTTCTTTAAAATTTTGGGAGGCACTTTCTTCTAACAGACCAAAAAACACCCAAAATCTAGTGTGTGGCACTGATCTATGCACTAAAAATCTATCATATTTGATCATATTCTGATATTCTGGGTTTTTCTGTTTTGTTCTGTTTTTGTTTGTTTTTATCCTTTTCTTTTTCTTTTTTTCTTCTTTTTCTTTTTTCTTTCTTTCCCTTTCTTTTCCACCAGCTTCAGGTCTTTTCTGATTTGTTTAGAGTATATTTTCTGGGGACGTTGTTACCCCGTTAGCATTTTGTTCTCTCATTCATCTATTCTCCTCTGGACAAAATGACAAGACGGAAAAAATCACCTCAACAAAAAGAACAAGAGGTAGTACCAACTGCCAGGGACCTACTCAATACGGACATTAGTAAGATGTCGGATCTAGAGTTCAGAATCATCACTTCAAAGATACTAGCTGGGCTTGAAAAAAGCATGGAAGTTATTGGAGAAACCCTTTCTGGAGAAATAAAAGAACTAAAATCTAACCAAGCCAAAATCAAAAAGGCTATTAATGAGGTGCAATCAAAAATGGGGGCGCTAACTGCTAGGATAAATGAGGCAGAAGAGAGAATCAGTGATATAGAACACCAAATGATGGAAAATAAAAGAAGCTGAGAAAAAGAGAGATAAACAACTACTGGATCACGAGGGCAGAATTCGAGAGATAAGCGATACCATAAGACAAAACAACATCAGAATAATTGGGATCCCAGAAGAAGAAGAAAGAGAGAGAGGGGCAGAAGGTATATTGGAGCAAATTATAGCAGAGAACTTCCCTAATTTGGGGAAGGAAACAGGCATCAAAATCCAGGAAGCACAGAGAACCCCTCTCAAAATCAATAAAAACAGGACAACACCCCGACATCTAATAGTAAAACTTACGAGTCTCAGAGACAAAGAGAAAATCCTGAAAGCAGCTCGGGTGAAGAGATCTGTAACCTACAATGGTAGAAATATTAGATTGGCAACAGATTTATCCACAGAGACCTGGCAGGCCAGAAAGGACTGGCATGATATATTCAGAGCACTAAATGAGAAAAATATGCAGCCAGGAATACTATATCCAGCTAGGCTGTCATTGAAAATAGAAGGAGAGATAAAAAGCTTCCAGGACAAACAAAAACTAAAGGAATTTGCTAACACGAAACCAGCCCTACAAGAAATCTTGAAAGGGGTCCTCTAAGCAAAGAGAGAGCCTAAAAGCAACATAGACCAGAAAGGAACACAGACAATATACAGTAACAGTCACTTTACAGGCAATACAATGGCACTAAAGTCATATCTTTCAATAGTTACCCTGAATGTAAATGGGCTAAATGCCCCAATCAAAAGACACAGGCTATCAGATTGGATTAAAACAAGATCCATCGATATGCTGTCTGCAAGAGACTCCTTTTAGACCCAAAGACACCCCCAGATTGAAAGTGAGGGGGTGGAAAACCATTTACCATGCTAACGGACACCAAAAGAAAGCTGGGGTGGCAATCCTTATATCAGACAAATTAGATTTTAAACCAAAGACTATAATAAGAGATGAGGAAGGACACTATATCATACTTAAAGGGTCTATCCAGCAAAAAGATCTAACAATTGTAAATATCCATGCCCCTAACATGGGAGCAGCCAATTATATAGGGCAATTAATAACAAAAGCAAAGAAACACGTCGACAGCAATACAATAATAGTGGGGGACTTTAACACCCCCCTCACTGAAATGGACAGATCATCTAAGCAAAAGATCAACAAGGAAACAGAGACTTTAAATGACACACTGGACCAAATGGACTTCACAGACATATTCAGAACATTCCATCCCAAAGCAATGGGATACACATTCTTCTCTAGTGCCCATGGAACATTCTCCAGAATCGATCACATCCCAGGTCATAAATCAGGTCTCAACTGGTACCAAAAGATTGGGATCATTCCCTGCCTATTTTTAGACCACAATACTTTGAAGCTAGAACTCAATCACAAGAGGAAAGTCAGAAACAACTCAAATACATGGAGGCTAAAGAGCATCCTACTAAAGAATGAATGGGTCAACCAGGAAATTAAAGAAGAATTTAAAAAATTCATGGAAACCAATGAAAATGAAAATACAACTGTTCAAAATCTTTGGGATGCAGCAAAGGCAGTCCTAAGAGGAAAGTATATAGCAATATAAGCCTTTCTCAAGGAACAAGAAAGGTCTCAAATACACAACCTAACCCTACATCTAAAGGAGCTGGAGAAAAACAGCAAATAAAGCCTAAACCCAGCAAGAGAAGAGAAATAATAAAGATCAGAGCAGAAATCAATGAAATAGAAACCAAAAGAACAGTAGAACAGATCAATGAAGCTAGGAGCTGGTTCTTTGGAAGAATTAACAAGATTGATAAACCCCTGGCCAGACTTCTCAAAAAGAAAAGAGAAATGACCCAAATCAACAAAATCATGAATGAAAGAGGAGAGATCACAAACAACACAAAAGAAATACAAACAATTATAAAACATATTATGAGCAACTATATGCCAGCAAATTAGATAATCTGGAAGAAATGGATGCATTCCTAGAGATGTATCAACTACCAAAACTGAACCAGGAAAGAACAGAATACCTGAACAGACCTATAACCCCTAAGGAAATTGAAGCAGTCATCAAAAATCTCCCAACAAACAAAAACCCAGGGCCAGAGGGCTTCCCAGGGGAATTCTACCAAACATTTAAAGAAGAATTAATACCTATTCTTCTGAAACTCTTTTCAAAAATAGAAATGGAAGGAAAACTTCCAAACTCATTTTATGAGGCCACCATTACCTTGATCCCCAAACCAGACAAAGACCCCAACAAAAAGGAGAATTACAGACCAATATCCTTGATGAACATGGATGCAAAAATTCTCACTAAAATACTAGCCAATAGGATCCAACAGTACATTAAAAGGATTATTCACCACGACCAAGTGGGATTTATCCCTGGGCTGCAAGGTTGGTTCAACATCCACAAATCAATCAATGTGATACAATACATTAACAAAAGAAAGAACAAGAATCATATGATCCTCTCAATAGATGCAGAAAAAGCATTTGACAAAGTACAGCATCCTTTCTTGATCAAAACTCTTCAGAGTATAGGGATAGAGGGCACATACCTCAATATCATAAAAGCCATCTATGAAAAACCCACAGCGAATATCATTCTCAATGGGGAAAAACTGAGAGCTTTCCCCCTAAGGTCAGGAACACAGCAGGGATGTCCACTATCACCACTGCTATTCAACATAGTATTAGAAGTCCTAGCCACAGCAATCAGACAACAAAAAGAAATAAAAGGCATCTGAATCAGCAAAGAAGAAGTCAAACTCTCACTCTTTGCAGATGATATGATACTTTATGTGGAAAACCCAAAAGACTCCACCCCAAAACTTCTAGAACTCATACAGGAATTCAGTAAAGTGGCAGGATATAAAATCAATGCACAGAAATCAGTGGCATTCCTATACACCAACAACAAGACAGAAGAAAGAGAAATTAAGGAGTCGATCCCATTTACAATTGCACCCAAAACCATAAGATACCTAGGAATAAATCTAACCAAAGAGGCAAAGAATCTGTACTCAAAACTATAAAATACTCATGAAAGAAATTGAGGAAGACACAAAGAAATGGAAAAACGTTCCATGCTCATGGATTGGAAGAACAAATATTGTGAAGATGTCAATCCTACCTAGAGCAATCTACACATTCAATGCAATCCCCATCAAAATACCATCCACTTTTTTCAAAGAAATGGAACAAATAATCCTAAAATTTGTATGGAACCAGAAAAGACCCCGAATAGCCAGAGGAATGTTGAAAAAGAAAAGAAAAGCTGGCGGCATCACAATTCCGGACTTCCAGCTCTATTACAAAGCTGTCATCATCAAGACAGTATGGTACTGGCACAAAAACAGACACATAGATCAATGGAACAGAATAGAGAGCCCAGAAATGGACCCTCAACTCTATGGTCAACTAATCTTTGACAAAGCAGGAAAGAATGTCCAATGGAAAAAAGACAGTGTCTTCAACAAATGGTGTTGGGAAAACTGGACAGCCACATGCAGAAGAATGAAACTGGACCATTTCCTTACACCACACACAAAAATAGACTCAAAATGATTGAAAGACCTCAATGTGAGACAGGAGTCCATCAAAATCCTAAAGGAGAACACAGGCAGCAACCTATTCGACCTCAGCGGCAGCAACTTCTTCCTAGAAACATTGCCAAAGGCAAGGGAAGCAAGGGCAAAAATGAACTATTGGGACTTCATCAAGATAAAAAGCTTTTGCACAGCAAAAGAAACAGTCAACAAAACCAAAAGACAACTGACAGAATGGGAGAAGATATTTGCAAATGACGTATCAGATAAAGGGCTAGTATCCAAAATCTATAAAGAACTTATCAAACTAGGGGCGCCTGGGTGGCTCAGTTGGTTAAGCGACTGCCTTCAGCTCAGGTCATGATCCTGGAGTCCCGGGATCGAGTCCTGCATCGGGCTCCCTGCTCAGCAGGGAGTCTGCTTCTCCCTCTAACCCTCCCCCCTCTCATGCTCTATCTCATTCTCTCTCAAATAAATAAATAAAATCTTTAAAAAAAAAAAAGAACTTATCAAACTCAACACCCAAAGAACAAAGAATTCAATCAAGAAATGGGCAGAAGACATGAACAGACATTTTTCCAAAGAAGACATCCAAATGGCCAACAGACACATGAAAAAGTGCTCAACATCGCTCGGCATCAGGGAAGCCCAAATCAAAACCTCAATGAGATACCACCTCACACCAGTCAGAATGGCTAAAATTAACAAGTCAGGAAACGACAGATGTTGGCGGGGATGCGGAGAAAGGGGAACCCTCCTACACTGTTGGTGGGAATGCAAGCTGGTGCAACCACTCTGGAAAACAGTATGGAGGTTCCTCAAAAAGTTGAAAATAGAGCTACCATACGATCCAGCAATTGCACTACTGGGTATTTACCCCAAAGATACAAATGCAGGGATCCGAAGGGGTACATGCACCCCGATGTTTATAGCAGCAATGTCCACAATAGCCAAACTGTGGAAAGAGCCAAGATGTCCATCGACAGATGAATGGATAAAAAAGAAGTAGTATATATATACAATGGAATATTATGCAGCCATCCAAAGGAATGAGTCTTGCCATTTGCAACGACGTGGATGGAACTGGAGGGTGTTATTCTGAGCAAAATAAGTCAATCAGAGAAAGACATGTATCATATGACCTCACTGATATGAGGAATTCTTAATCTCAGGAAACAAACTGAGGGTTGCTGGAGTGAGGGGTGGGGTGGGAGGGATGGGGTGGCTGGGTGATAGACACTGGGGAGGGTATGTGCTATGGTGAGCACTGTGAATTGTGCAAGACTGTTGAATCACAGATCTGTACCTCTGAAACAAATAATGCAATATATGTTAAGAAAAAAAAAGAAGATAGCAGGAGAGGAAGAATGAAGGGGGGGAATCGGAGGGGGAGACAAACCATGAGAGACGATGTAGTCTGAAAAACAAACTGAGGGTTCTAGAGGGGAGGGAGGTGGGAGGATGGGTTAGTCTGGTGATGGGTATTAAAGACGGCACGTTCTGCATGGAGCACTGGGTGTTATGCACAAACAATGAATCATGGAACACTACATCAAAAACTAATGATGTAATGTATGGTGATTAACATAACAATAAAAAAATTTTTTAAAAAGAAGCTGGTAGAAAGATTTATAAAAAAATAATGGAAAGTAAAAATAACTCAAGCCATATTTTATTTAGAAACAACAATGCTTTTTCATCTTTGCTTTATATCAAGCGGCATCAAAGTCAAGAGTTTGCTGGAGCATTTGTACAAAGATATTACCTAATAGGAAACTTCCCTAAATGCCTTAAAAATCAGAATTTTCTGTGACTTTGCACCCTGCTCTAAATGGTGGTGTTTCCAGCATCATTCTTTGCACTGTCATAATAATTGCCTTCCTGCTTATCTATTTCTGTTTCTATTGGCAAAACTTAACATATCAGGGGGAAAAAGAGTTCTTGTGACCAAATTAAAAACCTCCAGAGCCTAGTGATCAGAGGCTTCCAGCCAGTGAGTCAGCAACCAACATGTATTGAAAGCCTGCTCTGCTCTATGTGTGTGTAAAGTGTGTGGGGGGGTAGTCTATGGGTAAGCTTTAGACCCAGTTAAAAAAGAGGAGAGGGGGCGAGAGGGAGGGAGTGGTACAGAGAGAGATTTCGCCTGAGAGTAAAAGAGATGAATGTAAGTATGAAACATGGCCAAACCACTCTCCTTTATGGGGAGTTGAAGGAAGGCCTGGTAAAGGGCAGAATAATGGGGCTGAAAAATAACAAAATGTATATGACATCTCTCCACCTAGATAAATATATACTGCCTTAGTGGTGAAGAGTATGTTCTGGTCTCAAAATAAGATGTAGATTAGTGTTAACCTGGGTCTCGTGTTAATGAGATCAAGGTGATATGGAATTCCACCTCACCCTCCTATTTAGCTTTTCTGTTTCATAGCCATAGATCCAGACTGTACCTACTAAACTTTAAGCAGCTCTCTTGCCTAAGTGGATCACTCTTCACAGTGGTGAAAGAAAGGGGATGGCTAAATGTGAATTCATCCCCATCCCTGAGAAAACAAGTTGGAGTGCACATGCTGAGTGACAATGCTGAGGTCAGCAGCAACTCCTTTTGTTAATAAGGGGAGTCAGAAAAGGGAATTTACCCCCTTTAAACATACACTTTCTCCATGGAAACAGCATCTGCTAAAAACCTGCACTGTTATGTGACTACAAGTTAAGGTACTCATTAGTTGTGTTTTTTAACTGGTTTTCTAAGAACTAGTCAGTGTCTTAGTCTCTTAAAGTCTCATGCTCCAGAAATATATCTAGTTATTGTTAGTTTCACATTCAGTAAAAAGGCCTTGATAAACTCAGATTCCAACCAAACGGACCTCCCTGTTTTTCCCTGTGCATAGCCCATGTTTTACTGCCTTCTTGCCCTTGAACACCATTCCATCTGCCTGGGAAGGCCTCCACTATCACCACCTGTTCAGATCCTCAAGAACTATCTCAGGGGCGCCTAGGTGGCTCACTCCGTTAAGCATCTGCCCTGGGCTCAGGTCATGATCCCAGGGGCCTGGGGTCAAGCCCCGCGTCAGGCTCCCTGCTCCGTGGAGAACCTGTTTCTCCCTCTCCCTCTGCCTGCCACTCCCCCTGCTTGTGTGTGCGCTCTCTCTCTCTCTCTTTCTCTCTCTCTCTCTCTCTCTCTCTCTCTGTCAAATAAATAAAAATCTTTAAAAAAAAGAACCATCTCAAACATCCCTGATTTTATAAGTCCTTACTCTCTGCTACTATTTTATCTCTATCTTTCTTATAGCACTTCACTTTCTCTCATGTGTGATGGAATAAAAGACATTAAGTTAGTGTTGGCAGCTTTCCCCTTCTCCCTGCCCTCTAAAGATAATCATCTTTTTGGATGCATGGGTCTCTCCAAATCCAGCAACTTCTGTGGAGATTCTTAGTATGCCAAATCAGTTCCTGAGCTTTTACTGTGCAGAACAGTTGTAATAGGCAGAAAGAGCTGAAAAATTGCAAGGAACAATGCTAGTTCAATTAAATAACATTGGAAAGGGAAGCAAGAGCTTCTTACAAAGAAGAAAACAAGTGATAGAGGATGAAAATGGAAAAAAGAGGAAAAACTTACAGGGGATACATTCCAGAGTGAATTTTTTAGTTGAGAATGAGGAGTGATTAGAGAGTTTTCTGGGATGCTGTAGTGTGTAAGAGATATTGAACATGAAAGTAATATGAAAAGCTGATTTTTTTAAAGATTATTTATTTATTTATTTGACCGAGAGAGACACAGCAAGCAGGGTGAGTGGGAGAGGGAGAAGCAGGCTCCCCACAGAGCAGGGAGCCCAATGTGGGACTCGATCCCAGGACCCTGGGATCATGACCTGAGCCGAAGGCAGTCGCTTAACCAGCGAGCCACCGAGGCGCCCTGAAAAGCTGATCTTAAATGTTGCTGGGCATTACAAATTGGCTTCCCCTTGATGTTTTTCAAAGGACTATAGTAAATCCTTAAATATTCAAACTTTTAAAATTGTTTAGTTGCTATACTGTTTCTTAGGATACCATTATATGCTGAACCACATGGAATCCTGTCTTTTATTTGAGTTTTACTTGTTTGATTGTAATTTGTATACATGTCCTAATTCCTGTTTTAATCTGTTAGAAGGCAGGAGGCCTGTCATTCACTTCTGCCTTTTTCAGTACCTTTCACAGAGTAGATGCTCAATAAATATTTGTTTAGTGACTAATAGATACCTAAGACCTGAAATGATATCAGGTAAAAAGTATCCCTTATATTAAAAAGCAAACTAAAACTATAGTTAGAAAGGAATATTCTCTCACTTTTCTACCAGTATGAAATATTTTACCTTCAAGATGAATGGGAAGAAGTGGTTTCATGCAATATGTTCTTGAAAAACATAATCCTGCATTCATAATACCTCATTATATTCATTCTAGCACTTTGTCATATACTGATGTATATGCTTCTCTAATTGATTCATCATGAATCTTCTATCTTGGAAATTTGCGAATCAGAGTAAACAGACGAAAGAAAGTCAGTTAAGGATATACATCCAGCAAGGTTCCTCCATCTCTTATTTTTTGGGAAATAACAACTTTTAAGCATGTCTACATAATGTTTGGGAACTGATAAATGATCACAAAGGGTTTCAAACTCTGTAAAACAAGTAATCTGGTTTTATCTCTGGAAATTTCTGCTTTAACTTGATCCTCACTTATCATGAACTAAGAATCTCTATTTCACTGTCCTCTCTTGTCCATCTTTAATCAATAGAATCTCATCTTCATCACCAGATGGTATTTTACACTGAGGAAACTGAAAGCAGAATCACAGAACTTTATACAGGCAAGAATTAAGCATATCTCATTTGTTGTAATATACAAATACCTATGAAGAACAGGAAAGATAGGTAATAAAAGAAAATACAGTTAAAAAAAAAAAACTGATTATGTGCGTGAGTTACACAGATTTGGGTCCAAGTCTCAACTCCACCATTTGATAGCCATGTATCACTGGCCAAGTTCTTTAACCTCTGTGAGTACCAGTTTTAACATCTTCAATATGACCTACCTCACAGAGCTACTGAGGACTATCACAGTGTTTGCCATATAATAAGGGCTAAAAAGCAGAGCTAGTAGTAATAGTTGTATCGGTAGTAAAAATAGAAATAAGAGATAATGTGTTGAGCACTTATTCTATGTCAGCTTTGGTGCTAAGTGCTCATCAGCATTTCCTGAGGTAGACACTATTATCCTTGTTCCTCTTCAAGTGTTCTCTCTCTCAGTTAAGAGCACCATGATTTATTCAGTTGCTTAAGTCAAAAACATAGAAGTCATCCTTTATTCAACTATTTCATTTTCACAACCAGTGCATCAGTATGTCCTGTCAGGTCATCCTTCAATACATATCTTGGCTCCATTCACTTTCCCCATCTCCTTAGCTACCACCCCAATCCAAGCTTAGCATCATATATCTCCCCTCAACTGATAGAATTGCTTCCCAACTTGGTCTCTTTCCTTATCTCCCTACAATCCATTCTCAGTGGGGCAGCCAGAGTGATCTTTTAAAAATGGAAATCTGATCGTGTTATTCCCCAGTTTAAAATAAACGGACGAACTATAACACTCTCCTTTTGCCTCTGATTAAATAAAAATCAACTTCTTATTCTGGCCCACAATATGCAGCAGGATCTGACCTATGCCTGCCTCTCCAGCCTTACCCAATACTATTTTCCCTCAATTCACTGTACTCCACCCAGACTGGCCTTTTTAGTTTCCTTGAATATAACAAGCCTGTTCCTGTTTTATGACCTTTGTACTTGCTGTTCACTCTGACTGGTACACTGTTCCCATAGACCTTCACAAGGCTGGATCCTTCCTGCCATGCAGGTCTCAGCTTATAAGTCCCTTTCTCTGGGAGGCCCTTCTTGACCACTCAACCAAAAATGACCTTCCAGTCACTCTTGTAACATGACCTTTTTTTAGTCTCACCATCAGTACTACCCAAAATAGTCTTGTGAATGTATGTTTCCCCCACTCTAGAAGGTAAGTTCCAGGAGAGTAGGAACTTTAATCTGTCTTGTTCAATGCTATACACAAAACACCTACTGCAAGTGTTCAAAATATCTTAAGTTGAATAAACAAATTTTCATTTTCCAGGTGAGGAAATCAAGGCACAGGTCACACAACTAAAATACACCATTACTCCCTCGGTTAATACTGGAGTCAAAACCTAGTAGTACAGAGTTTGTAAACTGTGAGTCTACTGGTTGAATCTGAGTAGGGACTCTTGGAAGAGGAGCCCAGAAAATTAAAAAATTGGGGAAATTTCATATAAATAATCAGATTTCAGGTTTTTCTTAAAAAAATCAGAAGACCTGGCAATATTTGGCCTATATTCCTATATGGTAACAATAATTTGAATGTCAGGTGACTGCCCAACTTTAACTGAGACATAGCTCATTCACTCATTCAATAATCACTTGCAGAGCATTTACTATGTGCCATATACTTTCTAGGCCCTTGAGCTTTATTAGTGAGCAGAATAGACAAAGATCTCTATCCTTAAGGAGCTTACATCCTAGCATAAGGAGAGAAAATAAGCAATAAATATGATAGGTAAATTATATATATCATAAAAGTTTATAATTGCTAGGGAAAAAATAAGAGCAAGGTAAGAAGTATCAAGAGTACAGGGGATGGGGACTGAGTGGAAGAGAATCTTAAGATTATATATAAATAAAATAGTCAAGGAAGATGCATCGATAAGGTTAAAATAAAGGAAACTGTATAATTGAAGGAAATGAGGGAGTTAATCATGTAGCTATAGGAGAATAAAGCATTCTAGACAGAGGTAACAGTCAGTGCAAAAACCCTAAAGCTGGAGTATACCTGTCTGAGAGTATACCTGTTTGAGAAACAGCAAGTTCAGAGGGTCTTGTAAGCCCTAGTAAGGTCTTGGCTTTAATTCCAAATGAAATGGGATGCCATCGGAAGGTCCTGAGTACAACAGAAACATTATGTGACTGCTGGTATTAAGAACAGATTGAAGGGAGACACGTAGAAAAGCAGAGAAACCAATTAGAAGTCATTGCAACAACAGAGGTAAGACATGGTGGCTTGGACCAGAGTGATAGCAGTGATATGGAAGGCACAGTCTGTGCAATCCCCAAAGTTTGAGGCAGTTAAGACCCTGTGGGATACTGGGGCACCTGGGTGGCTCAGTCGGTTAAACATCTGCCTTTGGCTCAGGTCACGATCCCAGGGTCCTGGGATTGAGTCCCATATCGGGCTCCCTGCTCAGTGGGGAATCTGCTTCTCCCTCTGCCTCTGCTCCTCCTCCTGCTTGTGTTCTCTCTCTCTCTGTCTCTCTCTCTGTCTCTCTCAAATAAATAAATAAAATCTAAAAAAAAAAAAAAAAAGACCCTGTGGGATAACCTCTTGACCAATGGGACATGGGAGCTGAGAGATAAATTCTCTATTTCTCCTCCTAGGTCAACTATCTTGAAATAACCTCCCTCTTCCCCTGCCTCACTTCCCTTTTCCTATAGGAAAAGGGAAATATATACATATATATTGTGTCCTTGGGATTATAAATATATTATATATAAAAGGGAAATATATAAATATATTGTGTCCTTGGGATTATACTCCCTAATACACATTAGCTTTTGCCTCATGTTTTGTTTTCTAGGAACCTCTGAAAAGACAGGAGGAAGATCAGAAGTTCAGTTTAGGACATACTCCTTTTGACACCAAGCAGAGATGCTGAAAAGTCTATTGGATAAAAGATTCTGTATTTTAGGAGAGAGATCTGGGCTGGAAGGTATACGTGTTGGAGTTATCAGTGTACAGATAGTATATAAAACTGTAAGACTGTATAAACAAATCATGGAGGGAGTAGGTATGGATAGAGATGAAAAAAACCTAAGGACCAAGCCCCAGGCACCCCTAACATTAAGGGGGACTATGAGGAACCAGCTAAGGAACTTAAGAAAGGGTAACTGATAGAAGGAAAACTAGGATAGTGTAATTCTCTGCAAGTCAGGTAAAGAACATATATCAAAAAGAAGGGGTTGATCAACTGTGCCAAGGGCACTGATTAAGTAAAAGAAAGAGTGACAATTGACCTGACCATTGGATTTAGCATCGTTGAGGCATTGGAGACTTTGATATGAGCAATTTTGGTGCAGTAGTGAAAGTAAAATTCTAATTGGGATGGGTTTAATAGAGAATCAAGACTCTAAAGACAGCAGTTTTGTTTTTGTTTTGTTTTTAAATAGTTTTGCTGCAAATGGAAGCAAAGAAATGGGCAGTGGCTGGCAGGGGAAGTGGAGTTGAGAAGACTTCTTTTTCTTAAAGATTTTATTTATTTATTTGAGAGAAAGCTAGAGAGAGGACACAGAAGGAGAGAGCACAGAGGGAGAGGGAGAAGCAGACTCCCCACTGAGCAGAGAGCCTGATGTGGGGCTGGATCCCAGGACCCTGGGATCATGACCTGAGCCCAAGGCAGATGAGATGTTTAACCAACTGGGCCATTAAAATCAGGCAAAGTTACTGTGCACTTATATTTATTTATTTTCTTTTTCATTGTGTAACATTTCAAACATACTCAAAAATAAAAATAGCAATATAATGAACCCTCACATACTAGTTGTACAGATTCAATAATTAGCAACATGCTACATTTCTTGTTTCAAATACCTCTACTGCCTCAAATTTTCTGATGATGTTGTTTTGTTGGAGTAATAATCACTAAAATGTGATGAATAACAAGGCAAGTGCCATGCCTCAGGGCTGGATAAATGCACTAAGGAATGCTTTAGAAAGAGTTTATGAGACATTCAGATTTTGAGAACCTCATTTATTTCAATGATTACTAAAGACCAAAAACAGTTGGACTATGTTCCCATTTAAGAAGGGGGCTCCTTGTTCTGTTTACTTTGTTGGAGAGATAAATGGTCATAATGGTTTTTGAAGCTATTAACTGGTTCACTTCACTTGGCCATTGTGATACCCAAACGCTCAGGTTTCTACAGATGTTTGATAATACTTAGTCATTCTTTTCATTACCTATGAATTAAATTCAGGATTATATAAATATATCTGTCTTCATCCACAGCTTAAATCATCCCTTGTTCCAAGTTGTTGGCAAAGTGATATGTGGGATTTTGTCAAATAAGATTAGTCTTGTCATTTTTATCCTACTAAGTGCCTCCAATGAAAAGATTCAGGTGGGAAGCAAGGGAGACAGTAATTCTTGGACTGGCACTGCCTCTCAAAATATGACTCACTTCTCCATCATTTCTCTATTACTATAACCCTTAACTAACATGCTGAGAAATTCAACTAACCACTCTTGAGACTGGCCAAAGAAAAAACATAAAAATAAGTGACTGGCTACAGAAAGATCACAAACAGTAAATTTCTCTTGCTATGATTCAAATGGGTGAATAATATTACTAAATATTTCATATCTGCATTTTTAAACACACTGAAATTAACAGACTAATTTTTAACGAGGTCAATAATGCATAGAAAAAAATCATCTATAATTACCTTAAAGCGGTATCTAATTGGGGATTTTAGGTGGATACAGATATTGTCAAATTCAGAGCCTTTTTCACTATAAATGTCACTCTCTTGATAATGGCATAAAATCACCTATATGGACTGAATTTCTCACTTGGCACATATTTGGAGTCAGTGGCTAGTACTATATCTGAAAAATATACACAGCCAAATGCCAGCTACATGACTTGAATCATTCTGAAAGAGATTATCTCTATCTCTGATTTGACAAAAAAACTGTTGCTTCCTTTAGAACAGTGGTTCCCAAATTTTTTTTTTCTTACCAAGGCACACATGAGGTATGATATTCAAGTTTCACCCACCCCATCAGTCCCAGTCACTCCCTAAGATCTACTGCACGAATAAAAGATCTACTACATGAATCTAAGCCTCTGCTCAGTGTGATATCATCCTTTTCTCTTCTACTGATCTACATGTGAGTTAAGAACCACTGACTTAGATGATATCTACAATAGATACAAATTTAATCTGATGTGTACTTGAAAGAGAGGGCCACCTGCAGGAAAGGATTTCAGGGGCACTGAGAAATCCCACTTGTGCATGAAATACTGCAAGGCTTTGTTTAAAAGCAAAT
The DNA here is from genome assembly GCF_004348235.1 of Phoca vitulina. Taxonomy (NCBI): domain Eukaryota; kingdom Metazoa; phylum Chordata; class Mammalia; order Carnivora; family Phocidae; genus Phoca; species Phoca vitulina. The sequence continues at coordinate 867,174 of NW_022589806.1, forward strand.
AGGCGGGGCACCTGGGTGGCCCAGTCGTTAAGCATCTGCCTTCAGCTCAGGTCATGATCCCAGGGTCCTGGGATCGAGTTCCACATCGGGCTCCCTGCTCCACGGGAAGCCTGCTTCTCCCTCTCCCACTCCCCCTGCTTGTGTTCCCTCTCTCACTGTGTCTCTCTCTGTCAAATAAATAAATAAAATCTTTAAAAAAATTTAAAAATTAAAAAATAAAAGCAAATAGGCTGTCAACTGAGAAGGCCTAGAAGCAATCACACCCCAGTAGCAATGAGCATACTTAGCATGGAAATCTTGGTTTCTAACGCCATTCTCCATTAAAAGGAATGAGGGCTCCTTGGAAAAATGGCTGGGGCAGGACTAGGACTGGGGCAGGAAATATATAAGATAAGCCTGGAGTATCTTACAGTGCTGAAATATAAAGAAATGCTCAAAATACACACATACACACATACAGACACACACACACACACAACAATGAGGTTATGTCAAAGGAACAGATACGCCAACCGAAAGAACTCCCGATGGACAGAGGTAGAAGAATTTGAGCTAGAAAATAAAGTAGCATTGGATTATTACCTAACGTATAATATAAATATCCGTGAGTCCATACTGATTAAATAAATAGGAGTAAAGAGACACATATTCTATGCAGAAGAATTATAAGCAATTTTATGTAACTACTCTGCCCTTGATGAGGTGGGGCATAACTCCCCACTCCTTAATATGAGCTGTGAATAACTAGTTTCTTCCAAAGAGAAGAGTACGAAAAAAAGAGGGGAAAAAAGTAACTTTACTGTTGAGAAAGAAAAATATTACCTCAAGCCAGGTGATCAAGGTCAATATCAAAAGTGATAAGGCATACTGAAACTCTGTATCCTTGATATGATATAAGGAGAATATTTTACATCTGTTGTCTTCCCCCAAAAAACATATTATCCCCATCTAACCATGAAATAAATATCAGATAAATCGCAACTGAGGGACATTCTACAAAATATCTGAACAGTACTATTCAAACTGTCAAGGTCTTAAGAAATAAGGAAAGTCTGAAAAACTCCCACAGCCAAAAGGAACTTAAGGAGACCTAACAACTAAATGTAATGTGTTATCCCAAATGGGATCCTAGAATAGCAAAAAGACATTAAGGAAAATCTGAGGAACTCTGAATAAGTATAGACTTTAGTTAATAATAATGTACCACTATTGGTTCATTAATTGTAACGGATGTTCCATAATCATGTAAGATGTTGATAAAAGGGGAAATGGGTATAGGGCATACAGGAACTTACTGTACTCTCTTTGCAATAATTCTATAAATCTAAAACTGTTCTAAAATTTATAAGTTTATTTAAAAGCAAATGGAGGGCTCTTTTATTACAGCACATTTTATAGGGACAAAAAACTGGAAACAAAATACATGCAAATAAATAGGAAAATAATTGACCAAATTATGGTATCATACACTACTAAGCAGCACAGAATATTATATACTTAAAAGGATGAGTGAACTCTCTATCAGTTGACTTGGAAAGATTCCCACTATGTATTTTTCTAAGAAAAGAAAATGCAGAGAAATATGTAACTCTTCTTTTATTTTGCAAAACAATGAGGAGAAAATCCCCATGTATATATATTTCAAAGAATAGGGAGAAGGTATGCAAGGATACACACTAGATTATTAACATTGCTCAGAGTAGGAGAATGGGGTTAGAGGAGAGAAAAGAGGAGAGGGGTAGCAAGTGTGGGGATATAAGCAGGGCAAGGAAAATAAGCAATAATTAAATTGATAATTCATTATCAGTATAGAACATCTATATAGTGAACTGATGCTTTGCAAATAAAATTTTAAATCTATGAAAACAAAACAAAAAAAAACCAAAAAAGCAAATGAATCAGAAGGAGGAAAAGGGATCTATTTTAGATTACCGGATTTAATGAGGGTGGGGGGCAGAGTGGAGGTAAGCAGAAAAAGAGTAGCAGCACCCTAAAGAATATAGTGTCAGTCACTGAAGCTGAATTACCATCCTTTTCTCAATTTTGCCAAGAGATACCCAAGTAGGTGAAAATATTGATTATCACTAAGGATGTGATGAGAATTTCTGCCAATATCCTGGAGTTTTTGCCCACCACAAACAGAAACTAAACTCACCACTTGCTTCCCCAACACTCCCCCCTCAAAACACACAAGTACAAAAGTGATGCCTAGAGCATCAGGAAGATTATTTATACACCACCTTGTTCTCCTGGCCTTTTGAACAATGAGGCCTCACCAGGGGTTTCGAAGTGCTTTTGAAGAGGTGACACATAGCTTTGGCATCAAAGTCCACAGGAGACAAAAATAGGAAGGGTCTGCATTTCCAAGAAGTTAAAATCAAATAATAGAGTGTAAGTCCCTGGTGAGCAAGATCAGAGACTCCCAAAATGGCAGAAATGAAAAGTGGTTTAAAGGTCATCTCAGTTATCTACTTCAATACCTAATGCAGTCTCTATCTGAGATTCTAGATCCTAGATCCTAGCACCAGGGCAGAGGGGAAGGAAGGACATATTGTAGAATCCCAAAGTATAAAACAGATTGCTTTTCACGGTAAACTTCTTGCAAGAATGAATTGTATCTGTGGTATGTTCCCTGTAAAGGACCTAGGAACTCAGGATGACCATGTGTTTACAGGGTTCCATGTTGAATATTTAGATACGGTGGACTCAAGCTCATATTGCAAATTATGTGAAAACTTTCAACAGTAGCTCATTTGCTAAGAGATCTCCCAGTAGCATCTGAAGCTATTTTCCATCAACAAAAAAAGAGAGACCTTGGCCTAAATGATACTTTAGGCCATTTTTATGGTCAGATATTAAGATCATTGAGCCAACTGGCTCTATTAAAATACAATTGTTAATATAAGACCCTAAGGTAGGGGTGAGTTGAGGAAGAAATGAATCATAAACTTTTCTAAATTATATGAGCATACACAGTAAACGAAAGTCCCATTTTCTGGGGATGCCTGGGTGGCTCAGTCATTAAGCGTCTGCCTTCGGCTCAGGTCCTGGTCCCAGGGTCCTGGGATCGAGCCCCGCATCGGGCTCCCTGCTCCGTGGGAGGTCTGCTTCTCCCTCTCCCACTCCCCTTGCTTGTGTTCCTGCTCTCACTGTGTCTCTCTGTGAAATAAATAAAATCTTTAAAAAAAAAAAGTCCCATTTTCTGATATTTGATAAGAATTTACTGTCTAGTTCCAACAAATAATCAGAATTGAATTTACTGAAGCTCTTCATGCACTGCAACCTTTCAATATATCCACTGTATAACGTGAGCCACACCTCTATACACTCCAGGTCCAATCAAAAGACTACCAGCTATGGTATTGAGCAACATTTTCATGCAGCACTCACCTCAAAACACAAGTGTAGAATCCACTGTCTTGTGCCTCAGCTGAGTGAAACCATATTGAATCTTCTTCTTTGCTCATCCTGACCTCTGAAAAGATGATGGGCTCTTCCAAATCACCTTTGTTTTTGTACCACATAAGCCTGAGCCCAGTGCTCTGGGCCATGCTATAGTTGGTGCGAATATAACTGTAGAAAAGGGCACATTTCACTCGTACTGGTTCACCTGCCAAAGCCATGTATGTCTTGAGATCCACTGACCAGTCAATGCAGCCATCCACTGAAAGAAAACCAGATTGGACATGAAATGCAGTGAGCATCGCTAATACTAATGAAGAGCAACCATCATTGCCAACATGTACTGAGGACTTACTGTGAGCCAGGCTTCACAGAATTTGCATGCCAAGTGCTTTACATAGATTACCTCATTTAATCTTCCCAGTGATCCTTTGAGATAGATCAGCATCCTCCTTGGGCCTGCCAGTCAGAATCCCTATTCTAGCTCTGTGCCTCAGGGGAATTTCCAGTTCCCTACAGTAACCTTCTGCGTGGAGTTGACTGGATCCTCCAAGGAGCTCCAGCTTGTCCTGGGGCCCCACCACTAGGTCCCAATTCCAGCAGAGTAGCCTGGCAAATGGATTACTCCTGCCAGTCATATGGTATTGGCTTCACAGGGTTGTGTGAGATTGGACTGCTAGGATGACACTGACATGTAGATTTTAGGTGACTCCAATTGTTTGGACAGGAGCCCCACAAAGGAAATACTTCCAGGGGACCCTTGTACAACCTAGGAGCAGCCCTGAGATTCACTTATGAGTCTTATTCAACAGACAAGAAAACGGAGACTCAGAGAAGTTCAGTGACTTTGCCCAAGGTCACACAGCTAGTAAGTGGTAGAAAACCAGTCTCTGACTCTACAGACTGTGTTCTTAACCCCCAGCCTATACTGCCTCTGCCTGTAATTGTGACAGGAACGACTGTGTTATTTATTTGCCTTTCAGAAAAGTTGGAAGCAGTAGGCACCTAAAGTGATTATTTGCCATTCTCTACATGCCAGTTTTCCATGGTATGACCTATTAATAGCAGATATTTAATCACAGTTCGATTTTTTTTATACCCTAAGGCCTCCCTTGCTGTTCAGCTGGTGTTAGCTCATGGGAATATATTATATTAATGTCAGCTTTAATCAAATACTATTAGGTGGGTAAGTGTACCATTAAAGAAAAACATATGCAGTAAATTCCCTCTTTTCCAGAATGGTTGGAAATGAGATACTGGCTAATTTAATATGCTAATCAACACAATTAGCAAAGATATTTTACCTCCAATTACTTAATTTAAAAGAATTTCATCAAATTGTGTTACATCCCTTTATATTACTTGATTACCCTTTATAAAATAATCCTTTCATAAACTGTATAAACACGGCCATTTTAAAATTATATGTTTCACTTATAATTTTGTAAACTGATCTGCTTCCTTTTTTAGATGTTGAGAACTCTGTAGCCGTGTGTTTATCTTTTAACCTCAGTTGACTAGAAGCTCAGGGCTAAATGCAATACTCAAATGCAATAACTATCTTTTTTTAAAAAAATATTTATCTATTTTAAAGAGAGAGAGAGAAAGAGAGAGAGAGAGTGTGCAGGTGGAGGGAGAGGCAGAGAGAGAGGAAGAGACTCTTAAACAGACTCCATGCTGAGTGTGGAGCAACTCCAGGCTGATCTCATAACCCTGAGATCAGGACCTGAGTCAGAACCAAGAGTGGGACACTTAACTGACTGTACCACCCAGGCAACCCCAAATGCAATAACTACCTTACCTCAAGATTTTGCTTTCTCTATACAAGGGTTCTTGACCTGGGATTCAAGGACACCCAGGGGGAAGGTGCCTGGATAGACTTCAAGGTTGTTGTGCCTATTTGCATAGTTATACTTTTCTGAGGAGATATTCCACAGCTCTTTAATAGATCTTCAAAGGGGTCTACAGCCCAAGAAAGTTTTTGAACTCTGTGGTTTCTTATCTCTCTTTCTGACTTCATTTTTTACTGCCCTGCTACATATGGGCTTTTATTATAAGCTGCCTCAAATCCTCTTATGTATGTGAAATATTCATTGGAAATAAATTAATAATCAAATAAATAACTCATTCTAAATTTATAGTGAAGGGCATTTGAACTTCAGAAGGCACCGGATTCACCACTACGGATTTTGATGACCATTATGCACTGTTGAAGCCAAGAAGCTACAATGGGATTAGACTAAGTATGTACTTATGACTAGCTATCTCTTGGGGGCTTTTTTATTCACTCCCTGGTATCGGTCGTTTACCTCTCATGTGTCACTCTCATAACTGTCAATAATAGAGAGGAGAGATCTGCATTAGTTAAACCTTCTGGGTCATGGTAAATTATGGCAATCCATTTCTGGATTAATTTTAGTATTTATTGTTTTATCATCTTTAAATGAATTTTATATTATTCCTCTTTATGGACTGTCTGTGACACTGTCCCCATGCATCAACAACAAAAACCTGGGGATAATTTAAAAAGACTCTTTAATAGTCCAGTTTTTTTCCCCTAACCCTAAGATGCACAGCAAGTGTTTTTGAATTAACAAATTTGGCTTAGCGAAGTAACTTCAACCTCTATAATTACCTACTTAATAGAAAAAAAAAAGCTTTTGGAATGTTTTTTCCATTTGTTCCCTAAATCCCTTTAGTTGCCTCCTTTAAACGATCTGTTGTATAATCTCCCTTTTACAATGTTAACAGGCTGGTTCGGCCTATTAGTGACAGGACATGGTTGGTACCGAAGATAATCAAAATATCTGCTCCTGAGACACACCGATCATGCTCAAAGGCAGCTGAAGACATTTAATTGCCTTTACAATTAGCTTTATCATACAGACCTTGAGAGTATACTGAGAATTCATTTCCTTTTAAGTACTATTTGAGCAACATGTATTTGATTTAATAGAGTCATAGTTCCTTTTCTTCTGTTCTCTTGTTTAGCTAGCAGAGAGGAATTATTTAGTTATAAGGTAGTCAATAGGCAGAAAACAGATCTGCAGTAATGGGGAAAACAATTTCCAAATGCTATCCCCTCTATTCTCTTCCTTTAGTATTCACAAGTTTACAATATAAGGTATTTCAAGAAACCTGAGGGAATCTTCCCCAAAAGTAGACAAAGGGTATGATACCAGAGATCCGTGAAGGCCCATGTGCCACCAAATATTTTCCCACACCGAACTTTCATCAGTAGAAATCCATTCTCATTAGTTGAGGCATTGTAGTCTTATAACTAGAGAGTACTGGACCACTACTAGATTCCAACATGATGGTATGACTTGTTTCTTTTGGATTTCTATTCCTAGGTAAACAAACAAAGAGTAGTAGAGCAAGAGGGGATAGAATATGATATAGTATGAACCATGAGAGTCTATGGACTCTGAAAAACAAACTGAGGGTTCTAGAGGGGAGGGGGGTAGGGGGATGGGTTAGCCTGGTGATGGGTATTAAAGAGGGCACGTTCTGCATGGAGCACTGGGTGTTATGCACAAACAATGAATCATGGAACACTACATCAAAAACTAATGATGTAATGTATGGTGATTAACATAACATAATAAAAAAATAAAAGAAAAAAGAATATGATATAGTACATTCATTTTTTAAATTTGGGAGTAGTGAAGCAACTAAGAAGGATGTACTGCCGTAAGAGACCTGGAAAATCAGGTGGCTAGGCAGCAGGAAGGGACTGAAACGGTGAGGTTAAGAGAGAAGCACCGAAAGGTGTGAGAGGGTCACAAAAAGGCAGGAGGAGGAGAAAGGTCACATACAATTCGATTAGCCAAGGTCATTGCAGGAATTAAAGATGGTGCCACCAGAAGTCACCAGTGCAAGTCACATTTCTCTCATGAGAAGGAGTTGGCAATAATATGCCACACTTTCAGGGTCCCTCACATGTTGACACTATACATATTTGGCAAATAGGGATCTGTAATGCAGCTGACAAAGGTGCAGACTATAGCCAGGTTGGGGACATAGTGGAATTGAGTAGCCCACAGAGGAAGCCAGCCTGCAAGCTTGATCTCATCAGCACAGGCCTGTAATCCAGAGTGATCCAGCCCCATTCTGTTTACAACTCCAGCGCCCAAAGAGCTCCTGAGAAAAGAGGTTTCTGGACAGTCCAGCTTCTCCCACAGGTGATTTGAGAACTGGGTTTCACTGACCAGCCACAAGTGTAAATAGACACTACAAGAAGGAAAACACTTTCCCACCCCAAAACAGTGAAATTCTACAGTTGAAGTGAAGCTTGCTATAGCACAAGCTCATTAAAAGTGTAAGTGAATGCTGCCTGTTCTCTGCTTCACAATAACTCAATATGGTTATAAATATTCTTGTCATTCCATCAGAAAATACCTCCTATTTCTAAATTATCCATTCTCTGTTCACTCCTAAGTCTTATGAATAGCAATTCAAGTATTAAAAAAAAAACAACAACTGTATTTCTTTAGATTTTCATCTCTACTCTCTGGATTTACATTTCTGTAACGCTCACAAAGTTATTACTCTAGGTTTAGTCTTCTTGGCAGAAATGCTTTAATATCTGAACTATCCAAAGCAATTATAATGGAGCAAAAAAAGTCACTTCTTTAAAACCCAGGTCTCTGGGCACCTGGGTTGTTCAGTGGGTTAAGCCTCTGACTCTTGGTTTCTGCTCAGGTCATGATCTCAGGATCCTGGGATAGAGCCCCATGTCTGCCTCCCAGCTCAGCGGGGAGTCTGCTTCTCTACCTCTCTCTGTCCCTCCCCCAAGCGCATGCTCTCTCTTTCTCTAAAATAAAAATAAAAATAAAACTTTAAAAACATTTTTAAAAAAAAAACCCAGGTCTCTATTTTAATCATTTTCATTCTGATCTGCCAAACAAGTGTGTTCTTAGGGAGTCTGATATGAAGATTCAAACAGGAAAAAAAAAGTGTATGAGCACGTAAAGGGACATACCAGTATCCATGCAATTTATTTTGCCAAGAGGAGACTCATAGGACTAAACTCTAATACAATCATATGGGAAGTTCCCTGGGTGACAAAAGAAAACCTATTTAGCCTCTCTATAGATAAGCCTTGGCTTTCTCCTCAACCAGGAGAGGAAAACCTGCTACACCTACCTGCTGTGAAAACAAAGCTCTGAGATAAGTTTATAAATCCCTAAAAGAGGATAAGATGTTGTTATCAACAATAATTATATTACTTTAGAAAAAAATATTGTGTACAGTAAAATTACAGACTCTAGTGGCTATATACATTACAATTTTTTATTGGGGGGTAGGATATATAGCTATGTTTAGAATTGCCAATTCTGGATTTTTATCCCAAATTAGAAATCTGTTTAGGTAAAATGGCTAATTAGCACAGCAGAAAATATGCAAGCTCCAGATATCTTGATGATATTCATTACAACTTAAGTCCTCTGCCTCAGATGTACATCTGGTACTAGTTTATTATGTGTTTGTGATTCATAAATTCATTTGTTAAACCATCTGTTTTAACTATATTTACAGCCAGCTCTCCTATTTGTGATCAACAGGGCAATTGTTGGGGGCAATTCATCAAATCACCACTAGAGGGGGAGCTGTCCAAGTTTTTTGTGTAGCACTCACCTTTCCCCACCTAACCTCTAAACCAAAAAATTGCAATCTGCCAACCACTGGTTGCTGGGGAGGGATCACAGCACAACTGGGGATGCACCACTGTGGGTGACAGAGGGAGCCAAAAGTTGAGCATGCAGCTGAGTTCTTGCTCAAACTGGGTAATCAGGTTACACACACAGCAGGTGGATGACCCAGCACAGAAAGGTGCAACAGCAGCTACTGGCGTTCATTGAGCCCTTGGTACAGAATAGCTGGGTGCTGTGATAGGTGCTTTGCATGTATTTTTTCTCATTTCATTACCTGTTAACTCTGGGAGGTAGGGACTCTTATCATTCCCCTTTTACTGAGAAGAAGAAAAAAAAAAAACAAACCTCAGAGTTAAATGACTTGCTCAAGGTCACACAAGTTGTGGTGGTAGAGTGTGGATCCCAACACAGGTGAGTTGGACTCCAGAACTTATGTTCTTAATCACTGTGTGTTCTATATATTGCCTCCTATACTCCTCATCCCAGCTCATGAGCCATTAAAATATTAAGGTTTGCTTGATGCTATCCAAATTGTCATATGTATTCCAAAGAGCACAGGTCTGTCCAGTAGACTAGACCTTTCCAGCTGAATGATAACCTATCTCCAAATAATAACCATTGTGGGAATAATAGCCATCAAATAATGTTTGCCAATTGTTTATCTATGAATTACACACAGTATTTACAGAGTAATGAATTCTTAATAATCTGTGTACTTATTTAACCTCTGAAGATCAGATCTAAAACTTGGATCAATTTTATCTGACTCATATTGATTTAAAATTAAATATCTAGGGATGATCACCCAATTCCTAAAATCATAATCTAGGAATGGAGTTGTGTGTTTATCTTTTGTATTTATGTATTATAATTATTGAACACAATGTTATTCTCCTTGTTCTTAATATTTTAATGTGGGAGTTAAATGCTTTCTATTTCTTTCTTAGCTCTCCCCCAAACACATACCTAAGGACAAGTTTGTTTGCATTTATACCCATCATGGTGAACACTATCTGCCTCAAGTGGGCAGCCCCAGGCACAAGAAGTCAAACCCTCCAAGAAGTAAATGGCCTGTGCCCTTACTGCTGGACCCATGCCTCCTTGCTCCCAGCCTAGAAATATGGACAGAGCTGTTTCATTATTTTTTAGATAAAGTCCTGTCAGTAGAAAAAAATTTTATTTTAAAAATTTCATCTGAGCATCAGTATCCATCAATAGAGAAAATATCCCCCATCCCAGCTCTATAAATACAATGAGTGATTATCGCTCCAGGTTTTAAAAAGCATTTCAATGCTTTTTATGAATTGGATTATACGCTTTCTTTTCACACTTTTACCCCCTACCATTCGTCAATGGGAAAGTTCTGCCTAAATGAAGTCTTTCATCTCATTTCAACCTACTTATTATGCTTAATAATGGGCTGGCAACCATCTTCATTTCCCTTTCATTACAGGATCTGTGCTACGCTTTGTCAAGATCATTCCTTAGATCTTTACCCGAGAAATGAGCCTCAATTACGTTCTGGAGGTGAAGCCACGTGAAACATTACAACCAACTCCTCAACTCCTGATTACCTGAGGCCTGATGAGAGCTTCCTTGGGAATTAGTCACTAGCCAGGAGCCCTTCTCAGATGCACTGATGTTAATTTGAAGGCTGCAGCAGCAAATGAGCCTCTGGGAGACAGGATATCAGCACTGCCCGCCAACCCTGGGAGAAGGCTCTCTTCTGCCCCCTCAAATCCAGGATGCTTGGCAGTGAATTTATCTTCCATGCTACATCTGCTCCACCTCCCATGTCTGCAGTCATCCAAATCAAAATCTTTGGAAATCATCCCTGAATCTTGCCTTTCCCTTCCCACTGACCTCCCTCTGCTCCTCCCAAAAAGACATTAAAGCTTGTCATTTCTGAAAAGTGACTTAAATTCTTCCCCTCCTCTCCATCCTCACAGATGTGAAAGTCCAGATCCTTCTCGTATCTTGTTTGGACTATTGCAATTCCCTTCTAAATGATTTTCCAACTTTCCCATTCCAATCTGTTCTTTAGAATGCTACTAAGTGATCTTTCTGAAGTATACGACCATGTCCTTCCACTGCTCAAAACCTGCAGTGGCTCACGGGATGCACATCCATCCTAAGCCTAGCTCCGTTGGCTCACCCTAGACTGCCTGTCATTTCTGCCCCTCCCCACAGTTCTGCACACATCCTACACTTCAGTTGACACTCACCTTCCCTGAACATGCCACTCACTTTTCTCTGCCTTTGCTCTTCAGATTTCTTCCTCTAGAATACCCTTTGCTTCTGTGCCTATCTATTGAGAGCCTACTAATCCTCCAAGATCCAGCTTCAAACGCCACTTCTATGAAACTGTACTTCATTGCCCCATGTGAATTCTTTCCCCTGTGGTGCTCTCATCACGTTTGTCTACACAACTCCCCAGTTAGATGGGCGTCTCATTTACTTTGTATTCCTAGGACAAGGTCCGATGCATTGTACATAGTAAGTATTCATTAAATCTTTGTGGGATGAAATCATGTGGGTTTTTTTCCCCAAAATTTACTAATAATCAAAAGTTGTTTGAATTTATCAAAGACCTTAAGATTCCTCCTGCTGAGGGCCCCTGGGTGGCTCGGTTGGTTAAGCACCTGCCTTCAGCTCAGGTCATGATCCCAGGGTCCTGCTATCGAGCCCTGCACCAGGCTTCCTGCTCAGTGAAGAGTCTGCTTCTCCCTCGCCCTCTGCCCCTCCCCCCAGCTTGTGCACACGCTCTCTCTCTCTCTCTTCTCTCCTCTCTGTCTCTCTCTCAAATAAATAAAATCTTTAAAAAAAAAAAATTCCTCCTGCTGCTACCCACCACAGAAAGCAGTGATGTACCCAAACTCTGATAGGAATATCAGGAGATAGACCCCAAAGTACAAAATGTGTTCACAAGAATAAATGACTGCTACCTTTCCATTAGCCAGCATCACTAGAAACAGGAATAACAAAATAAACTCTATGCCACAACCCTGCTCCAGAGCTCATAATCCCCTGGTAAGTCAGCTAAAATCACCAACTCTACCACCCAAGCTCTTCCAAATTAGGCCCTACCCTATCAAAATGCCTTGCTCTTGACAGGCTGACCTCCTCCCTCCCAGTCCTACCTAGCCCTCCTTGTCAGGGAACAGTTATGCTGTGAGCCCTCACTCAGCTCTTTTCTGTCTGCACGCTCATACCATTTCTCCCACCTTCCACACCTCCCCAACCAAATTTTAGTCATGCCCTGAGCTTAGCTTACCTAGGCATCAAGGTGGGAGTGGCATCCTAGTTTTCCTGCCATATTGACTGGCACATTAGTCAAGGTCAGAGAGTCCTCATGTTTTTTTTTTTTTTTCCTTTTTCATTTCATCACTCCTCAAGCACCTCCTGGACCAGACACTTAGTAGGTCTTACTGAATGTAGTTTTATATATTCTCATTCCATGAGACCTCACACAATTAAGTGTGAATGGGGTGAGCTGCTTTGGTTAATTAATTTTCACATTAGCTGGATTGTTGAAAATCTTTTCTAAAACATCCAAACCCACTTTTCTATTTTAGTAAGTAAAGAATCATGATGAGACTGAAATCTTTCTGGATTGACTGAGGATTTGTCAGGCCCTCAGGGTTATCACCCTAGACCCCAATGCCAAGGCAGTATAAGAAAAGGGTATAACAGCGTGAAAAGAGCATAGAGCTAGCTAGAGATCAGAAACCCTGGGTTCTCATTCCACCTCTGTCTCTTTAAAAAGATACATGACGTCTGAGAAAGTCAGTTTCTACTCTGAGAAGAAAGGGAGGCATTACACTAGACAAGCTCTAACCCAGCACCAATAAAACAGATTATCTGATGGTTGGTGAAGTCTTTGGTCAAGAAGACAATCAGCATATGTGCTAAATTGGAAAATCTCCCCCTGGCAATCTTCTTTTTGATTTTTTTTTTCTTAATTTCAAAATTACAGAGAACTAAAAAGAATAATATTACAAATTCCCATGATTTTACCATCCAAATTTAATAATGTTAACTTTTTTTCCGATTTGCTTTTAGTAGCTTTGTTTTATTAAAGAAATAAAGCATTGCAGATATAGCTAATGTCCCCTTTAACCACCATACCCAGTCCCATCCTTACCTCAAACCCCTGTCTGGATAGAACCACTATTCCTTCCAACTTTTAGATTCTTGCACACATAAATAGGTACCCTGAAGAAAAGTTACTGTGGTGACTAAAAGTTTGTCTTACAATGAGGAGTACGGGTGGGAAGAAAAGCCAGTGACCTGAGGGCTCTTGTTGGGTTGCAGTCAACTGAGGTCTGCTAGAGTGTGCGTAGAGGTGTGCACATACCCCATAGAAGCACACACTCCCCCTCTCCCACACGGAACAGTAGCACAGGCAAACTGCAGAGTCTACAGGCATTTTCTGCCCAAAGTTAGTTGTTTCCATGCCATGTGCTGCCACACAGATTTCACGATGAGACCTCTGATACTGTCGAAGTTCTGCTCTGTTATGGGGAGAGCTCTGATTCATGGCAGAGACACAACTGCTGCTCATCAAACAGCGAGGTTCTAAAAGTTACAAGCAGGGCCCACATCTTCAATTCTACACTTGGCTGCCCCTATTGCAAATCAAATTCTGTGTCAACTAGGATACACAGGCTCCAAAGTAAGTGCCCATTAGGGCTTACTCATCTTCTTTAGATAACTTATTTCCTTCTCCATTTGCAAGCTTAGCACATCATTGGGCTACCATAAACCCCTCCTCATGCTGAGCTAACTAAATAATGGAAACCCTCTGCTGGCTCTGTCAGGGGGCTGTAAGGATTAAATACTTCAGTGCAGTTCAAGTGCTTAGAACAGTGCCTGGCACACAGATAATACTCAGCAAGTATTTTCTATAACCACTTTGACTACTGCCACTATTCCTATTAACTATATATCTAGTTTATTAATTCTTCTAACGTACTTCCCAAGTGTTTACATATGACAATGCACATTATTATATCTTTTATATCATCTTTATATTAAAGTTAGGTCATTAAGTTGTTTTATTTTTCAAATTTGGGGCAGAGGTAAGTCATATTACCTATAAATTTCATTTCAGGACAGTGAAGGGCCATTATGAAATATTTTAACATGATACATGTTTTTATATTAATTACATATGATAGAGTAATATGTGCATACATATATAGGTGCATGCTATATTATAAAAACTGTTACAATATTATTAAAGATTGCATATATTTATATTTTATAAATTATATATATACAGACTGCATATAATACTTGTAGTTTATAAATTTACATATATTTATATAACATATTTACCTTATATTTATGTAATCATAATGTAATTTATAGAATAAAATAGTTATAACTAAATGTATTTATAAGTTGACGATAATTGTTTGAATCATATGAAATTGCTGTTTTTATAAACCAAAAAGGTTAAATATTGAAAACTGAATGATTCATCTTAATTATGTCTTATATAAAATATCACACATTTAAATAAACATTTATCAGATAAAGCTGTTAACTATCCTAAAAAGGAAGAGTAGAGCTAAATAGAGTTGAGACTTCCGTGTTAGTTGGTAAATATTTTTATTATTTGTCAACACAAATTGGTCTCTGCTAGGGCCCTTCTGATAATTCATAAAACCAGCAGAGCTTCTTCTAGCTTCCAGGCCTTTGCAATGGCCGTGCCCTATGCCTAGTACACTGTTCCCTCAGATATCCACTTAGCTCACTGGCTGCCAACATCCTTCGCGTACCGGTTCAAATAAGTTGGGGGTGGGGGCAATTACTGGTTCCAGGACTGGACCGACAAAGGGATGGGTGGCTTGATAACCTCCGCCCATTCACATCGTCTCCAGAAGCATCTCCCAGACCCTGAACACTTCCCTTCCTTACCCCATACCCCAAGCGCATCTGATCCCCATCCACTCGCAACGTGTACATGGTCCGCACCGTGAACGCCAGCCTCATCCAGATCGGTGTCGAGGAAGGGCGATAAAGGAAGGGGAAGCAGTTTCTCCCCTCCGCTGCCCCAAGCGGCAGCTCCGCCCGGTCCCTCCCCATCCCGGCTCCTCTTCTCCTGGACTGGGGGCGACGGCAGCCATGGGGCACCGGGAGTGTGGGTCGGCTCACACGCGGCCTCGAGGAGGAAATGTCCACAACACAGGCGCAGTGGAGCCCCTCTCCTCAGCGACCGCTAGAAGGTAGCGTGTTCTGGGGAGAGCGTGCAGAGGAGTGCAGTAGGCTCAGGGGCCGCGGCCCGGGCCGGAAGCCAGTGCCTGGGTTGGGGCCGGGGCGGGGGGGGGGGGGGCGTGTAGGGGAGGGGGGGGGGGGGGGCGGCAGGGGAGGGCGCGGGGGATGCTGCGCAGCTTAAGTACCTGTAGCACAGAGGAGCCCAAGACGTTGCTCAAGGGGGCGCCATCCACTGCGGAGCTGTTCCCAGTTCTCCCCGCCAGGGAAATGGCCCGGCTCCGAGCACTTCCTGGGTACAGTCTGCATCTGTGTAGTGTTAGCGCCATAGTCATAGTTTCACTACCCCGGATGCTGGCCTCGCCTTCTCCCCTCTCGGAAGTGGGTATGGTTATAGGACATTCCGTAATGTTACTATGTGCAGTTAGGTTAACGTTAAAGAACTAATTATATGTCACTGTGCCTGGGTATTGACTTTCCCCGTGGTAAAAGGCGCATAATCATAGCATATCCATAATAATATTGTCTGTAGTTAAATTAATATTATAATGTTATAATATTAGTTACCCAGGAAGCACCTCCAGGAAGACTTGTGTTATGCTTTACCTTTTGTTCAGTGAGGATAATTACTGTGCATCCATTATTATTTGTGCTTACATTATTATTAATTATATTATTTAATTATTTCAATAGTATCATTATAATAAGGTCATAATTAAGTTATTATGTCATTAATCATTATTATAATGAATACCACAATTGTATTAACTAGTATGTATACCATAATTGTATTATTTATTACAAATGTTCTAGGAAGTATAACACAGTTTAATAATTTACTAATAAAAATAATTAATGCTAAATTAATTCTATACTGCTAAGAAACCCTGATGTTAACCTTTTCATCTCATCAGAATCAGGATAACTAAGGTAAAGCATTAATGCCGTTAATTATATTATTATGATTTTTTTAAAAAAAACTACAGGAACTACCATTCCTGGTAATGGCTGGTGTGGTAATTCTCCCCTCTTGGAAATGGCATAATGATAACACATGATTTATGGTGTTGTTGTTATTATCATTATTATTATTAATATTATTTTAGCATCTACCCTAATAATGGATATTAATATAAGAATAATGATGTTATCTGATGCCGCCTCTGAAATGGAGATGATTTTGGAATATTGATAATTTACCTTACATTGATATTATAATCTAATTATTACCACTCCTGAGAATCTTGGCATGCATCTGTAAAATGGACATAATTATGAGTCATCACTGATATTGTTATTTGCGTTTATGTTAGTACTGTAGTTGCAATTAATGCTATTAGGAATGACGGTTTCTTGTAAACTAGGGAGAAATTCACACCTCACGAGGTTTTTTTATCAGATTTAAATGAGTTAAAACTTGGCACACAGTAGTAATGATGATAATATTAATAACAGGAGAGTTTCTTTTTTTTTTTTTTTTTTTTAAGATTTTATTTATTTATTTGAGAGAGAGAGAATGAGAGACAGAGAGCATGAGAGGGAGGAGGGTCAGAGGGAGAAGCAGACTCCCTGACGAGCAGGGAGCCCGATGTGGGACTCGATCCCGGGACTCCAGGATCATGACCTGAGCCGAAGGCAGTCGCTTAACCAACTGAGCCACCCAGGCGCCCCAATAACAGGAGAGTTTCTTAACTCCTTACTGTGTATCAGGTGCTGCTTAAATGTTTTACATGCATTGACTCAATCTCCACAACCATATGAGCAGGATAGGTATTAAAGATATCCCCAGTTTACATTTGAGCATACTGAGATTCAGAGAGGTTAAATGTCTTGCCTGATGTTCCACAGCCAGTTGATACCAGGTTCCATTCTCTTAACCACTGCTTGGATATTCATGGGAATAATTATCACATATAACTAATATTTTTATCCAAGTTACTATCTTATTATTATGATGCATCAGAAAAGAATGAGGATTTCCTTCTTTTTCATCATAAAATGGTCATAGGCACAGGCAGTGGCTGGTATTAGAGGTGCTGATGTTTGGGATCTAGGCAGGGGTGGGGTGACCAGAGTAGGAGCAGGGGGTTGAATCTATGCTTCCTGATGTTGTCAGGAGACACATTTGAAGTAACTCAGGTCAAAAGCATCTGGTAGAGTGTTGGCGCACAATAAATGCTTCTCAGAAGTTGGTTAATCCTTCGTTAATGCTGCTTAGCTTCCTAGCAGCCCAGGTAAAAAGAATAAGAAAATTTTAGAAAGGAAAAATGCAAAGAAAGATACTATTCTCGATGCTCAGTTATTGAGTGCTCTTTTTCCTCTCTCCATCTGTGACACCACCCACTCCTCCTTCCCTGAATTCCCTGGTCAAAGGAAGATACCTCATGTCAACAGCCTGTTGTTTGCAGCTGTTTATACAGGTAGTATTTGACATCACACAGTGGTGCAAGCCTTTCAGCCTGCATGTGTTCAATACATGCTTGGATAAGATCCATCTCAATCGATATGGCCTGGAAGACTAGAGGGAATGGAGTGAGGAAGGTAAAGGAAAGAAAGATGATGATGTCTGGGTGAAAGAGGCATTGAGAGGAACAAAGGAGATTTGTTGATGGGATAGAGGTTTGTCAGCCCCTCATAATAAAGAATGGGAGGCATGGGTTCCCTCTAGGAGTGGTGGGAGGTTGAAGGTGAGACTTAAAGATAGGATCAGGTGGAAGTCTGTTTAATAAGCAGTTAGAACCCCAAGTACACCACCCCAACACCAGTCTGCACACTAGTAGAAGGCTAGATGAAAGATCTCTAGAGGGTAAAACAGAGAGGGGATGGTTTACCTGGGCATGCCTACACAGGCCAGGCCACAGTTCCTTATTAATGATTATTTATCTACCAATGAACTTGGGCATTTTGCAGAACCTTTGAGAATAACACAGCCCAGACTGCCACAGTTAGGGCCTTTGGAACAAGGAGACCCAGACTCCACCAAACCATGGAGCCCAGCAATCCATTCCCTTCCCCTTCTGCAAGGCCCATGGAAAACCAAAGTTAAATGCCACACACCCCATTTTCCTGCTGGGCTTTGCTTTGCTCCTGGCTCTGTCCCAAACTGTTACCCACCATACCTCTAAGTAATTCAGTGTGACTCAGACATGAGTGAGCCTGGACAGCAGTATGTCCCTGCCATATAGGTCTCACCATGCAATTCCAGAAGCGTAAGTAATGCCTCCATTTAAGGAGGCTGGGAGGGGGGAGGGATCATTTCATACTCTTTTTAGGAGACTTAGGGATGGGGGAATCTGAAGTCCCAGAACTCAAAGAGTCCTCCCATTTCTCCCCCCTTCCATTCTCACCTCCAGTCATTGTAGCTCAATTTCTGGGGCCCATCAACTTCACTAGATCATAAATTGTTAAGAGATAACAATTGCCAAGGTATGCCTGTCATCTTCTCCCCATACCCATCTCCGGAACCAAAACAAGTTCCTGGACCCTGCTTTGCCTGAAGGTGTGGGGTGGCTCTCTGGGGCCTGATGTTCCTGGTGAAATACTAAGTCCCTGTCACCCCACCCCCTAAACACCCTTGTAGCAGACAGAAATCCTACAATGACCCACCAAGGATGCCCTGTCCTCATCCCTAGATCTTGTGAATATGATGAAATACCGCTTCTGTGATAATGCTGTTATATGGCACAGTTGACCATAAAATAGGGAGATTATTCAGTTGGATCTGACCTAATCACATGAGTGCTGGAAAGCAGAGAGCTTTCTCTAGGTGCAGAAGAAAGGGAAGTCAGAGAAAGTTGAAGTGTGAGAAGCACACAATGCAGGATTCCTGGCTTTGAAGATGGAGGGGGGGGCACTTAAAAAGGAATGCAAGAACCTCGAGGCACAGAGATAGGCTCCTGGCCAACAGCCAGCAAGGCAGCGGGCAGTTCAGCCCTCCAGCCAACAAGAGCTGGATCTTTCCAACACCCTGAATGAGCCTGGAAGGATTCTTCCCTGGAGCCTCCATCCAAGAGGCCAGCTAGGCTGACACCTGACTTTGGCCTTGGGAGACCTTCAGCAGAAAACTCAGGTGAGCCCACCTGGACTTCTGACCTCCCAAATGGTGAGCTAATAAATGGGTATTGATTTAAGCTGCTGAATTTGTGGCAATCTAATATAACTAATAGAAAACTAATATAACTTCTTAATCCCCACCCTTTCCTTTTCCTTTCACAGATTATCAGGACCCTAAGGAGGCCTTGCACGTTAGTTCCTCTCCTTGTTCATCCAGGAGGATGACTGGTTTTGTCCATAAGGTAATGTACCCAACCTCTTGCCCTTCCTGCCTTTGCCCTGCTCAAACTCTTTGACCTCAAGCCTTCCCCACATGCATTTTGTCCGCCAAGTTTCCCCCAACTGTCCTCCCAGGACTGCCAAACACAGCTGAGTCCCTCTTTGCCCCCAGATCATCCTGGCCTTCTGATGCTGATGGTTGGCAGACCACAGGGTGCCCTTGTCAAGGGGTGCACTGTGCTGACCCTCTCCAGTGTCTTTGAGGGTTGGGACTCTGCAGTTCTCAAAAATGCCATATGACGTACTTTTGTTCAAGCTTAGCTGAGGTAGGGTCTCCTGGAAAGGGTGTGACAATTCTATAAATGTGCCCTCCCCAGGTGTTTCTGCAGCCTCAGGGACTGCTCCCTGTGACTTCCAGCCGTCCCGGGTCCATCCGCCTCTTTTCTAGTCCCTTTTCTCTTTCTAGTCTCTTCCTAGGATAGAGGAGAAGGACAGAAAGCGTGAGGGGAAGTACAGTGCCCCTTCTACCTCCTGGTACTGCCTTGCCTCTTTTGCCCAACCTCCTGCTCCAAAGCCAGTGATGCATGGTGCCTGTGGGGGATGTTCGCATGAACCACCCCATCAACTAAACAATGCCACATGCTTCGGCTGCCTACCCACGAGGCCTGGGAAATGTGACCAGACTCTAATGGATCCCAGCTGTCAGCTTCATACCTGACTACAGACTGCCCGTGACTTGTTCTGTTTCCGAAGATGATCCTCTTCCCTAAGATCCTCAACCTTCTCAAGACCATCAACTCCTGGCTGTTCTGAAGTACTGTTGAGATTCTGTTTATTGATCTGGTCACCTAATCACAGATGTGTTCACTTTCGACAGTTCCTTAAGCTGTACATTTGAAATATGCACTTTTCCATACATGTTATTGCTACATCTGCGATTTTTATTTTACCCTACAAGCTATTAAGTAATCCTGTTTCATGGATGCTGGTAGAAGAATAAGACATCTTGGTTGGAAACAAGGGATAGTATTACTTTCAGGACAGCAAGCAGCATGAACACAATTTGCATAGGTTCTCCTTGTCTCTCAAATCTGACAGGAACCACATGGAGCAGGCCAGGTTTGACTAGAGTCAAACACTGAGCTTGGAGAACCTACCAATTTGTAGCAAGCACTAAACAAGCCCAATCTTTGTCCTGAGAGAGACATTACCTCATCCCTCAAAGGCTGCATGCTGCAAACACAACCCTGAGAAATGGCCCAGGTAAAGAACAGACAGGACCTTGCATTCTTGGCATAACCAGTAAGATACGTAGGAGTACAGATTCTCCCCCAATAATTACACTCAATAAAATTTACCAGAAATATTCCGTCTGACAACACCTCCCACCATTGACAAAACTTCCTCCTCCTTCTCTCAACTCCTCATTCTTCCTTCTCTCTTTCATCCACTACCCACACTCTTGGTGCTATTACTTTTCCAAAATGCTGTATTTCCACCCCATCCAGAGCTTGAACTCTAAACTAGAGAAGGAGCTGGATCCAGAGAGATCTGGGATGTTGTCACATTGTGAATCCTCTAGAAAACTTTCCTGGAGCATGAATCACCTGCGGTGGTGGTGGCCATGGAGAGGTCTCCCCTGTTCCCCATAGTGCTAGCCTCCACCCTTTGGAGTCTGTATGTTCAAGGCAGACATAAGCAGGTAGGCAGGCCGGGTGAGTTGGGGTAGAGATCAGAGGGAATGTGGTCACATTCACACATAGGTACACACAGAGGTTTTGACTATTTTAATTAGCACTGAGCATAGGAGGCATTCAGCCTAAACAGGAACAAATGGGGATATCCAAATCAACATCCCCTGATATGTTCCCTAACATGTAATGGAGGCTAATCACCTTTGATCACCTTCTTTGACAGACCTCCCAAAAACCAGAGCAGTGAAAAAGACTACCCTTCAAAATACAAACCTAGGTTTATCCTCTATGCTGCAGGGTTATAGGGGGTGAGGACAAAGGGAGGATGGGGAGCAAGCTAGCCTGTGGGAGCCCTGTTGTCTCTACCACACAGCATGAGCCCCACCTTCTTCCTGACTTTTGCAGTCCTGTTCATTCCTTCTATCCCTGTATATGACCATTTGTACTGACGTGTGTCTGCTGCATTCATATCCACAGACCTCATACTGCATGTCAGATGTGGGTGATTCCAAAGGACCTCCCTCTAGGGACCCTCTCCCACCATAGGCCCCAGAGGTTTCTGTCACAGCTGTAGGGATACCTGCTGGGAGTGTGGTCTGCTTCTAAGGATACCACAGCTCCCATGGTCAGATGGGGCCATTCTGTTTGAATTCTGAGGTCAAGAGGGTGAATTCCCAGGATATTTAAATATCCTTTTTTCAGCAGAGGTGGGACCTGAGAGAGGGTCTTAGACCCCTCTGGCATCTGAACTTTTTTTTTTAAATCCTCCTGTCTCTTTATTTAAAATTTTTATATAAATTCAAGTTAGTTAACATATGGTGTATTATTCGTTTCAAGGGTAGAATTTAGTGATTTATCAGTTGATATAACACCCAGTGCTCATTACATCAAGTGCCCTCCTTAATGCCCATCACCCATTTACCCCATCCCCCCTACTCACCCCCCCTCCAGTGACCCTTACTTTGTTTCCTAGAGTTCAGTGTCTCTTATGGTTTGCCTCCCTATTTTTATCTTATTTTTCCTTCCCTTCCCCTGTATTCATCTGTTCTCTTGAATTCCACATGTGAGTGAAATCATATGGTATTTGTCTTTCTCTGATTGACTTATTTCACTTAGCATGATATCATCTAGTTCCATCCATGTCCTTGCAAATGGCAAGATTTCATCCTTTTGATGGCTGACTAATATTCCATTGTGTGTATGTGTATACACACAAACATACACACACACACACACACACCACCTCTTCTTTGTCCATCTTTATGTCATCTGTCTATATCCATCTTTATCCATCTTTATGTCTATATCCATCTTTATCCATCTTTATGTCATCTGTCAGTGGACATTTGGGCTCTTTCCATAGTTTGGCTATTGTGGACATTGCTGCTATAAACATTGGGGTACATGTGCTCATTTGAACCACTATTTTTGTATCCTTTGGATAAATACCTAGTTGTGCAATTGCTGGGCCATAGGCTAGTTCTGTTTTAAACTTCTTGAGGAACCTCCATACTATTGTCCAGAGTAGCTGCACCAGTTTGCATTCCCACCAACAGTGTAAGAGGGGTCTCTTTTTTTCCACATCCTCGCCAACATGTTGTTTCCTGACTTACTCATTTTAGCCATTCTGCCAGGTGTGAGGTGGTATCTCATGGTTTTGATTTGGATTTCCCTGATGCCAGGGGATGTTGAGTATTGCTTCATGTGTCTGTTAGCCATTTGTATGCCTTCTTTGGAGAAATGTCTGTTCATGTCTTCTCCCTATTTCTTGACTGGATTTTTTTATTTTTGGGTGTTGAGCTTGATAAATTCTTTATAGATTTTGGATATTAGCCCTTTATCTGCTATGTCATTTGCAAATATCTTCTCCCATTTTGTAGGTTGCCTTTTAGTTTTATTGATTGTTCCGTTGCTGTGCAAAAGCTTTTTATCCTGATGAAGTCCCAATAGTTCATTAAATCCTCCTGTCCCTTTTATCTCAGTCCTGCTGGCTTGATAATTCCCCCCCAAAATATGAGCTTAACATCACCCTTGCCTGTTGCCTTATGAAACGGGGAGGGGGGGGATGCAGGCTCAGGCCCCAGGTACATGCTTAATGATGTGTGACCTCTGACCAGTGTCTGGACTTCTCCAAACCCCATTCCAAAAAACAAACAAACAAAAACAAAAGACCTGGGCTTCATCCAAACCCTCACAAAGGCCAGGGCTTCTCAGACCTATTCTTTGGCACCATTCTTTGCCTAATTCCAACAAATTCTCAAAAAGAATGAGATACTAGAAGAGTCTAGAAAAAAAATCTTTATAGGCAGTATAGCATGGGATGAAGGATTTGGGCCTTGGAACTAGGTCCAGTTACCACTCCTGCAACTCCCTACCTGTGTTTCCTTGGGGGAGTCATTTCAATGTCTCTGTGCTTCAGTTTCCATATCAGCAAAACAGAGGTAATATCTGGGCCTACTTCATAAGGTTAGTGTGAGAATTTGATGATAAATACATGTCAGGCATTTAGAACACACAGTATCTTAACACCTAGTAAGCACTCAGTAAGTATTAGTTATTGTTAATAATAGAGGTAGTAAATACAATTTGATTTATAACTTTAGCAGTGATAATTCTTATCTGTAATATAATTTATGATATTGGAAATAATGTTTAATATTAGGAATGATAACTTATATTATTAGAAATAATGTTTAATATCGGTAGTATTAATTCAGTTCACACTGGCAACCATAATTTAACTCATTATCCTGATAATCTTCCCTTCAGATGTTAAAAATACTTTAATATACTTGCTTGTAATTTTTTGCTATTATCATATTTGCACACTGCTTTGCAGATAACAAATACAAAAGATTAAAAAAAAATCTCCCCTTTTATATATTTCTTTGGTTGGGGTCATTACTAGCAAGATGCATGGAAACTTTCTGTAACAGGGCAGAAGCTACATGTGGCTACATATTTTTTGTCCTTTATGACATTGACTTCAATATTATGAGACGGCTGGGAGACGGGACCTAAAGTGGACACCTCATTGGTATCTGCTGACTTTAAAAGCTGCAACATATAAAGCCTATTGCTCTTCCTGACCATGCCCAAGGACCAGCTCAATTTATAGGAGGAATAAGCAGAACCCCCGCCCCAACTGCCATCCACCAGGTCTTGTTCAGTTTGAGAGGCACTGAAAGGCTTCCCAACCAAAGGGATTTACCTGGGTTTACCTCCTTTGTGTCACCATTTAGAGACTCTGGGAATCATGCAGTTTTCCTGAATTAGGAGGTCTTGCTCCCTAGGACGAGTGCAAACCTCCTAGCAGAGATGTTATTATATGTGAGCATATATTCCTTTATCTGATCAACCCATTACTCCCTGAAGGGAAGGATCTTTTGTTACATCCTTGCCACATGTCAGATATCATGCCAGGTGACTATGGTGGTTAATTTTACGTGTCAAGTTGACTGGGGCACAGAGTGCCCAAACATTTGGTCAAACATTATTCTGTGTCGGTCTCTGAAGTGGTTTCTGGATGAGATTAACATTTGAATCAGTAGACTGAGCAAAACAAATTGTCCTCTTTCATGTGGGTGGGCCTCATCCAATCAGTTGAAGGCCCAAATAAAACAAAAATACTTTCCCCTGAGTAAGAGAGAATTTCCTCCTGCCTGACTGCTTTGAGCTGGAACATATTTTTTTTTTCCTGCCTTTGGACTCAAACCGAAACATCAGCTCTTCCTGGGTCAGGCCTGCCGGCAATTGGACTGAAACTTATACCATCAGTTCTCTTGGGTCTCCAGCTCGCTGACTGCTGATCTTGGGACTTGTCAGGCTCTGTAATTGCATGAGCCAATTCCTTATAATAAATCTCTTATATATATATAGAGAGAGAGAGACAGACAGACAGACTGGGGATGGAGACATAGATATATAGATAGATAGATATTCTCTGGAGAACCAGTGACTTATGTACATTATCTCATTTAATCCTCACCAAAACTCCAACAAATAAAAATGATTAATCCAACATTATAGATGACTACACTGAAGTTAACAGAAATTAATTAGTACTGCCCAAACTTTTTCATGTCATTGTACACATAGAACATAATAAAATATATTTGTTTATTGGGATAAAATGATAACGTTTTTAGTAGCTCGAAGTAACTGGTCACCCCAGGCCTTACTGGCCACACAAGAGTTGAGGATTTAATGTGTTAGCACCCCTGTAGCCTATCTGTGGCACACTGGTTGGGAAACTTGGAGTTAGATTACTTGGCCACAGTCACATGTTTGTTAGGGAAGCAGAAGAGGAAAAATGTTAATTTAGGAATTGAAATTAGACATACCTATGTTTGAATGGAGGATCCGCTATTGATTGTGGCTATATGACTCCGGGCAATTAGGATAACCTGCCTGTGCCTCAGTTTCCCCATCTATAATACGGGGATTATAATAGTACCTTTCTCCTGGGTCATTAAAAAATGAAATGTAAACTATATAAAGGACCCAACATAGATGTGGGTGCCTAGTAAACACTCTATACATTCTAATACCACTACTAATAACAATAATAATAAAGTGGCAAAACAGTGTCCTGACTCCAAAGTACATGTTCTTTCACTGCTTCCCCAGATTTACAGTTTTGTAATGAAGCTGTACCACTTTTACTGCAGGCAAGGCTCTTCTGGAAGCTGCTATGTTGGTGTTTGTATGTGGGTCAAGAGGATGGGGTAGGGTGGTGCCATGCTCTCTCAGTTCTGTCTGCAACCCTTCCAAGGCAGTTTTCACAGAATTTTGTTTGGCATCTCCTTTTAAAGTGACTGACCAGTAGACTGAATCAACCAAATCAACTAGGTAGCTTTTTGCTGCCATTCACAACAACCCGAGAGTGTGGTGTTGCAGCTGGAGCAAGCCCATGAGAAGCAGGTCTAAAGAAGGAAAAATAACACTGACCAAATAAAAGTAATGCTTATCACCTGAAAATTTTGTTTCAGCCTATATAACTCACTCACAGAGTTAAGAAAGCATTCCTTAGAAAGAGGCCCTTTGTGGGGGTCCAGCAAAATTGTTGGTCATAAAATGATAAATACTCCCACATCTTCATCACAGAGTGCTGGGCCAACCCTTCCCACCACCTCGTTATCTCTGAATATCGGAGTTTGAAAAACTACCTCACTGCTCCAGTCAGTGATCTGGGACTCCTTGATTGTATGTTCAGGCAAGAGATGGGAAAGGTTGGAGCATTAAGCCCAGCTTGCCTAGTTATCTGCTTGAAGAAAGGCAAGATCAAATCCCACAGAGTAGTAATGATGACAAAGAGAAATGGATAGAAATAAGGTAATAATTCACAATAAGGCTTGTAACATTTGAGGGCATTTAAAAAAAAATGGTCTTGCAGTGAGTTTGGACTAAGTCTTAACTATAGAAGAGTTGCCAATCAAATAGAAGATTCCTCCCCACTCCCCATTAAAAGTGTAATCAAGAAGGCTCCTCTTGGGCGCCTGGGTGGCTCAGTTGGTTAAGCGACTGCCTTCGGCTCAGGTCATGATCCTGGAGTCCCTGGATCGAGTCCCGCATCGGGCTCCCTGCTCGGCGGGGAGTCTGCTTCTCCCTCTGACCCTTCCCCCCATGCTCTCTCTCTCTCTCATTCTCTCTCTCAAATAAATAAATAAAATCTAAAAAAAAAAAAAAAAAAAAAAGAAGGCTCCTCTTGTATAACTGTACAGTCTCAAATCTAGGTCAGCCTGTCTCCATTTCTGTGAAGCAGAGATGTTCTTGCTGTGCTGTCAGTCATCCCAGTTCATGTGCTTTCTGATTAATCTGGAATCTGGCAAATTCTTGAAATCATCTCTCCAACTGTCTAGAATGAACAGAATGGAGCACAGCTAGCTTTATGATTAAGAAGTCTTTCCACTTATTTTTTTCCCTTTGCGATTTGCTAGGACTTCACTTTTGGAATATGGGTTAGTGTCATTCTTTGATTATTTTCCCAAGGCTTAAAGTGGTAATAAAGGCAAAAATTCCTAGCATTTGAAAACGGAGCTAGGCCTGCATACTTTCCCCCAATAGCATAATAGATACTGTGTATGCAAAAGGAAAGGGCCCGCTGAAAGCCATTAGCCCCTGCCTTTTCCAGGTATATGAAGCTAAATGGAGCTTGGTGGGTTTTGATGTTAATTCTTTCTGATGAGGGGAGGCATTTTAGTTCTCCATTTCTTTATTTCACTTATTTATATTATTTACTTATTCATTCATTCACAAGCATTTATTGAGCAGCTGTGTTTCAGGCAACAGAATAAGCCCTGGGACTACACTGTCAAGTCATACAAGGTCCTTACTCTCAGGAAGCTTACAGTCTAGTGGGATTATTAAATAAACCATTATGGTGATAATGATATTAATAAGCAACACAAAGTGTTTACCATGTACCAGAAACTATTCTAAGCATTTTACATGTATTAACTCATTTAATCCTCACCACAACCCCTTGAGGTAAGTTTTATCATTATTATTTTCCCAATTTATAGACAAGGATACTGGGGGTTAAGTAACCTGCCTAAAGCCACACTGCTGGTAAGTATGAGAGCCAACATTCAAATCCAGGGAGACTGATCTTAAGGCCATGCTTTTAATCATTAAGCATCCTGCCTCTTCAATATGGTATCATAGAGGAGAGAGGTGTCATGGAAACTGCTAAGCCAGATTGGGAGGTTAAGGAGGGCAGAGGAGGTGACTATTGAACTAAATTTTAAAGAATGAGGAGCCAATAGCTAGATGAATACAGAGGAAAGGGCATTCCAAGCAGAGGAAACCATACATGTGAGGTCATAGAGGCCTGAAACACTGTGACAAGTTCAGGAAATTACAAGCAGTTCCATATGGCTGGAACATATGGGTGAATGTCAGGAGATGATTCTAGCAGGGTAAATAAGAGACAGATCATAAAGAGGCTTTGTAGAGTAAGCTAAGAAGTTTGAAAATTATCCTGAAAGTTATATGTAGCCATTGAAGGATCTTTAGAATAGTTTTGTACAACAATCATTCTGATAGTAGTATTGAGCAGACTGGGGGCAGGGGGAGAAGGGGTCAAGACTGGAAGCATAGAGATCATTTATGAAATTATTAGCATAGTTCAGGTAAAAAAAATTATGAAGATGAACAAAACTGATAGAAAAGAGAATGGAAGGGTGACTATAAGCAATGTGAAACAGGTAGAAGGATTGGCCTTGGAGAATGAGGGGAGGGGAGGTTTCTGCTTGGTTGACAGTACTGCCAAGCTCCCAAATTCTACAGCACAATAGGTGGTACCCAATAAATGTTCTATAATAAATGAAGAGTATATACATAAAAGAATCAATGAATAGCCAGTGTTAGATATTTAGGGAGTATAAAGTCTGGATTGCCTGGATGTAGACAGTGAAGGGAAAAAAGGAGTTACGAATGTTCCAAGGTTTCTAGCTCATGTAACTTTCTTCCTTCACGAGACAGCCACCACAGGAGGATGAGCAGCTGGGGACATGGATGAGGAGTTCAGGTTTAAATACATTAAGTCAGAGGTGCCATGAGACACCTACATGACAGTGATATGTGCAAAGAAGAAGAAAGCAGGATAGGGATGATATAATAGTAGCTAGCATTAAGTGTGTACTCAGTTCAACAGTTTTAAGTGCTTTGTAATGACTTGCTTAGTATTTCCCTAAATCCCACAAGTTAGCTATTGTTACTAGTACCCTTATTTACAGACAGTGAATTTAAGATACAGAGAGGTTAAATAACCCATTCACACAGCTTATAAATGGTAGAGCCAGGACTTAAACCCACACTATCCTAGTCCCAAGACTGAGGTTTTAAGCATTATGCTCTAGTGCCTGCCAATCCATAGCAAAGACTGCACATGAATTCAAAGTACATAAGGGAGAATGTGGTTAAGGCAGGCAGTCCCTGTAATATGTTACCCATTGCAGTAACCCAGCAGAGCTCTCGCCTATGCCCTGTTCATTTTGCTTCTTAGCAGATCTCACTTCTGCCACTAGCTGGCATTTGATCGTCTATCTTTTCCACATTTCTTTGCAGTGTATCTAGGGTTGAAGCTATTATTTTATCCAGTAGTCAAATCTGGGGTGACCAACTTGTCCCAGTTTGTTTGAGACTAAAGGGTTTCTCAGAATGTGGGACTTTCAGTTTTAAAACCAGAGCAGTCCTGGGAAAACCAGGAAAAACTGCACCCTGACACATTTAACCATAATCAAAAAGGGGAAGTTTAGGAATCAGTTCAGGCCAATTTGAATCTTACCAAAGAAGGATATGTGAACTCCATCAATCATTCCTTCTGAGGCACAGCCTGATTACTAGGCAATCTGCTGTCAGCTCATGATTAGTGAATTCCAACATAATACAAGATTTCTGTTCTGCTTCTCAAAAGCATTTGAAATCCTTTAGGTTATTCTTCACCACCTTCAGCTGTTGACAGGAGCACGTGAATGTCCTTAACTCATTACAACAAATGTCTAATTCATTAGCTTCCTAGATACCTTGTATAGAGTGTGATACCTTTGGAAGAGTTCTCTTAACTCTCATCTTTAGAACAAAAGAGGGGTGTGGAGAGTCTTCATGAAATTACAGGCCCTTAAATAGAGCTCAGTGATGTGATGGACAAGTGCACATAGGAGAGGACCTTGGACCAATCTCTCCTTACCTTGGGCCAAGCCTGACTGTGAGCCTTTCCTCCCTTTCTTGAGCCTGAAATGACCACCTTCTTAGGAATGGGATGTGATTCAGGGAGACACCTGCAAGACCTAGGGATCCAGAAATGACAAGAGCTCCCAGAGACCAGGGTAGAAAGCATAGAGGGCATTTATTGTGTATCACACTTGCAGGTTCTGCTAGTTCAATGTGAAATATGCATGATATATTAACAGAGATATATCAAAGTTTCTAGAAAACATGGTTTACCTCCCTTCAATACTTGTATAAAAACAAAATCTTCTAAACTTGTCTGGAAGCTCCAGTTAGTGAGGATTAGCTGGTATTCTTATTACCTATATAGGAAAAGTTCAAAAGACGATTTGAAGGAACCAAAAGCAGAAGCAAGAGCCATGTCCTCTGATCCTTGTAGCTTCTAGGCAAAAATAAGTCCCAGAAAAGCTGGTGCACATCATGGAAAAAGGTGTATTTCATGTGACAAGGGGGAGGGACTTTTTGAGCAGCCTTTTCTGCGATGTACAGAACAGGAGCCAGCCAACTTTTTCTGTAAAGGGCCTGATAATGATAATAATTATTTTCAGCTTTGTAGGCCATCCTACCTATCAGAAACACTCAACTCTGCCACCTTAATGAGAAAGCAGCCATAGATGATATACAAACAATTAAGCATTGCTGTGTTCCAATAGAACCTTATAAAAACAGGCAGTGAGCCAGGTTCGGCCCCTTGGTTATAGTTTGCCTACACCTGATCTAAAGGTTAGAGGCACTCCAAGCCAATTGCCTAACTCTACTGCCATACACAGCATTATGCATAGTGTCCACATTTTTATAAACGTGGGTTTGCATGTGTGTAAAGAGCACTTCTGAAGTTCCCTTCATTAAGTGTTTTTTAAAACATAATTCAGTTACATGAAATAGTGGATGAAACGTAATTGTCCTAACATCATTTAAAGCACAGAAATAGTTGTTTAAGGAGACTTGTGTTTATTTTGTCTTCAGACCATTGTGGCCATTGTATATATAACATGCCATGGAATACCCCTCTGCCTAATTTGAATGCTTCCTAAAATTCCAGAATTGTTCCTGGCCACACACACACATTCTGAATAATATCATGAAGCAATTAATCATCATTTCAGCAGCAAAAGAAATACCTTCCATTCCACATTTACAAAGTATTTTCCCACGAATTTGCATTTCTTCCTCACAAGTCATGGGTGGAAGACAGGGTACATGGTTATTCCAAGTTACATAGGAAACTGAGGCCTAGAGAAGCTATGCAACTTACTCACATGACACAATAAGTTGCAACCTTATTGACTCCACAGCTAGTGCTCTTGCCACTGCAGCATAAATGAGACAATCACATACTTTATATTATTATATAACTCTTGATTTATAGTATCATCTAACAATGGGGAATGGACATAGACTGGATTGCATAACAAGGCATTTATTACTGAACTAAGGATGTTTATTCCAATCATAAAACTCACTTCAAGAAGCTATGTGTCGGGCGCCTGGGTGGCTCAGTCAGTTAAGTGTCTGACTCTTGATTTCAGCTCAGGTCATGATCTCAGGGTCCTGGGATGGAGCCCTGCGTTGGCCACCCCCTTCCCCCAGCAGGCAGTCTGCTTATCTCCCTCTCCATCTCCCCCTCCCCCCTAGTGCGCACATGTGCACTCTCTCTCTAAAATAATAAATAACTTTTTTTAAAAAGAAGCTATTCAGGGATAAGCCTGCTGAAGCCTCCTGTAATACAATTTTTAGGATCAGAGCCAGGAAAGCCACATTATAAGGGGAAGTACCTTATGCCATCCAGAAACTAAATCTCCTTGGAGAGGGTCCACGACATACCCACCTTATAATGAACTCTAATTTATGACAAATAATATTTTAGTGAGATTCCAGTGTCAGATTTTTCTGTTGTGGTTTTGCAAGCAACATGGTCTTAAAGGCTGTCATGAAATAAAGATTTTGACAGATAGGTGATAAGAAATGAAAAAGTTATACACAAACTGCTATGTTCCAATGTTAGTAATTCATTTTATCATGCAGATTACATTTTCCAATTCCTAACAATTTGCATTATTCTTATTTAAAACAAAGCCACGTGGTATACACAAATTGGGTGAATTTTAGCATGAACCATAATAATTTATGAGCAATTATAGAAGCACATGTACACAGTCTCTGAGTAATTTGTCTTTCTGCTTGCTGTCAAATAAATATTATTTGCATCTTGAATCTGCCTATAATAATTTTGCTATTGCACCGTCACCTGGAGCAATTTATACTGTACAGTTGTTACACCCATTTGTCTCATATCTTGTTATCCAAAATCCAATTTTAAATTCAAGTAAGTGAGAAAAGCCACAGTAATTTATTGATATACTTTCTAAAGCAGGCTAATGACCCAAGTAGCAACTTATTTTAACAATGCCCAGTTCAAAGGGAACATGATCTACCTATCAGGTGACATCTAGAGTTTACAATCTAGATGGATCATTTCAAATAGTTCCATGTTTTGGGCCAGGAGGACAAATTTTCTATCAGATATTCTGTTAAATTCCCTTTCTTATATTTGGATTAATTAACTGTGTAGACTTCTCCAGTTTGAAAGCAAAGCAATTGGGAAACCCAGATGCTTTTTTTGTTCATTTCTGATAAATTGAAATTAGTCAATCCACCTCAATCAGCACACCCCTCCTCTCTGTCCTTCCATCCCTCCCTTCTTCTCTCCTACATTTATGGCTTACTTGTTTTAAATTTCAGATGACTCATATTTGGGGGGATGAAATGAAGGGCAGATGGAAAAACTAGCTTGAAATATGTATATATATATATATATATATACACACATATATATAAATATTTGAATATTTAAATAGATTTATTCAGAGAAACTTTTCAGAACACTTGGAAAATTGAAATATGGAAATACCCTAAAGGTGTAAGCAGCAATATTATATTATATATAATATATTATTCTCTCTATATATTATTCTATATATATAATATATTATTCTAACTCCATTCTCACATTTTTCTCTTAAGTGGTAGCACTGCCCCTAAATTGTGATCATCTCTAGATGTGGTGTAAACACATTTACAAATTTATAAAATTTTATCATGTTGTATAACAAAATTAATGTGATAGAATGCATCTAGGATGCCAGGACAATTTTCATATCTGCTTGTACTGGGCTGTGGAGTGAATACAGGGACCGATGAGACATTAAAACAATAAGCTCAGTCAGAATCATCCATGAGAAACCTAGAATTGAATCACACATTTGTAAAGGGACTGCAAAGAAAGTTTAACAGTTCTATGGATCCTCACTGTCAGTTTTGTAGGAGAAGAGGAACACAGGTGACAGAAGTTGGTAAAGTCTCTCTTTGGACTTTAGATGATGGCAAATGTTCAAAGCGGTATGGGCCTCAGGTTGACTTACTAGGTGAGTCCCCAACAGATAATGTCCTGAGAAAGTAAACATTTTCTGAGAAAGTAAACATTTTCATTACGAACAATAACAAAAAGTATGTTAGCTCTTTAAACCAGGTCTATGTAATCATTAACTGAATAACCTTTAAGCAAGTCACTTACTCCATGTAATCTGTTTCCTCTCATGAAAAATGAGGGGCTTGGGCTACATGAACTTTAAGGTCTCTTCTAATTCAAAGTCTATGATTTTATGATGAAGGCAATATAATCGCCTGTCCTCCGGTATTGGGTTAAGCCAAATGTCAGAGATCATAGCAAGGCTTGCAGAAAACAGAGTAAACAGCTCTCTACCTGGAGTGAAGAGCAGCAATTTGCCCAAAGTACTTCACATGTCTGTCCCCCAATGGCTCTTCTACTGCCCAACTTTGGGGAACTTAAAATTCCCCTCCTATTATTGTAATGTTTTTGTGTAAAAGCAATGTGTTTCCAGAAGGCCCATTTGGAAATTTATGAGATGCAGAACCTTTCAGCCTGTTACCACCAACTTAGTGCAGATTCATTTATTCCTAAAGAAAAAGGTTCTGGAAGGGATTTGGTACAGGACAAGCCTGACTACTGCCCTATCTCATTCTCCCATTTTCTGTCACTTCCTTTCATCTTTCCATGTTTCTCTTTTTTGGTAGTAGAGGAGGTAGAAAAAGAGCTCTAGTAGAAATCTTTGGGAAGAAATGAGATTTCTAGCTTGCTCAGTTTCTCAATCTGAAAGGGAATAATGACAGCACTTAACATTTTCCCCACCTCTACTCTGGACCTTTATAGTCAAAACATCCTACTAATCTTTAGTCTCTAGAGAATGGAAAGATATTCCCTCTTACAGACAGTCTGGAAAAGCCTTGTCTATTTCTTATTAGATAACTTGAGTAGTTGTTTAATGTCTTTAGAGCTTAGTTTCATCTCCAAATGAGAAAATAATACCCATTTCATAGAGTTGTGAAGAGGTTTAGACAAGATAATATATGTAAAGTGCCTAGTATAGTTCCTGGTACATAGTAAGTGCTTTAAATACTAGACTTCCCTCTCCCACAACCACCAGCCTAGACCATTTGGGAGCTATGAAGGGAGAGTTCCTCCAGATAGCCAGTAGACGGCACCCCAGAGAATTCAAAATCAAGGTGATGAGGGCAAGTGAGGTGGGGAAACACAAGGTTTCTGTGTTACAGAAAGGTGAAGCAACTTGTCCTAGTTTGCACAGTTAATGGAAGAGATGGAACTAGAGCCCATATTATCTTACTTTCATTCTAGAGTTATTTCTCCTATTCAAGCCACCTCCTGAAATTCTACTTTACCTATTTCATTATATAGCCAAAGGCAGGCAGTCATACAGGCTCTTGCAGTTGTCCCAATAAGAGATGATGATAAGCTTTGACTATTAAGGTAGCAATGGAAGAGATAATGGAACTTGGAATATATTTTGAAGAATTGAGTGATGGATTGGATGTGGGGTATGGTAGAAATAAAGGAGCCAAGAATAACCCTTAAGTTTTGTCCTGAGTCAAAAAGAATGGGATTACCATGTATTGAGAGAAAAGAAATGATGATGACCACATGAGGGAAGGGGGAGAATCAAGAATTCAATTTTGGATATGTTAAGACTGAGATGCATTACTGAGGGCCTTACCTAGACTTCAAAAGTAAGATGTAAAAAAGGGCCTAACTGTAGATGAAACCCCATCAGTGCCCCATGGTTCTACTCCTTTTAAAACTATTTGATAATAGCCCCAAAGGGTCCATATTCTGACCTCTCAAGCAAACTTGTTTTTTAAGAAGGAAAGGAACTAAAACTCATCTACCCTAAAGATAAGTCACAATAGCTTGAAATACATCTTACAATTACAGCAATATTTTAACAATAACAACAAAAATCTCTCCCACTTGCTGGGTAAATTCATAAGATATTACTCATTAGAGCATTTTTTTGTTGTTCAGTAAGAAATAATGCTTTTTGATTCATAGAATTTCAGTGATACAAGATGTATTTGGTACAGTTCAGAATACCTGTGTGCCTGTCCACACACTTTACTGGAATATATCTTTTGCTGTCCTTAACTCCCATTTTCGTTCCCTATGAACCAAACTCCCACCCTCAAAAGCCACAACTAATTGGATCACTGTGAACCCTTGACACAAACACATTCATTCCACAGGCTGGCCAGCAGTATATGACTTCTGAGGTCTGGCTTGAAAAGATGAGCTGGTCCAATCATTTACCTCTCAACTTTTATAGTTGGAAATTGAGAGGATGAGCCTAATAACTGTGGGGGCTGATTTAGAAGGTCATGGGAGACTTAGGTCTAGAGGCTTAGTGGGCCATGTATAAGCCAAAGCTATAAGGAAGCCAGTGACAGAGAGTACTGCAGATAAGTAAAGAAAAGTACAGAAAAAAGAGGAAGGGAGAGAGATGAACTAGCTTTGTAATTAGGCAGATCCTGAGAGAAAGTAACCTCCAATTCTGATGGCTTTCTTGTCCCCATTCCAATTTCCATGAGGTCTGCTGTGCTGGGGCAGAACATGTTCTTATATGGCCCTGAAATTTTCACGTTGTATGCTTTAAAAGGGGCTTTTTTTTTTTCCCTAGAGTTAACTTGAAACCAAAAATAATGCTAAGATAGAAGGTGATATAACTCTGATTTTATGGATGGGAGAAAAATAGACCCAGAAAAGTTAAGTGCCTTGCCTAAGTTCTCACAACAGTTAAGAAGGCAGACTTGGCATTAGAATGCAGGGCTCTAAAATTTTAACCATAACGAGAAATTCCTGTAACAATTTCCTCTAATGGGAAGTACTGTCAAGTACATTAAATCTTATCAATATAAATTGTATCAATCATTAATTTAAGGTAACATTTGTATGTGTGTTTGTAGAAACTGACATCAGTATATGAGGGAAAGGTATTTGGGAAAAGAGTCGCAAGAGTCAAATTAATATTTTGTTTATAGAGATATTCCATTACCTGGTTGCTTTATAACATTAGGATCATAAAGCCAACTATATTTTTCAGGCAATAGCAAATCTCTTCAGAGATGAATAACCATATAGTTCCCTTGAATAAAAAATATTTTGAAAATGAAAAGAAATGAACCAAATTTTAAACAGTTTACAAAATTAAACCAATGAAATCTGTCATTTGTGCAAATACATTCACTTTCTAGAGGGTTGCTAAAGAATGCAAACAGAGTTAAAGTTATGTTAGCTATGAAGCAGAGCTCATTCCACAGCCAGAAATGTTAGAATAAAATCAACTAACATTTACCAAGCACCTACAGAAATATAAAATATATGATCTAATTCAGTAAACACCATTGGAAGAAGAAAAGAGACTATGGAGGAAGAGATATTATAAGTCTCTAAGTACCTGAGGTTCAGATATGGTAATATAGTTAAACTGTAATTCTCATCAGCATAATGGACAGTGAAATATTCCTGTTAAGATGACTGATCCCAGTCCTCTGAGCGAATGAAAGGAAACAATCAAGGAAAATGGTTTTTTTGTTTGTTTGTTTGTGTTTTTTTGGGGGGGGTTTCTCAAGGAAAACGTTTTTAACAACTACTATGGGTCTAGAACTGGACTAGGTAGGATGGGAATCAAAGGAACAAGACATGGTTTTGATCCTCAAGAGGCTCTTGATCTCTTTCACTGTAGAGGTAAAGCATCCTCAAAAGTCAGTTTACTCGAAGGCATGCAGTTTATGCTAAGTGTTTACTAAAAGTACAGTTATTACGTCTCTAGGACTTCAGAGCATAAAAAGTCACTGCCAGCTGGAGTGGGCTTTTACTTAATCCTGTGTGAGCATCTATTAAGGACAAGGTGCCTTTCTCCCAGTGCTCTTACAAAACAAATCCTTTTACAGAAGGAAGCACTGAAGCTTGAAAGATGGGAACATTTTGATAGATACTCTCCTGGTCATCTGGACGCCAACCCTCCCACTCCCCCCTGCCCCGAGCCCAAAGGGGCAAATTCAGCCTTTCAAAAAGCTTATCAAATTTCCTGCCATAATGCTTCTCACATCTGCATCCATCTCATCAGTTCTGTTCCCACTGCCATCCTATTGAAAGCCTTCATTAACTCACATCTGAACTCTATTACAACCTCCTAACCTGGACTCCTCTCTCTAGTCTCTCCTCCCAGTAATCTACCTTGCACACAGCTGCCAGATTCATCTTCCTGAAATGCCAATTTTATCATGTCTCTATCCATTTTCTACAGGATACATTTTACGTTTCTCTGCCTGGTATTCAAGTCTCCCTACAATCGGAGCCCAAGCTACATTTCCAACTTCATTTTTCCTACAATAACATTCTGGTTCAGCCAAACCTATTAACTGTCACCAAACTTTTTTTTTAAAGGACTTGTTGGTATTTTTTTTTTTAAGATTTATTTATTTATTTGAGAGAGAGAACAAGAGGGGGAAGGGGCAGAAGGAGAGGGAGAGAGAATTTCAAGCAGACTCCCCACTGAGCATGGAGCCCAACACAGGGCTCCATCTCATGACCCTGAGATCACTACCTGAGCTGAAACCAAGAGTCAGATGCTTCACCCACTGAGCCACCCAGGTGCCTCTCACGAAACTTTTTTTTTTTTTTTTTTTTTTTTTTTACATCTCCAACTCAAGCTTCTATTCCCACAGTTTCCCAATCTCAAATGCCTCCCTAGTCTTTTTTTATTGATATAAATTCTAAATTCCATCTCTTTCATAAGGTTTTCCCTGAGTACCCCAACCAACAATAAGAGCTTGTTCCCCTGACTTCAAACTATTCTATTGGCACTTATTTTAACTCTAGTTTATTATGGGTGTATTCCTCCTCCCTAACCTCAGCAAACAGGTGATCAGGATATGAAATCATAAATGACACAAGGGGGTAAGCACCATGGAAGCCAGGAGACCAGTTAGAAGGTTATTGTACTCTTGCAAGCAAGAGACAATGATGCCTGGAAAATATTCAGGCCCTGGGAATACAAAGGAATTAATGGTGAGATATATTACAAAAGAAGGATCAATAGGATTTGATGATTGAGATAGGGAATCAGAAGAATGAATAACAAAAGAGTTTTGAGGCTGACTCACACCATTAAAATTAAAAAGGGAGAATCAATCTGGTTTGGTAAAAAAGGTAATGAGTTTATTCTTAGGCTAATTGAGCTCATGGCAGGTATAGTCGGTGGTTAGAGAGAAAAGAGCTTTAAAAATAATTAGAGCTGGTGATACAGGTTTTAGAGAAAGCTCCATAGAGGTAGTAACTGGAGCCATAATTATAAATGCATTAATAAGAAAAAAAATGAAGGAAGAATGAGAAAAGAAGGAGAAGCAAGAGAAGAGGATCCAATGAAAGAGACACAGGAGCAATAGAAAGAGTGAAATAAACAAAGAGCTTGAACACAATAAGGAAGAAAACAAAACAAAAACCTCAACAACCTTTATTCTGATCTCAAAGATGCCAAATTTAGGGACACAAACCTTCAGCATAAGATGTAGGATGCCCTGAGTGGTAAGGGAATGGAGATAATAGGTGTTTGGCGTGGAGATTACGAGATGGGGGAAAAATGGGACAGAAGCTAAGGGCACAGAAGGACAAACCAATAATTTTGGCGCAATGGGACTCTACTTTATCATATGCAGACATTGTTGAGTTGAATGGTTTAGTGATTAAGAGTATAGATATTAAGTTCAGGCTAGCTGAGTTTGTATCCTCGGTCTGCCACTTTGAACCCAGGTGAAATTGGACAATTTATTTAACCCCCTTGTGATTCACTTTCCTCATATATAAAGTGGGGATAATAAAAATATTATCTACTTGATTGTCAGAATTAAGTAAGTTAATATAGTA
Organism: Phoca vitulina; assembly: GCF_004348235.1. Classification (NCBI taxonomy): domain Eukaryota; kingdom Metazoa; phylum Chordata; class Mammalia; order Carnivora; family Phocidae; genus Phoca; species Phoca vitulina. The sequence goes on from NW_022589806.1 coordinate 906,446, forward strand.
AGTTAATATAGGTCATGTGATTGTAATATAAAACATGTTCAACAAATGTTAGCTGTATTATGATGGTGTTTATCATTAGTACATGATCCAGTTCATATTTTGGCCCTTTACAGACATAAAGACACCTGCGCATTTGCCCAAAAAGACTTCAAATTGGAAGGATTATTCAAAATCAACCCTGGTGTTAATGCATGTTGAAAGAGGACTAACATATACATGTCAAGTTGTCTCAGAGTTCAGTTGAGCTAAATAAAGAAAATAATTAACTGATTAAATTATATTTGTCATGTTCAGAAACTGAGAAGTTTTCTATCTAGGCTTTAAAATGCCCTTGAATAGGACCCTATGAATAGTCAGGATTTTGCATATAATCTCCAACATGTATGATGCTTTAAATGAATTACAGGGCACATAAAATGCCTCATTTAATTTGATTAGAGGATTTAGTAAACAACAAATGAAGTACTTATTGCTATGCAGTGGCTCCTTAGAATAATGCTGTATCACATAATAAAATTGTTCCTTGTTATTTTTATGGACCATAGAGCACATTCAGTGAACTATGAATAGGATGATAGTCAGCCAATTGAAAATTCTATCTTTTACAAGATGAATTGTATGCACTTGTAGTCAGCAATATATACCTGAAAAAATCATTTTTATAGGAGTGAAATTTTGTTGTGTCATCATATAGCTCATTCTCTAATATGTTAAAATAACATAGGCTCTGAGTACTATCCCAAATTTATTATTTATGTTTATCATTTTACCCCTATCCCCAATAGTCAGTGAAATAGAGGAAGTAGAATTTTTCTTCTAGTTGAATTCTCTCCTGTTCACTGTGATAAATCTGCAGATCTTTAAAAAACCTTCTACATCATAAACGTACCCATAGAATGGACACCATTTTAATTATTGTGATCTCAATATCTCTCTTTCTCTCTCTCTGTCCTTGCATCCCTCTCTCTTTCTCTCTTTCTCTCTCTCTCCCCCCTACTAGAATAAAATCTGGATTAGCCAGATCACAATTATAGAACAATTAAGAGAACTCTCAACTCATGATTTGAATACTCTACTTAGAAAAGGGAATGGCAAATCACATGGAGGAAAAAAACATTAACAGTAAGTTCATTAAGAATACTTATAAGTGAATGAATGAAGAGCTTAGAGCAATTCAGCTCAATCTCCTAAACCATCTGCATCTCCATATATAACTATGGACATTGTTTGCCGATGGCCAAAGCAGTGGTCCAGAGATGACATTGGGGACCATAGTTACACAACAAAGTTCCTCAAGGACACTACAATGTTCCCATCATTATAGAAAGGTTTATTTCAATTTGATCAACTTTTTATTAACACAGGAAAGTAGACACAATTTAGAAAGATTTTCTAACAATTTGAAATCAAAAGCAAACTTTGAAACAGTGACACATAATTGAAACAATCTCTTTGGAAATACAGTTACTATATACTTTTCCCCACAAAAATACAGTAATTTTCTCTGTTTCTCTACAAATGCGGGACATTCTTATCACTCGATTCCTTTGCCATTTCCTCACTTTCCAAGACAGGTCAAGGAAATAGTGGGGCAAATGGTTTAAAGCTCTGTTTGTCACCTGTGGTGATTTACCTCGACATTCAGTTGCTATATTAGTAATACAAGTGTTGTTTTTAAGTGCATAACCAAAAGGGTAATTTATTAAAATCCATGACAGATTGAGTGCCAAAGCCTGAGCAGTTATAGATGAACCAACCAGCAACAGAAGCGCTCATTAGGCTCCATGAAAGACAAACCACTTAGTTCTATCCCTTAAGGCTGAAACAGCCTGAAAACTGTCAGCCTGGTCCAGTCTGAAACAGACAGTAGATCTCCTTTCTACTGAGGCAGCTGTTCATTTACTCAAAGGAATGAAGATGTTTAACAAGACTGGGAAGTAAAGAAATGTCAAAAAGAATGGACTGTGTAGAGAGAGAAAGACACCTGGGGGCCCTTTAAACAAGCAGTTTCTAGTGCCAGTGAAATATTTGAACAAATGGATTTTTAACCCTCAGTGGGCCCTAGTGGATATAGATCCAGCTGGGACCTGGCTTGCACCTCAGGACCCTGGAGTTAGAGGTTGCTCCACCTTGTTATCATTCTACCACATTGGCAGACACACTTAAATGTTGAACTCTGACCCAATTACCAAAAAGAGTACCTAGAATCAAGTCGTAAAAGTACAGCGGGTCTTTTGATAACAGTATTTGGATATTTTAGTGCTCAGTTAATTAAGTAGTGTTTGGTTTAACTGCATTGTGATGTTATTTCCCTGCTTGGCTGATGATTCTATATTGATGTCGAACTCATCTGATATCTGAGTGTCTTCATTTCATATATTTTACTGTGAGGAAGTAAATGGAAATAGTACAAAAGCCTAGATTTTGAAAGGAAGATGTGTTAACTGATGAAAATTTAAATTCATGTACATCTAGTCTCCCCGTTCACTTCATCCAGATACCATAGGATCACCTTTCTATAAAGAACAATATATTATTATCATTATTAATTAAAATTTGTATTGATGTTTAAAAACCAACTTAAATCCATATTTGTATTGTGATTCACCATTTGCACAGTGCTTTTATATGCATGTCTTCATTGGATCACGACAACATTATGAAGTAGGTATTATTACTTTTTATCCCCGTTTTACAGATGAGGAAATTATGGCACAGAATAGTTAAACAATGTACTCATGGTCATATAACTAGTAAGTGGCAGAGGTAGAACTACAATCAGATGTTAAGTCCACTGCTCTTTCTCCCCCATTTTTGCTTCTTTTTACAGATTTTGCAGATCTTTCACTTAAGGGCTTTCATTATGTTCCTTTTTCCTGGACTTCAGGTCACTCAAGTGAAATTTCAGTCTATGGGGATCGTACATACAGATATACCTTAAATATTTACTTGGCATTTAAAAAGAAGATGCCAGAAATTCTCCCCACAAATAAAAAAAAAGAAACAAAGATAAGTACTTCAGACTAAAAGAACAACTTGGATTGTTGTCTTTACAATACACGTTTGGCATTTAAAAGAGATTCCATAGATTCTCCCTACAAAAAAAATCAAAGCTAAAGGCTTCAGACTAAAAGAGCAGCATGGTTTGCTGTCTGTAAAAGTCTCAGTCTCAGTCTCTAAGTAAAGTTGGCTTCTACTGCTGTCATCTTTTCATCCCTCACGAATGCACTATTTTTTTTTTTTTTTCTGCCTCAAAAACAGAGACAAGGAGTATGGACATCTAGTGACCTATGAGAATTTCCTTGCTAACGTGGAAACCGCCTTCTAAGAATGTCTTAGATCCAGGGACAAACTTGAACTTATTAGTGGATGTAAAATGGCAACTTAGAACTCCGAGACGAACCATGAGAGACTATGGACTCTGAAAAACAAACTGAGGGTTCTAGAGGGGAGGTGGGTGGGGGGGGTGGGTTAGCCTGATGATGGGTATTAAAGAGGCACGTTCTGCATGGAGCACTGGGTGTTATGCACAAACAATGAATCATGGAACACTACATCAAAAACTAATGATGTAAGGTATGGGGATTAACATAACATAATAATAAAAAAAAGAAAACCATAAATCACTATCTTCCCCATCCTCACAAGTGCCTCTGAGAGATTGTACCTCTACTTCCTTTGCAACAAAACAAGCTTCCTTGATTCCAATAAAATGTTAAGTAAATTTAACAAGAAAAGATAGGTTTCATCAGATGACACATTCATAGCATACTATTTATAAAATACAAATAGTTCACTTTCAAATAAATTCCTTTGGATACTATCAACCCACTGCTACTGTTCAGGTATAAAATAAAAATTAGGACATCACATTGGCCATCGGAATCGTAATTTGTACAGATTCCTGAGAATATAGAATTTGTGTTACAGCCTGTAGGTCTGTTTGCTAATTAGCTTCAGCCATATGTAGAGAAAAAAAAAATTTTCCTGGGAGAAGGGTGTTTTACATACTTTGAAATAGGGTGGTTAGTAATGCAAATGTCAATTTATCATTGATTTTTGATAAGCAGAAAAAAATAAAACAATTACCTCATTACACAGGGTTTGTAAACACAATAATACCCTGTTTTGATTACTTTGAAGGCAGGAAAAAGGCAACTTCCTTTAGTAATTAGATTTGTATACTCTATGATTTAGAGGGCAAGAGTAGCAATGCCTTCCTCCTCCTACCTTCATAAGAGAACATAGTAGATAGATATTAGTGTTGCTATAAAAGTCTGAAGTCTTTTTTTATTTTAATTTTATTTTTTTAAAGATTTTATTTATTTATTTGAGAGAGAGCACGCACAGAGAGAGAGAGGGAGAAGCAGGTTCCCTGCTGAGCAGGGAGCCCAATATGGGGCTTGATCCCAGGACCCCAAGATCATGACCTGAGCCAAGGCAGATGCTTAACCGACTGAGCCACGGTTAAGCATCTGCCTTTGGCTCAGGTCATGATCCAAGGCCTGGGGATCAAGCCCCGCAGCAGGCTCCTTGCTCCGTGGGAGTCTGTTTTTCCTTCTCCCTCTGCCCCCCCCCTTCTCATGTTCTCATGTTCTCTCTCTCTTTCTCAAATAAATAAATAATAAATAATAAAACCTTAAAAAAAAAAAAAAGAAAGAAAGTAGATTAGTGTTTGCCAGGAGCTAGTTGGCTGGGGTGGGGGTAGGGTGTGGCTGTTAAAGGGTCTGGGGATTTTTTGGGGGCGTGGTGAAAATGTTCTAAAATTGATTGTGGTAATGGTTGTACAACTCTGTGAATACACTAAAGACCACTGAACTGTACACTTTAAATGACTATTGTGTGTTATGTGAAGTATATCTCAATAAAGCTGTTACAGTTTTTTAAGTAAATACAGAAGTCAGGAACGGTAGCTTCTGAAACACAAAATACAAATGTAAGATTTATATGAGCCAGATAAGAGAATTTGGAAAACTCTCGGTTGCTCAGATAGAAGAAATGGGTGGGGCTGAGAATCTTTTCCCACCCTCTCATAGACGAGGGCTGTAGGATACTTTCTTAGACTTTCTAAGACTTTCTCAGTAGAGCAAGAACAGGAGGGAGAGGCACTGTGAAGGCCCAGTGGACAAATTCAGAGCCAGAAGAATATGGCGTAAGATCAATGTGAAAGAAGGAAACAGAACCCTTTTGGACCAGCCCAGATTGAAGGCAGAACAGGATACATCTACTTTGCAGGAAGGGGTAGAACAGGGTTAATTACTCACACAGCCCAAAATGATTTCTTAGGAGTGAAAGCTACTATAGTCTTAGTAGCAAAGGAAATAGTTCTGGCATCAGTGTAGGCCGGATCACTATGATAGGCCTGGGCCCCTAAAAGAAATGACGAGACTTCCACAGGGACAAAGAGAGCAACACTCTATACCTCTTAAAGACTGGGAAGCAGATTAAAAGGAGGTAACCATGCTGGAAGTGTCTGGTGAATCTGTCCAGTATTACTTTGAAATCCAAGTCTGCAAAGCTATCTCAGCAGCTGGGTGATTTTGAATCTAAGAAAGGAAGACCCTAACTAATGCTATCCTTCTTTGTAAATAATCCCCACTCTGACGGTTCCTCACCAACATGCCTTCTGTGTACCAAACTACTGCAGGAAAACTCGAGGAGTTTTAGGGACCAAAGAGAACAGAGGAAGGCTGAGGTAGGAAAGTGCAGAGCCCTGCCTCTGACTGAATGTGGTCTGAATAATTTCTTTCATTTGATATGTACAAAATAGATAATAATGCATCTCATCAGTATAATACTTTAGGGTTTATAAAGCAACTCCATATGCACTATCTCAGTTTGATATCCAAAATACTGACCACTATTGAAAGGATTTAAGAGATACTCTGTCTTCAGGGGGCTAGACTGGTATTAGAAGAGCAGAAATTAGGGGGCGCCTGGGTGGCTCAGTCGTTAAGCGTCTGCCTTCGGCTCAGGTCGTGATCCCAGGGTCCTGGGATCGAGCCCCGCATCGGGCTCTCTGCTCCGCAGGAAGCCTGCTTCTCCCTCTCCCACTCCCCCTGCTTGTTTTCCCTCTCTCGCTGTGTCTCTCTCTGTCAAATAAATAAATAAAATCTTAAAAAAAAAAAAAAAAGAAGAGCAGAAATTAGGTTTCACTTGACCAAAGATTTGCTGATGCTTATTCTCCAAAATAAGAATTGGGTTCGAAAAACATTTACTGAACACTCCTTCCCAGCCAGTTCCTTTATCAGGGGTTGGGGACAAAGAAGAGAATAAAACACGGCCCTTCTATTTAGAGAAGGTGTTATGATGTTGGGGGGGGGGGTGGTGCTCGGTGGTAGGTACTGGCGATGGGTAGCCAAAAGATGAGAAAAGAATGTTCCTGGTACAGGAAACATTGTGAACAAAGACAGGGAGTTCATCAAACCACTTGGGGTGCATGGGAAAAGTAGAAACAACTCTGCAGGACTAGAAAGCCAAGTGAGAAGATGGTGTGTGACAGTAAGAGATAGAAAATAGGTGCTAGGGCCAAGTCTTAAAGGATCTTAACTATACCAAGGAGCCAAAATATTATAGTGTAAATAGTGGGAGCCACTACAGGTTTAAATAGGACATGTGAGTTTTAAAAAGACCACCCTGGGGCGCCTGGGTGGCTCAGTTAGTTAAGCATCTACCTTCGGCTCAGGTCATGATCTCAGGGACCTGGGATCGAGCCCCGTTTCCCTCAGGATGGGGCTCCGTGCTCAGCGGGGACTCTGCTTCTCCCTCCCTTTCCCTCTGCCACTCCCCCTGCTTGTGCATTCTCTCTCCCTCTCTCTCTCACAAATAGATAAATAAAATCTTAAAAAAAAAAAAAAAAGAAGCCATGGGCACAGGAAAAGTTGGCAGGAGCAAATAAGGGAAGCAAAAAATGGAGGGAAGACAATAGACTCACACACCCTCCACATCCATTTGTGGAAAGGAGACTCTGGCGGTAGTCTTTTGAGTCTAGTAGGTATACCAAGAGAACTAAGCATTTAACGTTCTGAAAATAAAAGGATCTCTATGTGAGAAAATAGAGAAGTCCCACATACTGGGGAATGTCTTCTGAAAACCAAATTTAAACAACCCTCACTGAAGCTGCAGAGTGACTGTTTCTTCCCTTTCTCCTCACACAGCCCAAAATGGATTTCTTAGGAGTGCCTAATTATGGGGAAAACACAGCATCTAGGAAGTGCCTCTCCAGCCAGGAGTGGAAGATGAAATGAGCCCAGGTGAATGAAGTGGAGGTTGCTGGAAAAATGAATGGGACAAAACATTACTCTTGTTTAAGTGATAAGGAAACGTTGAGACACCTGGGAAATAAAAAAAAAAAAATACAGTAAAATCAAATAGTAGGTAAGAATAAGGGGAGTTTACTGCAAAGTCCCCTTCAAAGGTGCAATTTGTGTTAGCGAAAGTGTTGTGCACAAATAGGACTATTGGGATACAGATGAAGGCTAAGGAGAAAATCTGTATGTCAAAATTTTTCAGTGATCAGCTAAACTCTTATTTTTTTCAAGGTTGGGGGGAAGAACACATCTAAGAGAAAAGAAAGCAACTTCAGGGAAAAAAGAATTTGTTCTTCCTCTTATCAACTCAATAATAAAAGCAGTCATTTCTCCTATTTTGTGTGATGTGCCGGGTTGTAAAACAAAGAACCGGTATTTGAGCTTGCATTTGACAGTGTAATAAATGCAATTATAATCATTTGCATATTAAAGGCATTATTATTACTTCATGGCAAATATTTCCAACAAGATGGTATTGAAAAGAATCCCTCCTCCCAAGCAGGCTACACATGCTTTTGTAGGCTTTGACATAATCTGAAACCATGCTGTGTCAAACTGTCAATTGCAGGAATTCTCCAAAACTACCACAAATCTTGTTCTAATCTCTTTTAAGACTCATTTGATGCCACATAATTGAAAATAACCATTGGTTATGATGTGTTAATTTTATGCAAGGAAAATAATAGGGTACCAATGTTATACTTTCAGCCAACTACTTTTGGGGGAAAACTGTACTGAATTTTTAGACTCTATGACAGCTCGATTTAGGCTACATAACTTTTTATTATGTCATTTTGGGGCCCTATTTAAAACAAAATAGCCTGAAATATGGCATCCAAAATGATGAGATCTGAGGTTTCCTTTCTCTGGGACATAGTAACCTGCCTTAGGTACTACACATAAAAAAAATTGCAACCTAATTTGCCTTGCATTTCAAACTTAACATGGGAAAAGGATACATCCCCCTAACCTATGACACCACTGTTTACCCCTACTTGACACCCTCTAAGTGACCTATAAAGATAAACCTCATACAAAGCCTTGCAACACTCAAAGCCTGCTAAAGTTAATATTTACCTATGGGTTTCAAATACCCATTCCTGTCTACCTACAGTATTTCAGTGTATTTCAATAGAATTACATATAGTCCGTAGCTTAAAATCTAAATGAAAGATGTAGCTTAGATTGAACCCTGGAAAACAGAGTGAAAAGTTAATGGGATATAAATTAGTAACAGCTAAAGCTTTCCCTTAAAGAAAACATTATTGATTTTTAAACAACTTACTAAAGAAAAAGAATGGCATTCATTTAGGCTTGGCCAGAGACACATCATAGATTCATTTATGAGAGTAAATGAAGACATGGATGGATCCCAAGGAAGGGGCTTTGCATTCTGGCTGGGTCACTTCCCTGCAACCTTTTTTGGGCCAATTAGATTGGAGGATTTTTTATTTACTGTTTGAACCCCATGATTTCTGATGCTCCTCCACACCACTTGCACCTTTTTTCCTCCACATACCCACATGTACATCTCACACCTCTAACATGAATTTGTTCCACAATTGGCTTTCTTTAAATTCTTTCCTCTGATGAACATAATTTTACATTACAACTCCATATTAGCATTTGCTATTGAACATCTGAAATTGCTCCTTTAATCCTCCAAAGTTTACACCTCAGCTTAAAAACTCTTCCATAAAGCCTTCTTAGAGTGTTACCAGGTACATACTCATTTGCACTTTGGGATAGGCTACTCTATGAGTATTGTATCAACTGGGTTTGCATTTGACTTTGAGTAGTAACAGAAGACCCAACTTCAGTGGCTGAAACAAATGGATGGATTATTTTTCCTCTCACATAATGAAAAGGCCAGAGATAAAGCAGCCCAGGGCTGGTACAGCTCCTTTGCAACGTCATCAACATTCCAGGTTCATTATATCCTTATATTTTATCCCTGACATCTGGCTTTTATCATTGTGGCTTGTCACTTCATGGTCCCAGGATGGATGCTCCACCTCCAGCCTAATAATGTCTGCATTATAGTCAAGAAGGGAGAAAAAGTAGGAGGAGGTAGTGCCTAATCTCAGCACATGTGCCATTCAGCAGAATTTTATCACACAACCACCAAAGTTGCAAGTGAATCTGAAAAGGTAGGTTGTTGCCAACAACAAAATTGGGGTGCTGGAAAAAGGTAAAAAGGAGAATAACTATTGAGATTTTAGTAGCATTTTCTGCTACAGTGTTCTTCAGTCATGTTAAATGTGACCACAATCTATTTCCTAATTAAATTACAAATTCTCTGAGGTCAGAGGTCATTAACTAATTTAATTTCTTTTGTGTCTCCCTCCTCCCCTTAGCATACTTGTACTATTCCGTGTCTGATGGTAATTGAATGAACCAAGTAGGCAGCTCTACCCCATGTTCTTTCCTACCACTTAGCCAGATGACATTTGTCTGTGTAAATATGAGTTTAGTTCCTAAAAGAGCAAAGCAATATGTATCACTTTTAAACAACTGGATTCACATTAGATGGTGACTTGGCTCCTTTTTTTCTACCAAATAAATTTCAACCACTTACTTGACATTTGAGACCCTCCCCAACCTAGTCTCTCCCCACCAACCTCTCTGGCTTTGTATCCCACTGCTCCCTTCCATATTTCATTTCCTTTCTCAAACTGAACTCCTCACTGTTCTGAATTCAATCTATATATGAATTATTCTGTGTAATATGCTCAATTGAACAACAAAGAAACAAATAAGCAATGACAACAAGAACAAACCCTAGCATTTGAATTTGTCCTTTCGCACACAGGGTCCTCTTACCATATTCAATATCCAAATTCTTCAACGTCTTCCATTAAATCTTTTCTGATTAATGAGATGAAGTGAGTATGCAAGTATGGGGAGAGGGGACAGGATGAAGCATTAAGCCCCTATAGTTTCTTTCCAACCTAACCTCTTGTGTATACTAAGGGTTCTTTTTAGCACAATAAGCAAGGCTATATACAAGAAATTATTAATTTTAGCCAGAAAGATTTGCCTTTATGCTGCTCCAACATCAAGAATCTAAATAACATTTAACTTGATCTCTGTAGAGGTCTGAAAGAACCAGCATAGATCCATGAAGGATTGTCTTGCAGGCTTCCACCAGGACTCTCGGGGAGAGGGTAGAGTTGTAGAAAGGGGAAGAGGGAGCTTTCAAGTTCTAATTTGAGGCTAACTTTCTATGGGTTACAAAGTCAAGATGTGCTGTATACTATCCTGTACACTCTAAGGGTATTCATATTTAGCTACTACTGAAAATATTATTTCTATAACAGAATGTGCCTTTCAGACATGGTGGTGCATAACAATAGGGTTACATAGGTTAAAAACCTGGCATATAGTAGGTACTCAATAAATGGCAACAGCCACCCTTCCCACTTCTCTCTCTCACTTTTCATAGCACCTTGCCTATACCTCTCTTTTGGTGATATTCATTTCCTCTTTTTTTTGGTAGTAATCTTTTACAGGAGTATAAACACCTCAAGGGCAAGAAATGCCTAATTTAACCTTGCAAACATCACAAGGCCTGCTATTGGTGCCTCAAAGATGGTAGGTGCTCCATTGTTTAATGAAAGAATGAAACAATAAACTAATGCCTTAATAGGCAAAAATAGCAAAATAACATTTGAACCACCTAAATGAATTTTCTTGCTGGTCAGTGGAGGCATTTGGAAAGGGTGCCAAGGGAAAACTTAATACTAGTGGCTGTCATCTGCACAGGCAGTCACCCTTTAATTCCACAAGCATTTACTAGGAACAACTGCATCAATTATCTTTGCCCATGAGGAGACTGTATTTTGAGAGAGGTACAAACACAGGTTTCAAACAGAAAAGTCACAGAACACAATGCAAGCCAACATCTTTTCCATAAAGTATAATGGGCAGTGTAACTATAGGGTTTTATATTTGATTAGTACTTAATGCCTATCAAAAAACTTTCTCATCCCCTTGAAATGTACAGTAAAGAAAAGACAAATAATCCCTTTCACAGAACGTAGCATCCCTTACTGGTCTGTTTTTATACTGGAAGTGTACTCAACAATAGTTTGGTAATACCTTGACATCAAAGCAGTGGACCCATACAAAGGAGCAATTGGGCCTAAATACGACTAAAATAGGTAAGATAACATATTAATCCACTAAATACCTTTAGTTAAAAATATCAGACCAATCAACCCAAACTAAAAGTAAAAGAACAAACTTTCAATCACCTTGATTTAAATATATGGCCAGGTTTGTCTTCCAGTGAAAACCATCACAGAGGTACATTTAAAATTTCCAGGAGCATTAAATATACACCTATTTGTGCTTTTGTTTCTTGCTTTGTCACTTAGTATCACTAGTGTTTTCACTCTCTCTCACAAAAAAAAAAAAAAAAAATAGTTTTGTGGTCACTCTGTCACTCATAGCTCTCTAGAGAACTGAATTTTTTATTGAATTTTAATTCATTTACATTTAAATAGACCCGTGTGGTTAGTGGCTATTATGCCGGACAGCACAATCTAGAGTGTATGGAAAGACAGGACTTTCTTACAGTGCTATCTACTCTCTCTACCTGCCTCAGGCCATCTGGTGTTCCTTCTCCATTCATCATGTTCTACTATTTTAAGTCTTCATTCTTTCACTAGAAAGCACACAACGACTCAGATATCATATTCCGAATTTGGCTTACTTGGCAGGGCAGGAGAGGACTCACAATGGGGGGGCAACTCTATCCAACATGTATTTATACAGCTTTAACACTGCCCAAGATCTCTCCAAGCCAGAGCATAAGAAAACCTAGCAGGACATTCTAATTTGGCTCTACTGCCCTCTCACACATATCCCTCCCCATCTTACAAAGCTAACTTAGAAGTTGACTCTTCCAGAAAAATGTCCCCACATTTATCCTGCCCATTCTCTATTCCTACTCCACCAATCTCTTGCTACTTTATTTTAGTATGCAGTGCACCAAGTCAGTAATGCAAAGGGGGGTTAGAAGAAAATGGCAGTTTGTTTTTACAACCTACTGTCAACTAAAATGTTGAGATAATACTGTAATTTTCTGATGATGGCTTCAGTTCTTCCAAGGACTTCAATACATACACCATGAGCAAATTACGATAACACTCTTTAGAATCAATTAGTGAATGTAAATAAACACCATATTTAAGCACAGCCTCCTCAACTGTGTGACTCACTACAGTCATCCAAGTGCTCATTTATTCCATAGCATTTGTACGCAGCATGTAGCAGAAGGTGACAGAAAATACAGGTCACATTTGCACATGCCTATATGGAGGATATTTACTGCACCCATTTGCAATTGCCCAGAAAGGAGGGTTTAGAAGAAACAGACAATAAGGGTCAAAGTAAGCTAAATGAGTACTAGGGAAAATCTAATGTAAGCCTGGGCCTTCTAACAGTTGTTGGCTATAGAAAAATCTATACCACCTTCTGAAGTCAGCTGGATCAATGTGAATAAACACTATCCTAAAGAAATCTCCTTTCAGTAAGAAAGCATTAACCTGCATGCATATTCAGGTGCAATGAATAATCATCTTGTTAACACTTGAATACATTCGGCAGTGCATGAAGTCACAAAACACTATCCTCCCTAATGCTCATGGTTAGTCTTAATTCTGTGCTTTATTTGACATACATGGAGCTGATTCCATTAAAGCTGATGATACCACCTTCTAGGCCCTCTGTGGAACTCTTCTCTCCCAGGTTTCACTGTGGTGGCAATCCCAAGAAAGTGCTAAAATGTGGAGTTAGTTCCAAATCCACAGCTTGAACTTTTAAAACCTCTGCTTAAGGTTTCAGTAGAGCAGAACAACCACCACTAATTAAAAACCCTAAACCCCTTCTGACACAGTGTGCAGAGACGGCCATCTGCATAACATATTTCCTTATGGAAGACCCTGAAAGGTAAATATTTCCTGTGCTTCCTCTGAAATCCCTAAGCTAGATCCTTAACAAATTATCAACTTAATCATTTTGATATTATAGAATCATCAAATAATTTTTGAGCACTTATGTGCCCGTCACTGTGTAGTTACTAAGGATTAAAGTTATGATTTCAGATACAGCTCACATCCTCAAGGACCTTACAATTTAATTCTCCACTCAAGTTCTATTATCATGTATTAGTAATGCCAAAAATATTTATTTAGCAATTATCTGTACTATTACAAAATGAGGCTTTCCATATCATGCAGTCTGCAAATGGATAATGAAATGCTCGGATGGCATAAAGATTTGCTTTTGAAATTCTCCTTTTATTTTAATCTAGATAAACAACCAGCTAATTTGGTGTTTTGCCAGCCTTTGAAAAAAAAGACACTCACTAAAAGTAACATATGTATTTACAGGAGAATTCTACAAACGCACCAAATCATTTAATAGCTGCTCTAACTACTAAGCCACCAGTCACCAACTATAGCAGTTAAATTGAGAACTATTGAAATAAAAGCACCAAGGGGAGTATTCTCATGCTAGTGTACCTCACAGGGTGTGGCAAGTCATAATTATTAAATATATTAAATAGTAACTACCATTACCTGGAGATGCTCAACTGTGTTACCCGAAGATGGCATGGACAAATAGCACCAATAGTACCAAGTGGGGGTTCCTTTTGTAGTTCTGAATCCAAGTAAGATATGACTTTTCCAAACCAGCACCCCTCTTTTTTTCTGCCCCATCTTGGTCCCAACCAGAAGAACAACTCTGGTAGACAGACTGAAGAGATAACAAACCCCAGTTGGAGATACAGGGGTATACAATTTCACAATAATTTCTAGAATTATAGGCCAAAGATTAAGTCTTAGGGTGAAGGGTTTTACAGAAAGAAAAAAGGCAGAGATCAGACTCAGTGGGAAAGGCACGAATATAGGGCACATAGAAGAAGATCTGTACTTGGCCAGGACTAGTACTAATCCTTTCTGAAGAATAAATGGAAGCTAATATTAGAATTCATTGTATAGCCTTATAAAATGATAGTGTTCTCATTACAGTCTGTGGGTCCTCATAATTATTAACTCTTTCTGTCATTGGTCATAAAGTCTCTCCTGGCCCTCAGATAAAGAGCCCTTGTAGATAGTATAAAATACCTGATCTAGTGAACCCTACTTGGCTATTCAAATCACAATATTGATACCACAGGTGGGAAAAACTAAGTAAAGCAACCGCTCTTGAATAATTCTGTCTGTAAGCACACTGAAGAGAGGGACAACCATCTTATTCCCCATTATATATCTAGAACATAGCCCAGGGTCATCGACATGACAAGCAATTAATAAATATTGTTGAATGAATGAGTGTGCAACACATTACACTAGTTCAATGACATGGAGTGGGGGATGAAATCCCATAGTACAGCTGTGTCTACATGAAACTACTTTTTCTAAAATTTTGATTTAATTGACCAGAAATTTCATTCAAGCTGTTGGCCAATTCTAACAGAAAAGGGGTTGAATTGAATTTGCTCACTGGATTGATCAGGTAATTAACTAATATGACTGAATCCACTTTGGATTATTCTGGCATCACAGATAAATGTTCACAGTTAATAAAAGCAGTCTGTGGCATCAGAAATCACCCAAGCTGAAGAAGTCAATCAGAAAATGGAATTAAATGAAGTCCGAGATTAGCAAGACAATTTTACAAACACTAAACTCTAATATATCTTACAGAAATAGAAAAGCAGTGGAATGTGTCATTTCTGATAAGAATACACCTATAGGTCTATGATGGTGCGGTATAAATATATAACATAATTTGGAATTATTTGATTGTTGGTCTGAGAGAAAATTTATATGAAAGACACTTGGGCTGTACGTGCACGCATGTGCGTACGCACACACACACATACACACACACTCATATACACACACAGGTAGAATTCATTATTTAAAATCCTAAAATTAAGAGCAGATACATTGAGACGGCTATTTGTATAAATCCTGTTTTCAGTATAAATCTTGTTTTCACTATACAGAAAATATTAAAGTTAAAATGTCTTAAGTTACAAGTACATTTAAATCTTTGTTTATATCTTGCTATTTGACAAAAGTCAAGAATAGGAGGGAAAAGAAACAATGCTAAAGTGTTAGCAACCATGGTCTATTGAAGATCAATAAAAATAACATTAAATGTCTCTCCAAAATCATGAAAATCAGTGGGAAAATAGAATTTGATTCAAAGATTCTATTTACACATAATATTTCTAGTAATGTTTTTACTGGACAAAATGAAGTCTAGCTCTACTTTAGTATTTTGATAGATCTTTAGATTTATGAACATTTGGATATTTAAAAGAAAAGAAACAATGGTGGTGATTCTGAGGCTCAACTGTTGCCAGTGAAATAGGGAGAGCAATGTAACTTCATAGAAACATTGCTACTGAGCAAACTTCAACCCCACAAGGAACTCTACACATATCGCGGTTTTAGCTGATTCAAGTTTCCTCCGTTCAGAGCAGCACTTTTTTACTCTTTGCTATTTTCCCATATTGATTTCAATTAAGTTTCACCTCTGAGAACCCAAGAAACTACAAATTGTGCCTTTCTCCCCCTAGCGAGTTTGCCAAAAATGTCTTCTCTCTGTTTTAATCACAATACAGGGAATACAAGAAACAGCATGACCTCTTCTCAGTACATATTGGGAGAGTTTAATTCTTTCTTTCATGTATATCCCTAGCAAGAATCCTATTCTAGGTTTCCTTATGGGATAACTTTTATGAGGAAAGTCATTAGTTTGGGAAAGGAAGTAGGGTGGGAAGCCAGCCAGGCACATCATCCTCTTTTCTTGGCCATCTTCCTATTGCAGCTGGTTATTCGAAGGCTGGGCAGTCTGCAAAAATATCATGCTGGAATGGTTAAATTTATGCTTGTGTTTTCTCCCTGGAAGCTGACTTTTTTAAAGAACCCTGAATTCTACATTGATTATTATTATTATGAGGACACTTACCGACTTATAAAGGCTGGAAATTATCTAAATGAACCTTCTTGAGAAGAAGCAACCCACCCACCATTTTGAGTAAAGTGTAAAAAGGCTAATGACATTTGACGGTATTCTGGTTGGATTTCCAGCTGTGATTTTCCTTTGATTAAAATAAATAAATAAATGGTGGAGCACCAACTTTGTCACCTGACCATTGTTAAAACTGACATTTGCAAAACAACTATGCTAATATGACATTTTCCTTTTCTTCTTGGTACTTTGGTGTGATCTGACAATGAACCAAGAGGACTTTCCTTGAAACCTTTGGTATTTGACCAAGTGCCACCTATACATCATTTGCTTTCAAATTGTTTTCATTTTCCTGCTGCCTTGCCATGAATTAAAGGAATAGACTGCATTAAAACTTCAGCAAATTCCTCATGTCTTAACCTGTGAGTAACACAGACCATAGACTGCTTTAAAAGAAATGCAATGTCCTTTTAATAACAAAGATTGCTATGGCTATGGTGAAGCAAATTGCTTTTTTTTTTATTATTATTTATTTAAAGATTTTATTTATTTATTTGAGAGAGAGAATGAGAGACAGAGAGCATGAGAGGGAAGAGGGCACAGGGAGAAGCAGACCCCCTGCTGAGCAGGGAGCCCGATGTGGGACTCGATCCCGGGACTCCAGGATCATGACCTGAGCCGAAGGCAGTTACTTAACCAACTGAGCCACCCAGGCGCCCAAGCAAATTGCTTTTTAGCATGCTACTTGGGCTTTCCTTTATCACCCCCTTCCAACCTCCCCCCAGCCCCAGCCAATTAGAAATAATTTAGCAAAGCAGAGATGTCCACTCATAAGCTACCATGTGCCTCTTTCTGACTGTTAGTTTTCCTTTTTCTACTCCTGAAACTTAAATAAACAAACAAACAAATAAATAAAACAAATTCCTGCAACACCACTAACTCTGTAAGTGAACTTTGAAAGGCTAACTTATTTTTCATGTAATGGTCAAGAAATAAATACCTGCTGAACCTGAGGAAAGATTATATTATCATTTGATTGGAAGAATGAAACTAATTTACAGGAGAGGTCAACAACTTATGGCCCTTGGGACAAATCTGGCCTACTTCTTGTTTTTGTAATGGTTTATAAGCTAAAAATGACGTTCACACTTTACTTCAAAATGATTTTTAAAATCAAAAGAGTAATAATATTTCACAACATGTGAAAATTCAAAATTCTGTGCCCATATCCATGGTAATTTGGTTAAATACATGGCTGTTACATGTATATTACATATTATATATGGCAGTTTCCATGCTAAAATAGCAGTTAAATAGTTGTGACAGAGACTATATGGCCCACAAAGCCTAAAATATTTACTACCTGGCCCTTTACAGAATAAAAGATTTCTAAACCTTGTCTAGAGTCATATTTAATAAGGGGAAAAAGTTATAAGTGTTGAGCTCTTTCCTCTTACATAACAAAGTCAAAATACATTTCTCAAACAGTTCAGCCAAGATAAAATTGAGGATACTTTTTGAAAATGAAAACAACCAGCCAATAAGGATAAATAAAAACTCCAACCAGAATAGGGTTTGAGTTCTCGCTCTGTCACTAATTCTCTGTATGAATTTAGTCATACTACCTTCCCTTTCTCACCTTTCTTTTCATATCTTTAAAACTAAAAGTTTGAATAAAATGATTTGTCTCATCTTTTTCAAATTTAGGAATCTACGATTTTCTTCTCTTTTTAAATTTATTTACATAACAAAAAGATCATTCGCTTTACTAAAGGAGTCACCACAGGATCTCTATATCTAGTTAGTTCTTGTTTCTATGGTACTTGAGTTTTTCTGTAAGAGGTCATTCCTTACCAAGTACTTGACTAAAAAATTGAAGTGGTCAGCTATTAGAGATCTATCAAAAAAAATAATGGCAGTAACTCTGTCATGATCATAAAAGTCAATGTGAAAATGAAATTTAAGTAACAGAAATTAGATTTGCCCATGAGTTTTCTGGAATGTATCTATTGTATAACATACTATTCAACTACAATTAACCCCATGTTTATGCTAAACTCACATTCTCTCTTGGTCTATGGACTAAGGCATACCGTTGTGTAGGACTTTTCTACCTCAAGTGTGGTTTGCAGACCAGCAATATTTGTATACCCTGGGAGCTTGTTAGAAATGCAGAAAATCAGGCCCCACCCCAGACCTACTGAATCAGCAGCTATAGTTTAACAAAATCCCCAGGGGATTCCTATGCCTATTGAAGTTTAAGAAGCACTGTTGTAGGACAGTACTTCCCAAACAGTGGGCTGTTATCCATCAGAATCACCTGAGGGTGCTAAGCAAACATGTGGATTGCTTAACTGGACTACAGACCTATTGAATCTGAATCTCTAGTGTGAGGTCTAAAAATCATTTGTTTTTTTTTAAAGCACTCCAGGTGATTATTATGCATAATAATATTTGAGAAGCACTGGAATAGTGGTTAGGAATGTGATATTTTTAGAGGACCATTCCTAGCTCTCTCACTTAATAGCCCTGTGATATCATATTACTTAGGTAATTTGAGACTCAATTTAGTCATCTGTAAAATAGGGTTAACAAAAATTCCTACCTTATACAGTTTTGTGAAGATTCAACTAGAGAATAAATGTGTCTAGCATATACTATGCACTCAATAAACACCAGTTATTATCATTAGGATTATCATTACCAACACCAAAACCGCTATCATCATCATCATCATCATCATCATCAGGAGCAGTGAAAAGTTAAGCTCAATATTATGTAGGTGGGGTGAAAAGAAATCATGTGGGATCTTGTTTTCATACAAATTAACTTGTATTTTAATCTGCACATATTGGAGTACCATTGAAGGGTTTTAAACAGAGGAGTTACTCAAGCTTTGATGAACTTGCCTTGGTGGATGGTAAGGGAAAATAGACCAAAAAGATCACCTAGTTCTCAATAGGCTTGTGATGTTGGGTTGCATACGAGGAACTCTAATCCCTAGACCTCCTCAATATGTAGATTAGATAACAGTTGATCTGGGGCTCAAAGATACCTCTTGGTAACTCAGAGATACCTCCTCAGCAATTCCAGAGTTACCTGAGATTTAGAATGACCCCTAGATCTAAAACACCTGAGGTCTTTCTATTCTGTCAATAAATCAATCACACTGGCTAAGAGTCAGAAAAAGGATGAAAAAAAATCAAAGGTCTAGGAGGAAGTCATAACTTAATGGAGACAAAAAATGCACAGAACTAAGCAGCTTCATAGAGGAGATATACTTCAAGGCGGGTTTAGAAAAGAATTTAACGTCTGGCAGGAAAAACAGTACAAAGAAAATTTAAAGGCTCTGAGATTCTTCTATCCTTCCCTGGTCTAGACTCACAGCTCCAACACTTCTTCTCCAACACTGCCAAATTAAACTGACATTGTTGCTCTGTGAACGCACTTTTTTTTTTTAACTGTGGTTAATATTAGACAAAATCCATGTATGTCCTTAAGGAGCTTACAATTCATTTACAGAACTAAGACCTAAATACAAGAAATCACTAGAGGGCAATGGAAGACAGGCTAGAAGCAAGTGCTAGAAGAGGTGGGTTTAATCAGGGCAATAGCAGTAAGAGAAATAGAACTTGGAAAATGTATAGAATCTGAAGCAGAAGTAAAAACAGGGTGGGTCAGCAACATTATTGAATGTATGGAGGCAGGAAACACTGTAGGAATGGATGAATAAATTATGACATACATATTCATACCTTACAACATTATAAAGTAAATTAGAAACTAATGAGGTAAATGTATCATACCAGAATACTTGAAGGGATTTCCAAGATAATGCAGACAAGCATATGTAGCACAGTCTCACTTGCAAAAAACACACAAAATCTCCCATGTGTGTGTTTATGTGTGTAGAAAGTTACATAAAAATATACACCAGGTTGTTAATATTGGTTTAAGTGTAGTGGTAGATAGGTGGTTCTGATAGAGGATGGTAGTAAAGGGTAATAGGAAGAAGAAAGAATAAGAAAAAGACATAACATTTACAGTCCACATTTTTTTTTTAAAGATTTTATTTATTTATTTGACAGAGACAGAGATAGCGAGAGCAGGAACACAAGCAGTGGGACTGGGAGAGGGAGAGCAGGCTTCCTGCCGAGGAGGGAGCCTGATGTGGGACTCGATCCCAGGACCCTGGGATCATGACCTGAGCCGAAGGCAGACGCTTAACGACTGAGCCACCCAGGCGCCCTACAGTCCACTTTTTGAGCAAGTGCTTTAAAAAAAAGAACCTAAGGGTGAACAACAATGGTCTTGAAGCAAAGAGGAGATATTTCACCAAACTCTGGCTGGAAGAAGTCCAGGGACACAAAAAGGAGAATCAAGATTTCTAAGATTAAGAATTCCTCATATCAGTGAGGTCATATGATACATGTCTATTAGATCCTTCTCTTAGCCACTGTTTAATGGTGAGTACAAGTTGCTTAAGCAGAAGGAATTGGAGATGGATAACAGATTCCTTTGAATATTATTTTGATTTAGTTTTTTTAATTTTATTTTTTTGAGAGAGAGAGCAAGCTAGAGAGAGCATGAGCAGGGGTGGGGAGGGGGCAGGGGCAGAGGCAGAGGGAAAAGCAGACTCCTGGCTGAGCAGGGAGGTGGACGTGGGGTTCATTTCCAGGACCCTGGGATCATGACCTGAGCCGAAGGCAGACACTTAATCGACTGAGCCACCCAGGCACCCCTATTTTGATTTAGTTTATGTAAATCTGCACACCAAAGCATAATGCATTCTCATAAAAAATCTGTCTTTTGTACTATATATATAGTACATACATATATAAAATTTCCCATATCTCTAAATGGAATGAAGTCTAGGACATTCGACTGAATATCTGTGGAAGCAATACACTCTGGAAATTGGCTGTTTTCTATTTACAGTTGTCGTTTATTTTAAAATTTTCAATAAAAATTGTTTTTATTTGTTTGTTTAGAGTGAAGCATCTTTGAGCTTTCCTTGTGGTATCCTCAGGACTTAACACAGCTAGTAAGACACCAAAGGATGTTCTCCATAGTCTTTGGTTCCATAGAACATATTTGTCAAGGCTGAAATTTGTTATTAAAAACCTGAAGGGATCCATACTGTTTTCCACGGTGCTTGCACCAATTTACATTCCCACCAACAGTGCACAAGGGCTTCTTTTTCTCCACATCATCACCAACACTTGTCATGTTTTGTTTTTTTATTCTAGCCATTCTGACAGGTGTAAGGTGATATCTCATTGTGGTTTTGACTTGCATTTCCCTGATGATTAGTGATTTTGAGCATCTTTTCATGTGTCCTTTGGCCATCTGTATGTCTTCTTTGGAAAAATGTCTATTCAGGTCCTCTGCCCATGTTTTAATGGGATTATTACCTTTTTTTAGTGTTGAGTTGTAAAATTTCTTTATATATTTTGGATATAAACCCCTTATAGAATATTTCTAATAATTCTACTACTGGGTATTTACCCAAAGAAAATGAAAACCCTAATTCAAAAAGATATATGCACCCCTATGTTTCCTGAAGCATTATTTACAGTAGCCAAGATATAGAGGCAACCCAAGTGTCCATTGACAGATTGATAAAGAAGATGTGGTATATATATATGCAGTGGAATACTACTTGGCCATAAAAAGGATAAGATCTTGCCATTTGCAAAAACATGGATGCACCTAGAGGGTATTCTGCTAAGTGAAATAAGTCAGACAGATACAGATATATACCATATGATTTCACTTATATGTGGAATCTAAGAAACAAAACAAATGGATAAACAAATAAAAAGCAGAATCAGGCTTATAAAAACAGAGAACAAACTGATGGTTGCCAGAGGGGAGAGGGGTGGATGGATGGACAGAATGGGTGAAGGGGAGTGGGAGATACAGGCTTCCAGTAATGGAATGAATAAATCATGGGGATAAAAGGTACAGCATAGGGAATATAATCAATGGTATTGTAATAGCTTTGCATGGTGACAGATGACAGATATACTTGTGGTGAGCATAGCATAATGAATAGAGATGTTAAATCACTATGTTGCATACCTGAAACTAATATAACATTATGTCTCAACTATACTCAAAAAACAAAATCTGAAGGGATTGTTCTGTTGGGTTTTTCCCATTTTTTATATAAGGATTTCTAAATAGAGTCACACAAAAATTTCTATCACTGTTTCCCATGACCTAGCTATTTTACTTTGGACAAGTCACCCTATTCCTCTAAGTGTATCATTGTCCTAGTCTAATGTGGCTGGCAACTCAAAAGATCTGTTCCTTACAATCCTAAAAATATATTGTCCTACAAAATCACTATACAATTTGCACTCATGCTTAAACTAGACCCTGACTGCCCTCAGTCACATGAGTTATTTAGGATATAATGTAGATACCTACACATAAAACAAAATTAATAAACCATGATAAATATATTGAACAAATATTTGACAATCCTTGGGGAAGTAGTTAGCAATACAGTTCTCCCTTTGCTAGGATGAAAAAATTTGTCTGCGAGGCTGTCAGTCTTTCAAATATCAAAACAACTGATTGGAAAAAAGTTATTGGTTTCTTACTGCTTTATAGCTTCACTGATTACCCTGTCCTTATCAGAGATCTACCTAAATGCATCTAGCAATTAAATTCCTTTTCTTGCTTGCTCTTTTGAAAGTCTCCATAGCACACATGTAAAAACTAGAGGAAAATTACCAGAGTCAATTTTTCAGAAAGAAAAAGGAGGCAAAGATGAAGCTTCAACTAATGCTCACAGCTTTTCGCTATACTGTAATTAATTTCCAACTCTCAACAACATTTCTGGGCAAAATATCAAAGGTCATGGAGAGGAGGGCTCTCCTCATTATTATATGTGGTAATGCCCTTCTGTCAGAACCTTGCAGCAATACCTGACCAACTTGGGAAAAAAACTGCACCGCTGCTCTATTGCCTTGTTTTATTTCTTACTAAGGAGACGTTCTGCTGGCATTCAGAGAATATTAATACAGTTGACACCAATATCATTACCTAAACCTTTCCTGCCTAGTCATCTCTAATGAGAACTAAGGTGAAGAGAATGGTTTTCACAATTAAAATTTCGGGCCCAATTCAGAGGTATTTCAGAGGCATAGGTAATTCACTTTTTGGCACACCTGCTATACTTAACTTCAACCACTAAGAAAAATAATTTCACCTCTTTAGCAAATGGCTAAATGGGGAGCTTATTTAATCCTTAGCAAAAACCACTAAGAAAAATAATTTAATCTCTTTAGCAAATGGCTAAATGAGGAGCTTATTTAATCCTTAGCAGAAAAAAAAAGGCATTACAATTATACTACATAGACAGCATTAACTTGGAGCTAT
This sequence comes from Phoca vitulina, assembly GCF_004348235.1. Lineage (NCBI taxonomy): Eukaryota > Metazoa > Chordata > Mammalia > Carnivora > Phocidae > Phoca > Phoca vitulina. Next base: position 930,145 of record NW_022589806.1, read on the forward strand.
AACAATTCAGAAAGGAACCTTGATGAAGTTTGCTTTTAAATATATGTGGGGAGCAAAAAGGAACATAGAAACAAATGAATGGTGGTCAGAAGCTTACATCCAGTGTCAACTATGCAGGCATGTTTGCCAACATGATACCATGTCCACATTCTCATGATTAGAGGTCATTCCCTATGGAGAGGGGCAGATCAAATGGCTTCTTCCAACTGATTCCTTGCTTGAAATTTCTCAGACACCAGCTAGTACATATTAGTGTAGAGTTACATGCTAGGTCAATAGGTGATCTGTCAGTCCTGCTTGATGTTATAAAATATGTGAAGCGTTTTCATGTGGAAGAGAAAGTAAACTTATTCTGTGTGGCTATAGAGGTTTAACTAGGACAATTATGGGGAGGCAGGATCTGAGTCAGTATTAAGGAAGAGCTTTTCAACAATGGAATAGACTGCCTACAAAAATAGCATGCTCTCTAGGGGCGCCTGGGTGGCTCAGATGGTTAAGCGTCTGCCTTTGGCTCGGGTCATGATCCCAGCGTCCTGGGATCGAGTCCCGCCATCGGGCTCCCCGCTCAGCCGGGAGCCTGCTTCTCCCTCTCCCTCCGCCTCTTTCCCTGCTCATGCTCTCTCTCTCTGTATCTCAAATGAATAAATAAAATCTTAAAAAAAAAAAAAGCATGCTCTCTGTCACTGCAGTGGGGTATTGTCAAAGGATTTCTTACACCGGATGGGAGTTTGAACTACACAGTTTCTAAGATCCCTTCTAATTCTTTTTTTTTTTAAGATTTTTATTTATTTATTTGACAGAGAGAGACATAGTGAGAGAGGGAACACAAGCAGGGGGAGTGGGAGAGAGAGAAGCGGGCTCCCCGCAGAGCAGGGAGCCCGATGCGGGGCTCGATCCCAGCACTCTGGGATCATGACCTGAGCCGAAGGCAGACGCTTAACAACTGAGCCGCCCAGGCGCCCCAGGTCCCTTCTAATTCTGAAATTATATTTTGTAGGACTATGTTTACCCTTCTTGAGAGAACTAATTTTTGGTACTTCGTAAATACCTACTGGAAAAAGGTAATAAATTATTATTATCACCTATTACCTATTTCTGTAATGCAATCAAAGAACATCTTTAGGGGCGCCTGGGTGGCTCAGTTGTTAAGCGTCTGCCTTCGGCTCAGGTCATGGTCCCAGGGTCCTGGGATCGAACCCCGCGCCGGGCTCCCTGCTCCGCAGGAAGCCTGCTTCTCCCTCTCCCACTCCCCCTGCTTGTGTTCCCTCTCTCGCTGTTTCTCTCTCTGTCAAATAAATAAATAAATAAATCTTTAAAAAAAAGAAAAGAACATCTTTAGTTGGAACTCCTGTACCTGAGTGAAATAAAATTGCATTCATTCAAAAGTGCTTTTTTTATAAATTTTGGTGGCTCCTCCTCCCATGGGATACCTATCACTATAATCACCATTTAGCCAGAATTAGTGAAGAGTTAGCACATGACTTAGAGAAAAATGGATGAACACTGAAAAAAAACCTGCAGAATTAGAATGATTGAGTCACTTTTTAAAACATTAAGCTTTTCCAAATAAGCAAACTTTAGTGCCTTGTTACACATTCCACACACGTTTCTTGAGCAACTTCTGTCTGCCAGGCACTGTGCTAAGCTCTGGAAATAGGTACAAAGGAAAATAAAACATACACAACCCCTTTTCTCTTAGAATTTATGACATCAACCAATGTAACTTTAGTGAAGAAATGCATTTGTACTTACAAACAGTATCCCCTCTTCTAAAGGCCTAGAAATCAACAAGAGCTGGAAAAGAAAGTAACCCAAACTATATGTCATTGGAACAAGAAATGTTCAGACTGTCCATAGATAAATATGGTTGTGTAAGGCACAGGGTACATTAAAAAATTCCTTCTCTAAGTAAAACTAAGAAAACAAATAAATAAAGCAAAATGATGCATTTAGGAATCATAAAAACATACTCTAAACATTTTATTCAAATTTTATATACTTGTCACTGTGACTAACTTAATAAACAATCAAATCTTTTGAAGCAGGTGAAAAAATTCAAAGAGAAATTCAAAAAGGAGAAAAACAGACACACCTTCTTTTAATAAAATAGTTTTTAAAATATGATAATATAAATAAGCCTATAATTAGGCATAGGTGGTATTTACTTCAAATAAAAAAATTTATGAATCATATAATCTTGACAATGGACCTTATAATTTGAGGTCTATGGATGATGGGCTTTACAAGTCTATAAATCCCCTGAAAATGCACATAAAACCAGTGTGCATGTGCATTTTTTTTCCTGTGGGGAGATTTCACAGTTTTCTCCAGATCCTCAAAAATGACCTATGACCCACTCTACCTCCCCTATTTACTCATTACAAAATTAAAAAATCACTGTTTTAAAGGTAACATGGTGAAAGACACCAGAAAGGCAGGATGGGCTATTGGCAGCATAAAGGCTTTGTAGTACAGGGAGGAATAATGACCAGTTAAGCACTTAAGCAGAGTGTCAGGGCTGTTATGAGCCAATTTACAAATGACGGGAAGTCCAGGTTGTACCTTAAAAAAACTTGAAATTGTCCTGATGATGCTATATTTAGATACATGATTAATAGGAGCAAAGTTGATGAGAATTTGCTACCTCCAAAAGGAACCATCAATGATTATAACACTGAACCAGGCCACGTTTGAGGCTACTTATCTCTAAATCATCTTGGAGAGGCCCAGGAACAGATATGTTTGATTAGTTATGGAGGGTCTTTGTTTAAAAGCCTGTAGGTTTTGAGGACCATAGAGGGGGATAAAATGAGAACTTTGATAAATGTAGCCCTATCTCAAGGTCACTCAAAGAAAGAAAAATCCCGGTTCACTTACATATCAGCATATATAGCTTTGAGTGTTTAAATATGTATTTATTTTTTTGTAAGATTTTATTTGTTTATTTGACAGAGAGAGACACAGCGAGAGAGGGAACATAAGCGGGGGGGGGGGCGGTGGGAGAGGGAGAAGCAGGCCTCCCATGGAGTGGGGAGCCCGATGCGGGGATCCCAGGACCCTGGGATCATGACCTAAGCTGAAGGCAGACGCCCAGCGACTGAGTCACTCAGGTGCCCCTAAATATGTATTTAAATAATCCTTTTCCTTACTCAAATTAAATAAATAAATAAATAAATAGTCAATTTTCCATACTGCCATAGCCATTACCACCCACAAAGAAATCCCATTTAGTATTCTCTTTGTTCTGAAAGGTCTGGCAGAATTCATGGTTCTAATTCACTAACTAAATCTCAGATAATCTATCTACCAATTATTCCCATGCATCACTGATCATACAGAAAGACGATATGTTTCATCCATTATTTTTTCCAGTTATGGGGAATATGTGCACCTGCTTGTAATTTGTGGCTTGCATTTGATGACTGGTTGGGGTAAGAATATAGGATAGATCTGGTTCAAACAAAGACTGAATCTTAAACTATGATGCTATCCTAACATGGGGCTCCCTCCAACTAAATACACTACTTGGATATTGTCCCGATGTGAAAATAAATCCTTAAATATCACAAGAATAAAGTTTTCTCAAACCCCTCCCCCCATCTTTCTTTCTTTGGCTCATTCTCTTGTTTTTATCCTTGTTTTTTAGAAATCACTAATTTTCTCCACCAGGATATAAGTACTTAGGTAAAAGAGTCTTGGCAGACTCTAATCCTGTATTCTTCCCACAGCACTATAGTCAAGTACTATATGGACCTGGGCAAAACAAAAGGAAAATTTTCAAAGTGAATAGCTAACATGAACATTATTTCATTGAAATGAGTATCTACGTTCCATTTCATTTTGCTCATCAGGATGCTTTTAGGTATAAAGTTTGGAATTTCAGGAAAGCATCATTAGTATTTATATTTGAAGCAACATGCAAATTAAAGACTAATTGATAGGTCCTTTGCATCGTACAGAACAGATAACAGGTTTATTTGTTTATTGTCTGCCTTCCCCCAACTGGAATATTAGCTTCATGAGAACACAGACCGTTTTTTTTCACTAACACATCCCCTGAACCTAAAACAATGCCAGGAACCTATTAGATACTTGGCAAATGTTTCCTGACTGCAAAAATGAGTGAATGTGATTCCTGCTTCTTGTAGACACACTCAACTATATTTTCTAGGAAATTCCATTTGGATTTTTATTTATAAGTAATATCCCATGTATAATGTGATATTTTTCACATTGGCAGATTAGGTTCTCTGATTTGACTGAGAAGCTACTATGCCAAGGTCACACTTCCCCAGAGAACAATGGGTATTTGCCTGATTATTATATTTTCTTAATTCTCCAGCTTCTTACGTGAGTTAGTCTGATTCACTCCACGGATACTGCCTGTCCCTGGTTGTAGCTCAGATTTTATTTGAGAAGTTTTTAAATTGATGTATATTTTAAACCTCAGTTTTCTAAGCACTCTCTATTATATTACATTACTGTCATTTCTTTCTTTCTTTTTTGCCTCCAAACCCAAAGAGGAGACATTTAAAAATCCCCTCCAATAAGTTGAGACTTTGACTATAGCAAACCCTCTTGTTAGAACTTGAATTGTTTGTTCAAAACAAAACAAAAAACCTAATTTTCTAAAGGTCACCCTGATTCTAAGGGTTACCAATTCTCTCCTTGTACAGTTCCAATAAAAAAAAAAAATGCATGTCCTGATAAAATAGAGACGCGCCAGGGACCAGAAATTAAAAAGACTATCACAAGGTAAACTGGATACAAACAGATGGACAAATGCTGGATATTCAGCTGCACCATTCAGTGGGGTTTCCTTTAGCCAATTTGAATGTCTCTGAGGATGAGAGCCTTTACACCTGACACATCTGTGTTCCAGATCCCCTGCCTTTAAAATGATTTTTCTGAGTGTTATTAGAAACAACAACATTAAGATAATGGCAAGAATGACAGTGAGGTATGCACAAGAGAAGCAAAATAAATGAAATCAATTAATATTCTAAATATTGGTTCCTCATTCACATGTCTTTCATGTGAATTACATAGATACAACAGCTGAGGCTCCAAATATTAACCCCGTTGCTTTGATCAGATAACAATAACTAGGAAGAAAAAGAGATGAGTTGCCTCTATTTTGTTAATCACTGTCTCTTTCTAATGCCACTTGAATTTATGGAACAACATTTTTTAAAATCCTCCAATACCATTTATTGCTTGTGAAAACTGAAAAAATAATTTATTCAGAAAATAAAATAGCAGTTTAAAGAAACCGTTTAATAGAAAACCAGATGCTCCATTTTACTTGATGTAATGGAAAACCACTCATAGCCCAGTACAAATGAAGATAAAATGTGCATAACCAACAGCCCTATTAAAATGGGCAGTAGCAGAATGTATCATTTCGAGGTCAGCTGTCATTCTGTTTGAATGGGTCCCTTAACAGATCACAGAGCAGATGGAAAAGGCCAGTATGACATGACTCTCTGACTTAATTATAGCATTACCAAGACAGCATATGGACTTTGTATGTACTGGATAATTTTTATTCAGTGAATTTATTTGCACATAAATTCTGTGATGTGCCTCATTTGGTTTTACGTTACCTTCAATATTTATATTTCACTTTAATTGAATCATTTTTATCTATGGATTAATAGGTCAGGCTGTTCTACCAATTACAGCTGACGTTTGTTGAAGCCCATATAAAAAAGGTGTGGAATTTGGATTTATGTCTTATTCAAGATCCCTCAATTTAGAACACTATCACAGCTCTGCACACAGCCCTCATTCCTGCAATTAGGGGGAAGGGTCTTAACGCACCAGGCATTTGACACCTCCTAAGATCGGAGAGAGAGCACCTAGCTTTTGCTTTCAAGAAGCTGATTGGTCTGCCTGATGGCAAAATGCACAGCAGGGCAAAAAAAAAAAAAAAAGAAAAAACCCTGAAGAGAACTCAATCAGTTTTGTAGAAAACACATCACCTTACAACCCATTCCAAAGTCAAATCCGTGGGAGCTACTGATCTAATTTATTAAAAAAGAAGTTGGAGAGCTCCAAGATTTTACTGCAAATCTGTCAAATGCAACTCTGCCTGGACACGGTATGCATCACTGGAAAATAATTTAAAACTTCTGCAGACATAGGGGAGTATAGTCTAAGTGCTAAATTTAGGTGACAGCACAGATAAAACAGGAGGTAAAATACTGCCCAAAGAAACCAGCCCTTGACTTGGTCAAAGCCAAAATTTAGATTCACAGTCCACAATATATCAGCAGCTGTAATTTAACCGGATTCCCAGAAGAGCAATAAAATGGTAGCTCGGGAAGAGGGCAGTAACATCACATACACCAGCTTTAGCTCTCACTCCAAAGTGCTGGATCTTACTCTCAGGCCTTGCTAAAAGGCAGACTTAATTTGAATTCAAATAAATATTAAGGCAAAGAGACAAATGGGTAATGCTCTGATCACGAATATTTAAAGGCTATTTCATTTATCTGAAAGCACTAGAATAACTCAAATGAGAGAGTATTTCTTCTCTTTCACCTACAAAGACACACATATTTCTTGAAGTCCTAATGCCTTTCTCCCTATGTCAGGACTTGATCTCTCTCTCTCTCTCTCTCTCTCTCTCTATATATATATATATATACACACATACATATCTATATCTATGTAGATAAATAGATATACTATAAATACTTTGCTGGTTAAAATGAATTTTACTTTTTCTTCACAAAGAAGCTACTCTGCAGCCCACATTTTACAAATTAATGATGACCGGTTCAGAATCATCAGTTCATTAGCTAAGGGCATAGTAGTTAAGAAGAGCAGAGCCTCTGGTGTCAGACTGTCAGGGTTTGAGTCTTGCCCAACCACTTACTAGCTGTGTGACCTTGCACATATCACTTAATTTCCTTGTGCCTAAATTTTCCTGTCAGTAAAAACTGAAATAATGAAATCTCCTTTATAGGGTTGTTGTGAAGATTAAATAACAGTGTATGTAATATGCTTGACAAGAGCTCCATAAGTGTAGCTGTTTTAATTACTATAGTAATTTAATTTACTATAACCATCATTATCATCATCATTACAATAATGGCTGTATCTGATACATTAGTCAATTTGTCTGCAGTACCCAACGAACTCTTTTTGCTTAAGCTGCATTGCTCACACCTGTACATTCTCTGTCACCACCTTTTCCTTTTTTTTTAAAAGATTTTATTTATTTGACAGAGAGAGAGACATCAAGAGAGGGAACACAACCAGGGGGAATGGGAGAGGGAGAAGCAGGCTCCCCGCTGAGCAGGGAGCCCAATGCGGGGCTCAATCCCAGGACCCCGGGATCATGACCTGAGCCGAAGGCAGATGCTTAACGACTGAGCCACCCAGGCGCCCCTGTCACCACCTTTTCCCCACCCCCAACACTGCCTAGTTGGACACACATGCTGGGAATGAGTTAATTTATTGACTGGCAAAAGCCAATCCGATTCTCTTAAGAATTTGAACTAAGATGAGGTGCCTGGGTGGCTCAGTTGTTAAGCCTCTGCCTTCAGCTCAGGTCATGATCCCAGGGTCCTGGGATCGAGCCCCGCATCGGGCTCCCTGCTCAGCGGGAAGCCTGCTTCTCCCTCTCCCACTCCCCCTGCTTGTGTTCCCTCTCTCGCTGTGTCTCTCTCTGTCAAATAAATAAATAAAATCTTTAAAATAAAAAAAAAAGAATTTGAACAAAGAGAAACAAAGACTAAATAGTTCAGAAGTTATTCGGCACTGGAAGTATATGGTCAAAAACATTTGAAGGCAGAATAGGTGCAACAACGACCTAAAGCCCCAGGTGAGCAGGAGGTATGGGGAAGTCGAAATTAAGAACCAGATGGAGGAAGCCATTATGCAGAAGGCAGGATGGCCGAAAGAAGCAGAGATGACAGATTGTGTGGCTACAGAGAACAAGAGATGGATGGATGAGCTGCCTGACAGTTTCTAATTCCCAGTGAGGTGAGGTTCCATGAGAGTTCCTTTACCCCTAAAATGCATTTTCCTTTACTCAGCTGAGCTTGTAAGGGTTTCTGTTCCTTGTGATCAAATAATCTCTAAGATGCATAATGATATACCTCAATTTGTATTCAAATCCTTCTTGCTTGCTTCCTCATTTCTTTTAAACCTGACTTAAGCTCTTTCTAACATGAGACATAAGTGTTCAAGTAGGTTTACTGAACTGTGTAAGACACAACAGAATTCTGTTATGACAGAGCTGGTATCTAAATACTTGGCTAGATCACAGGTCAAAGTGGACCCTATGAAATGTAACAACTGCACTGAGCTTGGTTTCCCTGCAAGACTAATGTCCATAAGGCCTGTCCCCAAGACACTGGTTTTGCTAACAGTAACTCCCCTATAAGAGCATGAATTTAAAATTTAAAGAGTTGCCGATAACAATGCAGAAACTCCCAACCATTTTAGATTTTACATCTCATTTTTATTAGGGTTCTGTGCCATATTTGTAGCCACCACCTTGAGGCAACAGGCTTGAGCAATGGAAACTTGAGCAAGGCAAAAGGGCCCACAGTGACCACCACGCTGAATGCAAACAGGCTCATTAAGTGACAAATTTCAACGTAGCCAAAGGCCCTAACTTGCCAATTACAACCAGGCACAGTTCCTAAAATTACCAAAAAGGGGAAAATTCCATACATCCCCATAAGCCCTCACTCCACCCTATAACCGTGACCCCCTCACCACCACCTTGTCACAGACAGTGTCTCCTTTGCTGTCCTGCCCACTGCCCCCTTGCAGAGTATTCAATAAACTTCTCTCTCTTTTTAAAGATTTTGTTTATTTATTTGTCAGAGAGAGAGAGCACAGCAGGGGGAGCGCCAGGCAGAGGGAGAAGCAGGCTCCCCACTGAGAGGGGAGCCCAACATGGGACTCGATCCCAGGACCCTGGGATCATGACCTGAGCTGAAGGCCGACGCTTAACCGACTGAGCCACCCAGGCATCTCTACTTTGTCTCTTTCGTTCTGCCTCAGTGAATGCTTTTACCACCTGCACTGCCAGCCCCCATCCAATTGGGGGATGTGGGGGATGCCCCACATTTGGTGGCCCCCCCATCTGATCGGAGTACCCCACAATAATTTTTTGGACTACTACACACAATGGACATTTTGTAATATGTTCACACATCTCTGCTCACAGGGGAATAGCTATCTGTGTACAAGCTTCCCCAAACAGGAATATTCAGCTATCATTTAAATGCCAAATCTAGAGAAATGAAAAACAATATATTTCAGAAGAACAAAAGAAATTGCATATAAGTCTGTGGAAATTTGAGGCTATTGTAGAGTGTTTTTGTTTTGTCTTTTCTCTTCTCTTCTTTCCTTTCCTTTCTCTTCCTTTCCTTTCTTTTCTTTATATAGTTAACTTGGCATTCCTAAACTAACTCTCAGAGCTATAGTAGCTAAAATGTTGGTCTGCTCAGACCATTCAAGTGAGCTACCTTTGTGGAGCAGATTTACTCCTAATACAAATTGGTTTCAGTTTACTTGCACATTTGTGAATGGAGTTAAGTGTGTTAGTTGGTGTTATCAGCTGCCTCTGAGACAAGAAAACAGGACAGTACCTGCCTCGGGCTGTCCTCCCCCATCCTCTCACCAGTCCCAGTGCCAGCGTTTTGCACCACTACCTTCCTTTGGCTGTAGGGGCTGATGGCCCTGACCTTGGGTGATAACACACAATAACTCATTTGGTGACTTTTTGTTTCTGAATCACCAAAGACCTCATTAAATTGTTGGATAATGCCACCTCAAATATTTTATTGAATCAATCACAGTACACATAGACTATTTTGTTCTCTACAGTGAGGTGAGAACTTAGTTACTTTCAGCAACTATTTTGGAATTTCCATTTGAATATTTGCTGAGGTTTACGGGTCCAATATTGACGTTAAGGCGGTCAGGCAACAACTAACAGAGTTTAAAAGTGGAGTTTATTTCTGTCTTTACTCCACACAGTTCTGCAAGGTAGAAAGTGGGTCACTTACTTCATGTGCCTAAATTATGTTAATAATCTCAAGAAAAAACTTTAAACTTTAGCTTGTTTATCCAGTAGTGTGGCTGGGTTACTCTCGATCAGTCCCTCTTTTGAGCAGTGTAAGCTGGTTGGAATGAATGATACAGTCTCAAGCCCACAGCCCATTCAGTCCTGCATTGACGGCCTAACTGTGTCAACTATGGGAAGGTAACTTGTTCTTTTTAAGGGTTAAATCCATTAGAATCAAAATGTTAAGAAAACAGCTTCTAGAGACTCTCCTGTAAAAAATTAACCCCCAAACCCCAAGACAAAATATTGCATTTTCTCTTTACCAGTTTCCCCACCTGACCACTAATCAAACCCACTGATTTCTCACAAACAACTGGACAATTCAGTCTTGGCTCTCAGATACTGAATTTTCACATTTGTACTTAATTTATAAGAAAAAGTACCATATTCTTTTAAAAAATAAGCTCTTACTTATTTAGAACAAAATATTCTAAATAGTGGTTTTGATGTGTAAGGTACACCAGAGAAACACAGAAATGAAGCATGCTAGTAATAAGTTCACCAAACTAGAAGGTCTAAAATAGTTGCAAATTATTGTTTTAAGAAGATGCCATTATACCAGATCACTCTCTAGGGAAAAACTTAATTTTTACAAGGAATTTTCTGAAATCTCTTGGCAATTATTTTCTGGACCTAGGTGAAACCTAAGTTGTCCTACAGGCACATTTGTCAGCAATGTTAAGTCATCCAAGAAGAACCAGGGCCCTGGAGAAAAGATGTTTTAACACCCTGGGGTGCCTGGTTGGCTCATTTAGTTGAGCAGCCAACTCTTGATTTTGGCTCAGGTCATGATCTCAGGGTCCTGGGATTGAGCCCCGAGTCTGGCTCCATGCTCTGCAGGGAGTCTGCTTAAGGATTCTCTCTCTCTCCTTCCCTCTGCCTCTCCCTCCACTTGATTGCTCTCTCTCACTCTCTCTCTCTCTCTCTCTAAAATAAAAAATCTTATTTTTTTTTTAAAAAAAGGATATTTTATGACCCTGAGAAAGAGTAAAAGGTGTCAAAGCCCTTGCTCTACAACTCTAAATTCCTACCAGAAAAATTAGTTCTATATTAGAAAAAGTGTTTTTGGCAAATTTTTTTTTCAATCTCCAAAAGTATACTTAAATTAAAAAAAAAAAAAAGGACACTTCATACTTTAGTCACCTCAAGTACTGATACGTAGGTTTGCTGCTCTGTGAAGGAGCCACAGAAATTCTTACATTCCCAGCATTCTTTCCTTGGTTCCTGGACTTATTTCTCAGCTTCTTTCATACCCGTCACCCCTTGACTAGTTTCACTGGTAAGCATGAGTACTGTGGCTGCCAGGCCATATAAGCCAATGCCAACTTTATCCAGAAACATCAATCTGCTGTGGAAAAAATTGTGGGACACATTCCACAAACAAATTTATATAACTATGTAATGATAATAGTTGTCATTTACTAAGTGCCCACATAAACCAAACTTTTCATATGTATTTTTTTCTAATTTTCACAAATGTGCAAGCTAGTTATGATTATCTTCATTTTAAAGGTTAAAAATTGGAAGTTCAGAAAGTTTTGCCCAAAACCACCTGGTGAGTGAATAGAGCTGGATTTTGATCCTGGTTTTGTCTATCTGAGCCCTTACTGTGTGCCAGGCACTGTGTAAGATACTTGACATATGTATTTCATTTAATCCTCACAATAATCCTAGCTGTCAAAAAGAAATGGTTCACTGTTCAAATTACTATAGAGAAGAATTATATTTCTTAGGACAAGAAGCAGAGAAGGAGCCTGGCTCAGTCATTAAGCGTCTGCCTTCGGCTCGGGTCATGATCCCAGGGTCCTGGGATTGAGCCCCGCATTGGGCTCCCTGCTCCACGGGAGGCCTGCTTCTCCCTCTCTCACTCCCCTCGCTTGTGTTCCCTCTCTCGCTGTGTCTCTCTCTCTGTCAAAATAAATAAATAAATAAATAAATAAATAAATAAATAAATCTTTAAAAAAAAAAAAAAAAAGAAGTAGAGAAGGAACAATTCCAGCCTTTCTCCATCCCTCACCACTCCTGCCTAAGGGAAGAAGGACATATTTGCTTGGCAAGATTGAAAGAAGGGACTGGGCAAGTATGAATCATTCACTTCTGAGTTTCCAGTCTTTCCTCATTCCCAGCTCAACCATTAGGAAAGCTTTGGGGAAGGGTTTGCTCTTGATTTTGGCTCAGGTCATGATCTCAGAGTCCTGGGATTGAGCCCCGAGTCTGGCTCCATGCTCTGCAGGGAGTCTGCTTAAGGATTCTCTCTCTCTCCTTCCCTCTGCCTCTCCCTCCACTTGATTGCTCTCTCTCACTCTCTCTCTCTCTCTAAAATAAATAAGGGGGGAGGACTGTGGCTGTCCAGTTCTGCCTGTCACTGCCTGGTTGGGTGGGTTTAATTCAAGGTGTAGGTATAGGAAATTATTTGCAATAATTAGTTTCAGATTTAAATCAACTTTATTAATAATTAGATTGACATTTTGATCTCCATTTGCCTAACAAAAAGAGTGGAATATAGAATATGGACCTCAGAATATGGAAAGGGGAATGATTTTCGATCCTAAGACCCCAACAATAAATACTATTATTAATCCCATTTTCTTGGGGTGCCAGGGTGGCTCAGTTGGTTAAGCGTCTGCCTTTGGCTCAGGTCATGATTTCAGGGTCCTGGAATCGAGCCCCATATCTAGCTCCCTGCTCAGCAGGAGTTTGTTTTTCCCTCTCCCTCTGCCCCTCCCCCCTGCTTGTGATTCTCTCTCAAATAAATAAATAAAATCTCTTTAAAAAATCCCATTTTCTGGAGGAAGCGACTGAGGCTAAGAGAAGTTAAGTAATGTACCTCAAATAAGGTAACTAATAAATGATAGGGATAGGACTTGAATCTAGGTCTTTTTCATTCTAAAGCCCTTACTCCTCCCATATTGTACTTTGAATTAATTGTATTCATGTGCCTTAAAATTATTATGAATAATCAATAACCATTCCTCAAATCTGAAGTCAGAATATGAAGAAGGGAACAAGCAACAATAATAACAAATGGAAAAAACTGGTTAGTTTTCATTTTCATATATAAGCTACAATAAGCTGAGTGTCAGAGAGGATTCAGGGAAGGTAGATGCACATTGAAAGAGAAGTGGTAGGAATACAAAAGCATAGCTAGATTTCAAAGCAAGATGCCAATCAGTGGAGGCACAATGTTCCACTGTGAAAAGGCCCACTGTGAGGCAGAGTGAATGGAAATATATTTCTGGAAAACTTACAACACAGAGAATCTCATTTTGCTACACATGAGCTCTTGGTTAACATATTTATGAATTTGGCTAGATTCTTCCACCTCCAAATCTCTCTTTTCTTACCCAACACACACACACACACACACACACACACACACACACACGCACACACACACACGGTCCTATAGCTATAAAAGATTACCCAAGACCTCATCATGCAATTATTTATGGTAGAGTAAGTGAGGAGAGAGGCTAGGAGAATAATGTCACTCTCACTTAGCATGAGCTACACAGAGGAGAGCCCAATAGTAGCACTCAACAGCATCACTACTATCCCTAATGAAATTCCCCAGGGGAATAGCTTGCGCTCCTTCAAGGTATTTAGGTTTATTTCCTGTTTGCTGGTAGTCAGACCCTGGAGAATGCACTGTTAATAGAGTTTTGGGTTCTATGTAAAGATTTGGTGTCAAAAAAAGAAAAAAAAAATGATTTGGTGTCATTCCTGTATAACTACAGCCATTTACCCTTGTAATCAATTGCAACAGATGCAAGGTTTTCTGCCAAAATGCTTGCCTTTGGTTACCAGAGGTAAGATCTGTGCAGACTGTCTTTTTCTTTTATTTACCTGTTAGGCAGGCCTAGCAATCTTTTAAAACCCACTTCTAATGTAGGCCTGAGACCAATAGGGCCCTTTAACTGATAATACAATTGCTTTAGAGGAACATGCATAATTCCCTCAAGGAATAACTTGCTGCCCTTAAGGGCATCTAGAAAGCTACAAGCAGAATTAATCTTTTAGCAATCTATTTCCTTTGTAGCAACTTTGGATGCAGAGGATTCCTGCATCTGCAACTGTGTTGAGTGAGGATATGGGGCTTGACCCACACAGACCTGTGTTGCTTTGAGGGTTTTGAAGTCACAAAAATGCAGGTTGACACATAAATTCAGAAATGGGAAATAGAAAAGATGGCGGAGGAGTAGGGGACCCTATTTCAACTGGTCCCCGGAATTGAGCTGGATATCTACCAGACCACTCTGAGCACCCATGAAACCAGCCTGAGATGTAAGAAGATCTGGACCTCTACAAACAGAATATTGGAGACGGTTGGTTTTGAGGTACGAAGCGGGGAGCCGTGATTCTGCAGGCAGATATCAGAGGATAAACGGCAGCAGGAGGGTGCCTGGCCATGGGGATCCTACACCACCGGTGAGTGACAGCCTTGCATGCTGGGGACGGGGCACAGACTCGCAGACTGGTAGTGGCGGGGAAAGGACTTCAAGGCAGCCCCTGGGGTGGGAACCTGGAGCAGTGAGGTCCTGCGTGCACGAACTGGGAGCAGCTGGCGGTTTTAGAAGCACAAAGGGCAGAGACGTGCTCTGACCTGGAGGCAGGACTGGGAGCGCTGCAGAGGGGCGCACAACCCAGGACGCTGCAGTTTATAGCAGCACGGACAGAAACGGAGATAGTGTGGCCTGGAGGGCTCACTGAAGAACAGACTGTGGTCTCTCTGCTCTGAGGCAGAGGGTCGGAATCAGTCTCTTCTGCTCTGACTCGCAGAAGAGACACGGAAAGCCGCCAGGGAAAGCTGCCAGAGAACAAAAGCCCCAAAAACTGATTCCCGCTGAGCCCATCCCCCGCCACAGGGGCTCAGGGCAACTCTGCTCAGAGTTGCCTGAGTAACAGTGCGGCAGGCCCCTACCACAGAAGACAGGCTGGGAAAACAAGAGGCCAGCAACCCTGAGGTCCCAAGAAAACAGGTGCATCTTGCTTGGGTTCTGGTCAATAATTTGGACTCTATACATTCCCTCAAACACCCATCAACAGAATGACTAGGAAGAGGAGCCCCCAAAATAGAAAAGACTCAGAGATTATGACTTATGCTGCAGAGTTACAAATGGATGCAGATATAACCAAGATGTTGGAGATAGAATTCAGGCTAGCAATTGTGAAGAAAATGGCTAGAATGGAGAAATCAATTAATGGCAACATAGAGTCTCTAAGGGCAGAAATAAAAGGTGCATTGGCAGAACTTAAAAATGCTATCAGTGAGATCCAATCCAATCTAGATAATCTAACAGCTAGGGTAACTGAGGCAGAAGAGCAAATAAGCGACCTGGAAGACAATATAATAGATAAAAAGGGAAAAGAGGAGGCCAGGGAAAAACAACTCAGAATCCATGAAAATACAATCAGAGAAATAAGTGACACCATGAGGCGTTCCAATGTCAGAATCATTGGAATCCCGGAGGGAGTGGAGAGAGAGACAGGACTAGAAGATGTATTTGAGCAAATTGTAGCTGAGAACTTCCCTAATCTGGGGAATGAAACAAACATTCGAGTCCTAGAGGCAGAGAGGACCCCTCCCAAGATCTAGGAAAACAGGACAACACCCCGGCATGTAATAGTAAAACTTGCAAATCTTAGAAGCAAGGAAACCATCTTAAGGGCAGTTAGGGGGAAGAGATCCCTTACGTACAGAGGGAGGAACATCAGAATAACGTCAGACCTATCCACAGAGACCTGGCAAGCCAGAAAGGCCTGGCAAGACATATTTAGGGTACTAAATGAGAAGAACATGCAGCCAAGAATACTTTATCCGGCAAGGCTTTCATTTAGAATGGATGGAGAGATGCAGAGCTTCCACGATTGGCAGAAACTGAAAGAATATGTGACCACTAAGCCGGCCCTGCCAGAAATATTAAGGGGGGTTCTATAAAAGGAGAAAGACCCCAAGAGTGATATACAACAGAAATTTACAGGGACAATCTATAAAAACAACGTCTTCACAGGCAACATGATGACAATCAATTCATATCTTTCAATAATCACTCTCAATGTGAATGGCCTAAATGCTCCCATAAAACGGCACAGGGTTGCAGATTGGATAAAAAGATAGGACCCATCCATATGCTGTCTACAAGAGACTCATTTTGAACCTAAAGATACATCCAGACTGAAAGTGAAGGGATGGAGATCCATCTTCCATGCCATCAGACCTCAAAAGAAAGCTGGGGTAGCAATTCTTATATCAGACAAATTAGATTTTAAACTAAAGTCTGTAATAAGAGACACAGAAGGACACTATATCATTCTTAAAGGGTCTATCCAACAAGAAGATCTAACAATTGTAAATATCTGTGCCCCCAAAATGGGAGCAGCCATCTACATAAACCAACTGTTAAGCAAAATAAAGAGTCATATTGATAACAATACGTTAATTGTAGGAGACCTCAATACTCCACTCTCAGCAATGGACAGATCATCTAAGCAGAAAATCAACAAGGAAACAAGAGCTTTGAATGATACATTGGACCAGATGGACCTCATAGATATTTACAGAACATTCCACCCTAAAACAACAGAATACTCATTCTTCTCAAGCGCACATGGAACTTTCTCCAGAATAGACCACATACTGGGTCACAAATCAGGTCTCAACTGATACCAAAAGATTGAGATTATTCCCTGCATATTCTCAGACCACAGTGCTCTAAAACTGGAACTCAATCACAAGAAAAAATTTGGCAGAAATTCAAACACTTGGAAGCTAAAGACCACTCTGCTCAAGAATGTTTGGGTCAACCAGGAAATAAAGAAGAACTTAAACAATTCATGGAAATCAATGAGAACGAAAACACATCGGTCCAAAACCTATGGGATACTGCAAAGGCGGTCCTAAGGGGGAAATACATAGCCATCCAAGCCTCACTCAAAAAAAGAGAAAAATCCGGAATTAACCAACTAACTCTACACCTTAAAGAACTAGAGAAAAAGCAACAAACGATGCCTAAGCCACGCAGTAGAAGAGAAATAATTAAAATTAGAGCAGAAATCAATGAATTAGAAACCAGAAACACAGTAGATCAGATCAATGAAACTAGAAGTTGGTTCTTTGAAAGAATTAATAAGATCGATAAACCACTGGCCAGACTTATCCAAAAGAAAAGAGAAACGACCCAAATTAATAAAATTATGAATGAAAGGGGAGAGATCACAACTAACACCAAGGTAATAGAAACAATTATTAGAAATTATTATCAACAACTCTATGCCAATAAACTGAGCAATCTGGATGAAATGGAGGCCTTCCTGGAAACCTATAAGCTGCCAAGACTGAAACAGGAAGAAATTGACAACCTGAATAGGCCAATAACCAGTAACGAGATTGAAGCAGTGATCAAAAACCTCCCAAAAAACAAGAGTCCAGAGCCTAATGGATTCCCTGGGGAATTCTACAAAACATTCAAAGAAGAAATAATACTTATTCTACTGAAGCTGTTTCAAAAAATAGAAACAGAAGGAAAATTTCCAAACTCATTCTACGAGGCCAGCATTACCTTAATCCCCAAACCAGGCAAAGACCCCATCAAAAAGGAGAATTTCAGACCAATATCCCTGATGAATATGGATTCCAAAATCCTCAACAAAATCCTAGCTAATAGGATCCAATAGTACATTAAAAGGATCATCCACCACGACCAAGTGGGATTTATCCCTGGGATGCAAGGGTGGTTCAACATTCGCAAATCAATCAATGTGATAGAACACATTAATAAGAGGAGAGAGAAGAACCATAGGGTCCTCTCAATTGATGCAGAAAAAGCATTTGACAAAATACAACATCCTTTCCTGATTAAAACTCTCCAGAGTATACGGATAGAGGGAACATTCCTCAAGCTCATTAAATCCATCTGTGAAAACCCCACAGCGAATATCATCCTCAATGGGGAAAAGCTGAGAGCCTTTCCCTTAAGATCAGGAACACGTCAAGGATGCCCACTCTCGCCACTATTGTTCAACATAGTACTAGAAGTCCTAGCAACAGCAATCAGACAACAAAAAGAAATAAAAGGTATTCAGATTGGCAAAGAAGAAGTCAAACTTTCTCTTTTTGCAGAGGACATGATACTTTATGTGGAAAACCCAAAAGACTCCACCCCCAAATTACTAGAACTCATCCAGCAATTCAGTAATGTGGCAGGATACAAAATCAATGCACAGAAATCAGTTGCTTTCTTATACACTAACAACGCAACTGTAGAAAGAGAAATTAGAGAAATGATTCCATTTACAATAGCACCAAAAACCATAAGATACCTCGGAATAAACCTAACCAAAGAGGTAAAGGATCTATACTCTAGGAACTACAAAACACTCATGAAAGAAATTGAAGAAGACACAAAAAGATGGAAAAATATTCCATGCTCATGGATCGGAAGAATAAACATTGTTAAAATGTCTATGCTACCCAGAGCAATCTATACCTTCAATGCCATCCCGATCAAAATTCCAATGACACTTTTCAAAGTGCTGGAACAAACAATCCTAAAATTTGTATGGAATCAGAAAAGACCCCGAATCGTCAAGGAAATGTTGAAAAAGAAAAACAAAGCTGGGGGCATCACGTTGCCTGATTTCAAGCTATATTACAAAGCTGTGATCATCAAGACAGCATGGTACTGGCACAAAAACAGACATATAGACCAATGGAAGAGAATAGAGAACCCAGATATGGACCCTCAACTCTATGGTCAAATAATCTTTGACAAAGCAGGAAAAAACATGCAATGGAAAAAAGACAGTCTCTTCAATAAATGGTGCTGGGAAAATTGGACAGCCACATGCAGAAGAATGAAACTCGACCATTCTCTAATACCATTCACAAAGATAAACTCAAAGTGGATGAAAGACCTCAATGTGAGACAGGAATCCATCAAAATCCTAGAGGAGAACATAGGCAGTAACCTCTTTGACATCGGCCACAGCAACTTCTTTCAAGATACATCTCCAAAAGCTAGTGAAACAAAAGCAAAAATGAACTTTTGGGACTTCCTCAAGATAAAAACTTCTGCACAGCAAAGGAAACAGTCAACAAAACAAAGAGGCAACCCACAGAATGGGAGAAGATATTTGCAAATGACACTACAGATAAAGGGCTGGTATCCAAGATCTATAAAGAACTTCTCAAACTCAACACCCAAAAAAACAAATAATCACGTCAAAAAGTGGGCAGAATATATGAAAAGACACTTCTCTGAAGAAGACATACAAATGGCTAACAGACACATGAAAAAATGTTCATCATCATTAGCCATCAGGGAAATCCCAATCAAAATCACATTGAGATACCACCTTACACCAGTTAGAATGGCAAAAATGGACAGGGCAAGAAACAACAAATGTTGGAGAGGTTGTGGAGAAAGGGGAACCCTCTTACACTGTTGGTGGGAATGCAAGTTGGTACAGCCACTTTGGAAAACAGTGTGGAGGTGCCTCAGAAATTTAAAAATAGAGCTACCCTATGACCCAGCAATTGCATTCCTGGGTATTTACTCCAAAGACACAGATGTAGTGAAAAGAAGGGCCATATGCACCCCAATGTTCATAGCAGCAATGTCCGCAATAGCCAAACTGTGGAAAGAGCCCAGATGCCCTTCAACAGATGAATGGATAAAGATGTGGTCCATATATACAATGGAATATTACTCAGCCACCAGAAAGGATGAATACCCAACTTTTACATCAACATGGATGGGACTGGAGGAGATTATGCTAAGTGAAATAAGTCAAGCAGAGAAAGTCAATTATCATATGGTTTCACTTATTTGTGGAACATAAGGAATAGCATGGAGGACATTAGGAGAAGGAAGGGAAAAATGGGGGCAGATTGGAGGGAGAGATGAACCATGAGAGACTATGGACTCTGAGAAACAAACAGGGTTTTAGAGGGGAGGGGGGAGGGGGGATTGGTTAGCCCGGTGATGGGTATTAAGGAGGGCACGTACTTCATGGAGCACTGGGTGTTATACGAAAACAATGGATCGTGGATCACCACATCAAAAACCAATGATGTATTGTATGGTGACTAACATCACATAATAAAATTAAAAAAATAAAAAAAAGAAATGTAAGTCGATATACATTCAGTGAGCTTGTGCTTTTGACTAATAGACTACACACCTTACATTTCCCAAAATGTAGTACCCAAATACCTTTCTTTCTTTAAAAGATTTATTTATTTGTTTGAGAGAGAGAGAGAGCAGGGGGGAGGGGCAGAGGCAGAGGGAGAGAAAACCTTAAGCAGACTCAGTTCTGAGCACAGAGCCCCAATGCAGGGCTTGATCTCGTGACCCTGAGATCACAACGTGAACTGAAACCAATAGAGGCATAACTGACTGCATCACCCAGGTGCCCCTTCCCCAAATTCCTTTCTGTTCCCTTCTTTATATAATGTCTCTATGTGAGGCATTTTAATTAGTACAGAGCATAGTGTAAATACAGTTCTAGAGTCTTCTTTCTCTTTTTGACCTATAAAAGCCCTACTTAAATTGTCCAGAAAGCCCATGAAAAGCTCAATCAAAATTTAGCTAAATATCTGTACATATTTGCATATTTGTGTGTGTGATCTTTTTGGCGGAAAAAGGAACAAAACAAAGAGAGCATTTAGTCAATCAACATTCTTCTCTTTAAGCAAGGCTCTGTGGCAACAAAGAAATTTGGAAAGCCCCCAATGACAGCAATATAGTCACTTTAAACAAAATTAATGGTTTTCCTAGAGGCAAGTGTTCCTGTAGTTAAATTGTCTACAGACTAATTTAACTTGTCCCAAGCTGCTGGGTAATAGAATTTCTTACGCTTCAGAAAAGGGTGTCCTCTCAATGCAGTGAATACAGACAGTAAGATTTGGGGCCAGAATCACTAAAATTTAAACAGTGCCATTTGGCAGAGCCTGAGTTGTTTTGTTGGTCCAAGAAGTGGCTCAGTAAAGTACATGAACGCCAGAGCTGGAAAGCTCTAGATAATTTTGATCAAAAAATGATTTCTTCCTATAATAGTTAAATAGCATCACTGTCTTAATTTCTTTCTTTTCATGCATAGAAGCATGAAAAATGAGACCAGCCATTAATTTATGTCATCTAGAGAGAGATTCAGAAAGAATGCATTAGCTACCTACCATATAATTTCCTTCCTTCATTCTCAGTTTCAAAACAACAACTAAAAAAAAAAAAAAATGCCCAAGAAAACTTTCTAAGTTAATTAGAAGTCAGAAATACTTTGCTGAAGACTGTTGTTGCTGCATGGGTACTCATTAAAATGCCTCAGAACAACCCGTGAGATCAAGGCACTTGAAGCATTCTTCAAGGCAGATAATTAACTTATCTGGAGGAATTGTTGTCATTGCATGCTCTTTCCTGCAAATGGACAATATTACATGACTCTTGGGGTTGATATGAAACTAAGTCCAAGTAAAAGGGATTCAGCAGACCTGGTTTCTTAATCAGGACACAGTGTGTGTATAGGCAAGAACTAGCCACCCTTTCCTTTTTGTCCTCTAGACTTCAAGCTCCCAGGTATTTTCAGCACCATTAACACAGATTTCCTTGGGGGAAAGTTGTTGCTAACGATAAGAGAAAAGAGGCCACTATACCATCTGCAACCTAGACCTCCTTGATACAATTTTACTTTAGAGAGGCTGTTTCCAACAAATAGAGAAAACAAACAGAAAAAAAATGTGGAAAATGTTGTCAATCACTTATTAAAACTACTACTATCGTCAAGGGTAAAGTGGATGATTAAAAATATTTAAATTCCTGCAATTTTTATTATACTCTAAAATAATTTTAAATATAAATATTATCGACTCTTGTCAACCCTGTCCCTTAAATTGCCATAATTAGATGTAGCAAAGAGGAACACATAAGAAAACATTTTGAGCCTTTATTTAAAAAAAAAAAGACAACAAGACACCCAGCATTTTTACCTTCCATTTGCAGTTTGCATTCAAAAAGGGTCTTTCACCTTCTGTTTCTTTATGTGAGGATAGTGAGTGTTGCCTTGATTTGTTTCTAAAGCAAAGTTGCTCTCATTTGAGCCAGTGGGGCCTTGCAGCCAGTCCCTGCCAAATGCAATTTACGCAGGAACTGCTGAGTCTGTGGACTGGGGCTAGAGATGTTTATCATGAAAGGGGTTCAATGTGTGACTATTGTATTCACACTCTACTGGAAACGTTGATGCTGACTTCAGAAGTAACCTCAAAGAACACTGGATTCTTCCAGATCTAAATACTGGCCTATCCAAAATTATCAGAAGAATCTATGGCAGAAACTACAAGTTGCCTCCCCCAAATCCATTCCCCCTTGCTTCCTTGTTAACAGAAACTTCATTTTTCAGCCTCCCTTGCAGATAGGAGTGAACAATAATTTGTAAGCAGCAGTTGTTGTGAAGGGCTTCTGGGAAAGCTCTTAAGGAGGCTGACTTGGCTGAGTATAATGGAAAGAACCCTGAAATGAGACTCTGGAGACAAGGGATTTAGTATAGATTTGGTTACTAATTTGTTGTGTGAACTTGGTGAGTCACTTTCCCTCCGCCTCCTCCATTTTCTCATATGTAGAATGAGACAGTTCAATTACGTAGTCTCTGAGGTCCTTTCCAAATTTAGGACTCTATGCTTCCTCTCCCAGTTGTCAAGTCCCGAGGAGGTAAAAACAGAGGCATGAAATGGGTGTGTGTAATTCGTAAGATGAAGCTTTACTATTTCTGTTTCTTTACCCTCAGTAAATTAAAAATCACTCAGTATTAGTTTACAGCGTTTACAGTTTTACACTGATATGTACCTTACAGTATATACATTTGCTTTTAATAGCTTTATTGAGATATAATTTACATGCCATAAATCTACTCACATAATGTGTGTGATTTAGTGCTTTCTTATTATACAGATGTACCTTGTCGACAATATTGCACTTTGCTTTGTTGAGCTTCACAGACATTGTAGTTTTTTTTTTTTTTTAATAAATTGAAGATATGTGGCAACCCTGCATGGAGGAAGTCTATCAGTGCCATTTTTTTCCAACAGCATTTGCTCATTTTTTATCTCTGTGTCACATTTTGGTAATTCTTGCAATATTTCAAACTTTTTCACTATTATTAGATTTGTTATGCAATCTGTGATCAGTGATTATAATTTGCTGAAAGCTTAGGTGATAGCATAGCGTTTTTTAGCAATAAAGTATTTTTAATTAAAGTATGTACATTGTTTTTTAGACATAATGCTGTTTCACACTTAATAGACTACAGTATAGGGTAAACATAACTTTTATATGCACTGGGAAAACAAAAAAGAATTCATTTGACTTGCTCTATTGCAATATTCACCTTACTGTGGTGATCTGGAACTGAACCCACAATATCTCCCAGGTATACCTATATTCACAGACTTGTGCATCCATCACCACTATCTAATGTTAGAATATTTTGATCACCCCAAAAAGTAACCCCATACCTATTAGCAGTCACTCCCCATTCCCTCCTTTTCCCAGCCTCTGGCAACTACTAATCTATTTTCTGTCTTTTTGGGTTGATTTGCCTTTTTTGGAAATTTCTCATTAAATAGAATCATACAGTGTGTGGTCTTTTGTGACTGGCTTCTTTCATTTATTATAGTGTTTTCAAGGTTCACTTGTGCTATAGTGTGAATCCATAATTTATTCATTTTTATGCCTAAATAATATTTCATGGTATGGATATACTACATTTGCTTATCCATTCATCAGATGATGGACACGTGGGTCGTTTCTACTTTTTGGCTATTATGAATGATGTTGCCATGAACATTTGTGTAAGTTCATTTTAACAGGTATCTACTTATATGCCAGGGATTGTGCTTGGTGAATAAAAGAGACACAGCTCCTGCCTTTAAAGAATTTATAGTCTAATCTGGAGGAAAAATACTGAAAAAGTAAAGAAATGGATGCTCAGTAAGAAAAAGGTAAAAGTGCAGGATTCTGTGGAATACAAAATAGGTGGACTAACCCCGGCTGGGGGCAAGGGTTAGTCAGGGATGGCTTCCTAGCAGAAGTGATATTTAAACTAAAAGTTGACAGGTGAAAAAGGAGAAAGAGAAAGAGCATGCATGAAGGTACCAAGACAGTAAGCCCACTATGTTTATAGAGGGCGGAGGGAAGAGCGAAGGGAGAAAGATACAAGATAATGTTGAAGAAATGGACAGAAGTCAGGTCATGATGGGCCTTATAGAGTATGGTAATGATTTGGGGGCATTGTTCTAAGGGCAATGGGGACCTATCTTAATAGGTCCTCAGAGTTTTAAACAAGGACAAGAAATAATATAATTTATATTTGTGAAAGTTCATTCAGACAAATGGACTTTGGGTTGGGGGAAGAGTACATATGCTGGATTTTGTTAAGAGAATGTTTCAGTGTTCTAGCACAAACACAGTTGAGGCTTAAACCAGGGTGGTAGCAGTAAAGATTAAGAGACTTTAACATAGACAACATATATTCTGATGTAAAAACTAACAGAACTTGCTGATGGATTAGATTGGGAAGGGATGGAGAAGTGTACTGTCAAGGGTGATGTCTAGGTTTCTGGCTTAAACAAATGGGTGAATAGTCTTACCCTTTATTGAAATAGGGAAAAATGGAGGCGTAGCAAAATGGGTTGCAGAGAGAAGGTTAGTTAATGAATTCATCTTGTGACATATTGAGTTTAAGATGCTTGTAGAATATGGGTATCCAGATGCAGATGTTGACAAGGTAATTGACTATGTGGGTCTGAGCCCAGGAGAGCTGGGCTAAAGATGAATAGATCTGTGTCATATTTATGTATAGACAGTAACTGAAGCCTAGGGAGGGTAGACCAGTAAGAAGAAAAGAAGGTATAGACTGAGGCTTGAGGACATATAATTTTTAGATAATAGAGGAGGGTCTCAAAAACAAGATTGAGAAAGAGTCCTTATAGAGGAAATCTATAGAGGAGAGTGTATCACAGAAACCCAAGGAAAATATTGTGTTAAGGACAGAGTGGTCAACAATGGAGAAAACTGTTGAAAAGTTGCATAAAATGAGGATCTAGAAGTGACCATTGGATTTATTGACAGTAAAGTCAATAATAAACTTAGCAAGAGACAAGTTTAGTGACATGGTAGGGGATGAGAGAATGGAAAGCTTGTTATGGCACTTTGTCTTTCTAAATATTCTCAAAGAAAATTATTTCACTAAAAGCAGAGACCCTTGTGTCTTCTACTGAATTAATGAAAGACTGAAAAACGATAATTCTTGAAGCCAGCTGCTTTCCCAATTTTTAGTTCATTTAATATTCTCAGCAATCCAGTTAAATGATTCATCCAAGGTCATTCAACTGGTCAATAGCAAAGCCCTGACTCAAACCTAAATTTTCCAACTTCAAGTCTTGTGTTTTCCCAAAGCCCCACAGCTGCATTCCTTTTTATATCCTTCTCAAGGTACCCACTAAGAGTAAGTACTCCATAAATGCTTTGTGAACGGTTTTCTTATTAAGATACTGTGTTAAATGTAAGATAAAGAATGAACTTTTACAACTAGTCCTAAAATAGGCAGCTTAACACCATCTGGTCTTTAACATTCTGTATGCTGAATAGCTCAGTGATAAAGAGAAGGAGATAAATGATGGCAAATAATGCCTGTGGTTGGAAATGCTTACTGAGAAAAGAAATGGCATTATAGTTAGTCTGTATCCTCTTAGATGGGACAGTCCTTGAGGGCAGGGAATACATCTCATGCATCTCTTCTCTGCCTAGCACAGTGCTTGGCCCAGAGGAAAGGCATGATAAATGTTTACTAAATCACATATTATAGTATAAGGAAACAAGTTTTAATTTTCTGATCTTTCCTCCAAAAGTACAAGGAGCCTTTAATATTTGTAGCCCCCTTTGGAAAGCAACCCTTCCTAGGAGGGGTTACATCTAAAAGCCACTGAGACAAGGGAGGAAATAACTTTGTTGTGTCAAAGAAAACTGAACTGGAAGTTAGGGGCCCTAGTTCTGGCCTTAGCTCAGTCACTAGAAACTGTAACCTTGAACAAATAACTTTCCTTTTCTGACTTTAGTTTCTTCCTTTGTACTCAAACTAATGAGCCTAAACGGCAATGAAGTAAGTCAGAAATACACCATCTGGCATTCTCTTATAGCACAGATAAAGCCCAGGCAGCCCTCACAGCCCAAGGCAAGCACCTTGGTGTAGTGGAGAGAAAGTAGGCTTTGAAAACAAACATTGTGGCGGGGGGGACTCCTGGGGGGCTCAGTCTGT
This sequence comes from Phoca vitulina, assembly GCF_004348235.1. NCBI lineage: Eukaryota > Metazoa > Chordata > Mammalia > Carnivora > Phocidae > Phoca > Phoca vitulina. The sequence continues at coordinate 956,546 of NW_022589806.1, forward strand.
TTTGGGCTCAGGTCATGATCCCAGAGTCTTGGGATCAAGCCCCATGTCGGGCTCCCTGCTCAACAGGGAGTCTGCTTCTCCCTCTTCCTCTGCCTGCCACTCCCCCTGCTTGGGCTCTCGCTCTCTCTCTCTGTCAAATAAATGGATAGAATCAAAAAAAAAAAAAAAAGAAAGAAAGAAAGAAAGAAAACAAACATGGGAAATAATTACACACTCTGGCTATATGAAACTGAATGAATCACTTCATCTCTCTGATCCTCAGACTCCTCACTTATAAAAATGGAATAATAATAGTACCTACCTCACAAAATTGTGAAAATTCAACAATAAAAGCCATATAGGGAAGCTAGCACACTGCGTTATACATAGTAAGCCCTCAATAAAGCATTATTATAATTATTATTGGTAGTAGTATCTTTATTTGATTCTGATTCCCAAGTCTATATCCGTTCTGGAGCCTCATATCTTTATATATAGGATGGGTATGATAATTTCTGTACTTGCCATCTAACAGGGCTAACATGAAAAGAATATAAAATTCATCCATTCAATCACCTAACAGATAATTATTGAACACTGTGCAACACCCTGCAGATTTAGCTGTGAACAAGACAGGCAGAATGCTTGCTTTCATGGAACTTTGAATACAGTTGGGGAAAACAGAAAATAAATATGTAAATGAAGAATTAAGATAATTTCAAGTAATAAAAAGTGCTAAAGAGTGGCAGGATCCATTCATGCCTTGAGTAAGAAATGTAAATCACTTTATACAGTGTCTCTTGCATGGTTAACCCTCAATAGCATTAACTTTTTATTATTGTATTTTTTTCTTTGCATATTTGTTTCCATCTCAACCGCTGAGATGTGAATTCCAGAAGAATGGATCATGTCTGTTTGATTAATCAAGGCAAACTAAGGCATGCACATTCTCACATGCATTCACATACACAAATGCATATATGTAGGTGCATGCTCATAACTAGAAATTACATGGTGAAATTTTAGAACATGAAGAATATGGCAAGATCCAACAATCTTCCAAAAAGTAAAAATTATTTACAAAGATGTGAGAATTATATAGGTACCAAACTCATTAGCAACACTGGAGTAATATAATGAAACTTGAGGAAATATGCTATAAAATAAATACCAAGTCATATATAATGAGAATCTCATATCAGGTAAATGTTATTCATAAACATTTCAATTGTTTCACTATATGAAATAAATACTGTATATTGCTGTAGTTTAAAAGTTTTGCTAAATAAGAAAGACAGCAATTGTATGTAGCAATGCCTTAATTTGTATGAGGAAAAATTATTTTCAACCCAGAACTATATAGTCAATCAAGCACAAGGCAAAATAAAATTTCAGTTATACAACAGAAAAAAGCACTTGGAAAAAAAGTTTGTTGATTGAATAATGAATGAATGAGTAAATGTTCCTGTTTTGGTCCCCTCGCACCACTGGTCATTGTCTAGGGACCAGTGAGTTCTTGTTATCCCCTGATTGCTCCAGAATCCAACTAAACGCTGTAGCCCTTTTTTGGTCATGACATTTGTGTCCACTGTCCATCCAGCTATATTTACCAGTTTCAAAATAAATTTGCTCCTTACTTCCCAACTCTTATCTTCTTTTAATTTAATTTTTAGATCTGATACTACTCCTGCCTACACATACACACACACACACACCACCACCACCACCACCACCACCACCACCAACAACAACAACAACATCTGCTTTAAAGCTCCCTCACTGGGGTTTAAAAAAAAAACAAAAACAAAAACTTTTCTCCAAAACAGAGTGTCATATTCAGTAGGAGATGATGACCCTTAATTATTCCTCTTCATGGAGATAAAATAGTTATAGCCAATGACTCATCTTTAATGATACAAGTCCCTTTTCTGGACTTCTAGCTTGGTACTACTAGGCAGGTCTAAAAGGAAGTTTACAGTCTTCTTGGCCGGCAACTCTCAGCTGCACTAGAAGAGAGAGACCCTGAAACTCAGACTCTCCTTCTCTGACAGAAATATTGTTTGCCAACTTGTCCCGAAAGCCACCACAGTTATTGGAGCTGCTACGTAACTTCTAGTGATTAAGGTCATCCCTTCAGTGAAAGAAGCCACCACAGCAGACTTTTACCTATTTGAAAACTGCCCTACACAAAAGAATTAATCCTTTGTCTTTTATTAAAGAGTCAGTAACTCTCTTAATCTTCCGGTTCACTCGGGATGGCAGAAATCTTGGCTCACTTTGCCCTCCCTCAGGTTATAGCGACTTGTCTGTGCTGGTGCTGGTTTATGTATCTCTGCCATATAATCTTAGGAAACATTGTCATTAAGGGCCTTTCTGGGTCCCAGCACCCTGTTCTGCTTTGTCTACCATCAATTTGTAAAGATGGGTGTATATGTCAAGCTGTACATACCCATGTACCCATAGCCCATAAGCTCACACAGGTACTCACATACACTTTTATTAACATTAGTGAACTATGGGGATTTTCTGGAATTTTCTGGCTTTGCTATAAAATCTGGATTGGGGAGGTATTTGAACAACTGCAGGGGAAAGTTGAACAGATTATCTCACTAAATGAACACTTGCATACTGAGTTCATTAGTCTAGTCAGTGTAATTAGCCTTCTCTGTGACTAATGAAAGAAGATGGCATAGGTTTACAATGTAAGTATTGATGCAAGAAGATTAATAATAGGCTTCCTAGCTGTTTTTCTTTCCAACAGATGGAAAACCAGAGCAAACAGAGCTTTCTTGATACCTCCAGGAAATAGAAAGTGTCTGAGAACAAGTAGAAACTCCTTAGAAAAAAAGGTAAAAAAAATCATCAATATTTTAAGGTTCACTTGACATCAAATATGAGAATCCAGCTTGAAGAGGGAGTAGACTGACTTGGTAAGCTGATGTGGTTGTGGCTGAGAAGAAGTAGAGGAAACTTAAAGGGAATTGATTCATTCAGTTAAAAATATTTATTGAGGGCCAACCCCATGCTTGGCACTGCTCTAGGCACCAAAAACATCTAATTTGTATCTTAAAATGATGTCTAAAAGGTATCAAACTGAACATGTTTAAAACCACCTCATGATTCCTCCACCCCCAGAAACCTCTCACAGTCTTCCTCATCATAGTAAACAGCAACTTCATCCTTTCATTTTCTCAGGGCCAAAAAACAACACAAAATAAAACAACAACAACAACAACAGAGAAACAAAAAAAAAAAAAAGAGCTCAAGCTCTCATCTTTGCTCTTCTTTTTATCACAACCTCATTCCAATCCATCAGCAAATATCATTGCCCATGCTTCAAATATATATGCGGACTCTACTCTGACCATTTCTCACCATCTGCACTGCTACCACCAGGTCTATATCTTCATCATCTCCTACTCTGTATTATTGCAATAGCCTATTAATTAGTCTCTCTCCTATCCTTGCCCTCCTGCTGTCTGTTTTCCATCCAGAAACCCAAGTGATGCTTCTAAAACATGTAAGTCATATCACTCCTCTATTCAAATTGAGCCACTTGCACTCCATGTAACTCAGAAGAAAATCCATAGACCTGACCATGACTATCCCCTACATGATCTGGCCACCCCTCACCGAATTACCCGCTCTGAGCTCACCTCCTTCTACTCCCAGCCTCACTCCACTCCACTCACTCACACCACTCCAGCCACACTAGTTTCTTTTTGTTCTTTGAACACAGTATGCTTGTCCTATATGTGGGCATGTGTACTTGATCTTCCCTCCAATATACAGATGGTTCTACCCTCATGTCTTTGCTCAAATGTCCCCTTATCAGTGAGGCCTTTCCTGACACCCTTATTAATTTATTTACTTATTTATTTTTTCCTTTGTAGAATGCAACTTTTTTATTTAAATTCAATTATCCAAGGTATAGTACATCATTAGTTTTTGATATAATGTTCAATGATTCATTAGTTGAGTATAACACCCAGCGCTGACACCCTTATTTAAAATTGCAACACTTTCAGGTCCACCACCATCACCACTGCCACCAAAGTACATTCATTACCCTCTCATACTGCTTTTCATCATCTGGTATATAATAGAGTTTACTATTTATTTTCTTATTGCTCATCCAAACATAGTAGAAAATAAGAGGGCAATGATTTGGGGCACCTGGGTGGCTCAGTCGTTAAGTGTCTGCCTTCAGCTCAGGCCATGATCCCAGGGTCCTGGGATCGAGCCCCACATCGGGCTCCCTGCTCAGCGGGAAGCCTGCTTCTCCCTCTCCCACTCCCCCTGCTTGTGTTCCCTCTCTCACTGTGTCTCTCTCTGTCAAAGAAATAAATAAAATCTTTAAAAAAAAAAAAGAGGGCAATGATTTTTATCTGTATTATACAATATAATATTTCCAAGGGCCCCGAGAACAGTGCCTGGCACACAGTACGTTCTCAATAAATATTTATTGAATGAGTGAACTGCTGTCATGAGCATTACATTCTGGTAAGGGGAGACAGACTATAAAAAAATAAACCAGGACCTATAAGAGTGATAAGTGCTGTGTAAAGAATTTAAACAGGCTGATGGGTAGGTAGTGCCCAGGTGGTTCTCTCTGGTGAGGCAAAATGACAAGGGACAAAGCCATATAAAGATCAGAGAGAAGACTGTTCCCGGCAGAGAAAATCATATAGGGCTCTGTAGATCAGGGAAAGAAGTTTGGGCACATTCTTAGTGTGAAGGGGAGCCACTGGAAGCTTTTAAATAAGAGGATACCTTGATAGGATTTATGTCTTAAGATTACACTTGCTATACTGCTGAGAATGAATTTGGGCAAAAGGTGAAAGTGGCTTGGATTATAGTAGTGGTGAAGAGAGTTAAAAGTAGGGAAGGGGATTTGGGCTTTATTTGGGGGATAATAATAAGAACTGACATACACTGAATGATACCTATGTTTTAGGTGCTGCTCTAGGCATTTCACATGGATTAATTCATCTAATCCTCACGACTACCCTATGAGATTGATACTATCATTATCTCCATTTTACAGATTTGGATACAGAAACACAGAGAGGTTTAATAACTTGTGGTTCCATGATTCAAACCCAGGCCATGTGACTCCAGAGCCTGTGTTCCTAACAATGATAGTACACTGTCTCAGAGTAGAAAAAGAACAGGATTAGGTCCTTTGAATCATCCACCTGCCCTTCCCTAACAATACCACTTAAGCAGTAATGCCTACTTCTCTTCAGGTAGGCTAGATAAAAGGTCAAAATCACTAAGGCTGTTGGAATGGCACGGTCCTTAACAGAGCTGGAGGGAGAGACCACTATCGTCGCACACATTTGTGCTCATATAACCACACATACGTTTACACATGCAGTATATTAATTATACAGATATCTGAATATGCCTAAGATCAAAAATGTTTAATATCACAAGTAGAACAAGTAGATACTGGTGAAAGCTTAATGTGCAGATAGAGTCAGAATGACCATGCCTCCTGCAATGTTATCCTAAAAGATACCAGAAAGATTCTACATGCCACATATTATAAAATGGGACTAATCATTAAAATGCAGCATCCTCAGGCATAAAGGTGTGCTAGTCAACTAGCATTTGGAACCTGTCTGACTCAGATGATAGGTAAACTCTTGCGATTACTTTAGGCTTTTCCTGCCCTCACTGATATGAAAAGGCCTTGGCTTTTAAACTTGACTTATCTAAGTTTAATGAGGCAAGGTCAAGTAAACTCTGTCTAGATTTAAAACCTAACCTTCTGGGAGCCCACTGAAGCTTAGGTCTGTATTGAAGGCATTTTTACTATGAAGCCAATTAATCACATGCCCATAGGGAAGAGAAAGGGGCAGTTAACTCATTCCCTAAGTCGAATATAATTACACTAAATCGAGTTATGAAAACTGTGAGCACATTTAGGCTGGGATCATTGTATCAAATATAAGTAATGACCCTGTCTATGTGATATATACATAGGAAGGCCCACAGAGCTAAGAATAAATTGGCACCAGCAAATGCTCTTTAAATGCACATTTAAGGAAAGTGGAGTTGGCATTCAGCCATTCTTCTAGGAGTGCTAGTGCCTTGGCAAGTCAAACTTCACAAAATCCTACATCTGAAAAGATCTGCTCCAGGCCCCCTGCCTTCCAGCTGATTCCTCTACCATCCAGAATAAATAGGAACCTAATCACTTGTTGAAGTTCTCCAGCCTCTTTCTTTCAATCTTTCTGATATTTTTTTAACACTAGGCAATCCAGAAGTCCTTTCTATTAGGCATACCTCTCTGCCAGAGAATTTAATCTGTCATCACCCCCCTCCTACCAGCATTTATTAACAACCAAAACAGCCTATTCTTTTTTTTTTTTTTTTTTAAAGATTTTATTTATTTATTTGACAGAGAGAGACACAGCGAGAGAGGGAATACAAGCAGGGGGAGTGGGAGAGGGAGAAGCAGGCTTCCCGCGGAACAGGGAGCCCGATGCGGGGCTCGATCCCAGGACCCCGGGATCATGACCTGAGCCGAAGGCAGACGCTTAACGACTGAGCCACCCAGGCGCCCCCAAAACAGCCTATTCTTGATCATTCTTACCAGCCAGTCTTCAGGCCATGTTCCAATGATGACTAGTTCTCACCAAGTAAAACAAGTATCCAGGAATTTGAGATTGGGCCTGGGTAACAAGCTGCATTATGCTACTGAGAGCTTTCTTTTGTTGGAGCATGTTGTCTGATACTCTAGACCCCAAACTGGAGTCACCCAGACCTCTCACTGCATTCTGAAAAGGAATCCCTTTATTCATTATTTACTTATGTCTTTAGCCTTTATGATAGACAGAAGGCCATAGAGAGCTTTCAGGATGTTTCCTAACTTTAGTTTGGATAGTAATCTTCGGGTTGTAGAAAAATCCAGCTACACAGGGTACACTCTTGTAGCCCTTAAAAATTGTAATTAATGAATTATGCGTGTGACTCTGTTTAATGTTGGTCTCCCTTTTTAGACCATATGTTCTCTCAGGGACCACAATGTTCTTGTACATGTCTGCAAGGCTAGTGCATTGGACAATGCCTGGCGTACAGCATTTGCTCACCAAATGTTTGCTGAACATACAAAAACCAAGAGAAATGCACAGAGAACAAAGTTGGCTTCATCATAACCTTGTCTACAGATGTGACGAGAGAAACTTTTCCCACACTACCTTGCCCTTATATTAGCTTTGTGTTGGAAATAACTTTTCCCAAACTACACCTTCACCATGTTAAAATTATCCCATAGTTTTCTGCCATAACATAATTTTTTTGCCAGTCATTCATTCCAGTCCCATCAAAAGAACACAGAACAAACTATAATTGAAAATGGATAACTTCCCAAATCAAACACAACTCTGACCCAAATCAGGAGGGGGATAAACAGTAATTCATTCTGGCACCTTAATTAATTATCACACAGATTGCTTATTGATTTTCTTGTATTCAGTCTGATGCTTTATGAAGTACATTTTTTTTTTCAAACAAAATGTGGACAGCATAAGGAAGGCCTGCAGATCAAAATATATCTAAATATTTGGGAACAAAAAATCAGAGATTTTCCTAGGAGTTGTTTCAAATTGTGCCCAGATGGACACCTTGTTAAGTACTTGAAAATATATTTCCTTTACCTAAGTGACCAAATTTCTGTGATTCTGAGGCAAGACAAAAAACATTGCAAAGTAAAAGATGCCCCAGTGGGATTTTTCCTGGTAGGTTATGAATAGTAGTAGGGTCAGGTGGGGAATCCGGCCAAGAATTTTGAGAGAACCAAAGAGGAGATGCATGAGGCTAAAAAGCAGGAGACTGATTAAGTAGGCAGACCTAGTTATAAAAATACTACTAAGAAGATAAAAAGGAAGGAAATATAAACTGTGCTTCATCAAGGAAACAGAATATAAAAGAGGGAGGAAAACTGAAAATAAAGATTGAGGGCAGGAGACAGAAGGAAGAAATTGAAGGGGCTAGTAAAGGACAAAAATTCTAAAGAGATATATGGAAGCATCATACAATGAGGGAGGAGATAATGTTAAAATTCAGAACTGTCCAGCACTGAAAAGGACAATTCACCTCTCAGGGCCCCAGTGAAGGTAGAAATACTCCAACCACAGGCTATTGTAAAAGTATTTTTCACACGTCTTTCTGGAATGAGATTTGTGTTACATTCTTAGAGAAAGTGAGAGGGACAAAATGAAGATACTAGAAGACCTTTTTCCTATATTTTGGGTACATTTCCCAGCCCTTCCCCCCCACAGTTTCAGACACAAAGTAGTCACATATCTCAAAGATAGCTTAGACTAGGAGATTTTGTAGGAGAATTACCAATGTTACAATTCTGTGCCAGAGAATTTACTTAAATTATTTATATTTCTATCAAGGCAGTTGTGTGTGGGGCAGGGGAATAATAAAGCTATGCTTAAGTAGTCAGAGTTAGGGAAGAGAAAGGAGGGAGGGGAAAAGATCACTGAGAATTCAGGGAACCATAAAATGAGATATTTTCTGATTATAGTTAATTACTGCTACACAACAAACAGCATGTGCATGTCAAACTTTCAGACTTTAACAGTGTATGCAACTAAATAACTGGGCTTTTGTGTCATCGTAAGTGGAGGAATTTTATAAAGTGTAGGTAAACAGATATGCAATTCCAGATGAAACTGAATGCTGCTTAACCTTGAGGCTGAGCTTTCATCTCAGTTGACCTTAGAAATATATAACCACTCTATTCTGTGCCCTACTGCTCCTCCCAGAAATGGGACATTCTTGCTCATTTCTGTTGTGAAGGAAGAAAGAAAGGTCCACACAGTTTGTATTAGTCTGGGCCTGGGCCAGTATCCTGAGGGGAGATCCTGGCACCTTTAAGTTATTATAGCTTGTGAATGACTGGTTGGATGGCTTAATGTGTCACAGAGACACCTGACAGAGTTAGGGCAGGTGATAGATTTTTGTATTGTTTGTATATTTGTTTTTTTCTAACTCAGAACAGGTTTTAATTTTTTTCTCAAACAGCTTTTAGGATTAAAATATCACTTTTTATTGATATATAATTAGCAAACTATATAAGTCACCATTTTAAAATGTAAGATTCAGTAGTTTTAGTATATTCAAAAGACTGCAACCATTCTCACCATTAGATTCCAGAACATTTTCATCACCCCACAAGGCAGTCACGCCCTATTCTCCCCTCCCCCAACCCTTGACAACTACAATCTACTTTCTATTTCCATGGATTTGATTATTCTGGACATTTAATATGAAAGGAATCATGCAATATGTGGCCTTTTTTGTCTGACTTCTTTCACTTAGCAAAATGTTTTCAAGGTTCATCCATGTCGTAGCATGTATAAGGTACTTTATTCCTTTTTATGGCTCAATAATACTCCATTGTGCTGATATATATATAACATATTTTCCTCCACTCTTCAGTTAATGGACATTTGGATGATCCCCAAATTTTGACTGTTCTGAAAAATGCTGCTATGAACATTCATGTATGAGTGCTTGCATGGACATATGTTTTCACTTCTCTTGGATATATATCGAGGAGTGTAATTACTGGGTTATATGATAACTCTAAGTATAGCTTTTGAGGAAATGCCGAACTATTTGCCATAATGCCTGTACCACTTTACATTCTCATCTGCAATACATTAGGTTTCTAGTTTCTACATATCCTCACCAACGTCATTTTTATGTTTTTATTTGTAAATTATAGGCATTCTAAGTGATGTGAAGTAGTGTCCCAAAGTGGTTTTGATTTGCATTTCCCTAATGATTGATAATATTGTGCATCTTTCCATGTACTTATTGGCCATTTGTATATCCTCTTTGGAGATATGTCTATTCAAATACTTTGCCTTTTAAATTTTGTATTGTTTATCTTTTTATGGTTGATTTAAAGAATTCTTGATATATTCTAAATATATGATTTGTAAATTTTTTTTTCTCCCCATTATATGGGTTGTCTTTTCATTTTCTTGATAGTGTCCTTTGATGCACAAAAGTTTACTTTGATGAAGTCTAATTTATCTAGTTTTTCTTTGGTTGCTTCTGCTTTAGGTGTTATATCTAAGAAACAATTGCCTAATCCAAGGTCACAAAGATTTACGCCTGTGTTTTCTTCTAAGAGTTTTATAGTTTTAGCTCATATACATATGCATTATGTCTGTGATCAATTTTGAGTTAGACTTTTGTATATCATACAATGTAGGGGTCTGAGTTCATCCTTTCACATGTGAATATCCAGTTTTTCCAGCACCATTTGTTGAAAAGAGTACTCATTCCCCATTGAACAGTTTTTGCACCCTTGTCAAAAATCAATTGACCATAGACATATGGGATTTCTTCTGAATTTTCAATTCTATTCCATTGTCCTTTTTGTCTATCCAGTACCACATTATCTTGTTTACTGTAGCTTTGTAATATTAATAAAATAAAGAAGGCGGAAAACACATAACCATCTCAATAGATACAGAAAAAGTATTTGACAAAACCCAACATGCTTTCATTATAAAAGCACCCCCAAAAATAAGAATACAAAGTACGTTCCTCAACCTGATAAAGGTAATCTATGAAAAATCCAGAGTTAGAAGCATTCTTAGTGATGAAAGACTGAAAGGTTTTCCCTGAAGATCTGGAAGAATAGAAGAATGTCTACTCTTTCTACTTCTATTCAACATTGTACTGAAGGTACAGGGTAATAGACAGGGCAATTAGGCAAAAACACAAAATAAAAAGAATCCAAATTGGAAAAGAAATAAAACTACCTATTTCTAGATGATATAATCTTGTATATAGAAATCCCTCAGGAATACACTAAAAATCTATTTGGGATAACAAATGAATTCAACAAGGTTGCAAGATACAAGATCAAAATACAAAAATATACAATAGCAATGAATGATCTGAAAATGAAATTAAGAAAACAACGCCAATGTTAATAGCATGAAGAAGAATACTTAAATTTAATCAAAGAAGTACAAGATTTATACACTGAATACAATAAAACATTATTTAAAGAAATTAAAGATCTAAATAAATGGAAAAACGTACTGTATTTATGGATTGAAAGACTTTATGTTGTTACAATGGCAATATTCCCCAAAATGATCTACAGATTCAATGTAATCACTATCAAGATTCCAACTACCTTTTTGTTTTTGCAGAAATGGATAGGCTAAATTAAAAATTCATATAGAATTACCAGGGACTCTGAATAACCAAAATAATTTTGAAATCAGTGATCAAAGTTGGAGGAATCACACTTTCTGATTTCAAAACTTACTACAAAGCTGACATAAGGATAGACACATAGATCAATGGACTAGAATTGAGAATCCAGGAAAAGAAAAACATACATTTATAGTCAATGATTTCAACTAGGGTGCCATTGTCATTCAATGGAGAAAAATAGTCTTTTCAATGTATGTATATATATTTTATATATACATATTGTGTGTGTGTGACAGATGGTTTGTAAAAAATATTTTATTGGATCTCTCAGTTTATTAAGATGCTCATTCTTGTGGCACTTGGCTGGCTCAGTTCATAGAGCATGCCACTCTTGATCTCAGGGACCTGAGTTCAAGCCCCATGTTGGGCGTAGAGCTTACTTAAAAAAATGAGTTGATTGGCAAAATATGTGACTGAAGCAAACCAAAATTTAAAAAAGTTTTAAAAAAAGATGCTTCTTCTTTAGTCTCTGGGAACACTGAGGAGCAAACGGAAGCAGTACATCGTGATAGGTCCTTTACATTACATGCATTACATTCCTATGCTGTTACCCCTGTTTTATAGATTAGAATGCTGAGTCTCAAAAAGGCTAAGCATTTTCCTATCAGAAAATGTGTAGGTCACACAACTTGAAAGTGGCATATCTTGAATTTAAACCTGGATGTATGACCTCATAATGTAAGATGTTTCCATTGCACTAAGCAGGATCATAAGACTTTATTAATTTTTTGTCACACCTGAGGAAATGGCTTAGCACATACTCATCATCAGCCTTTCATGCACTATTGCTCATTGCCAAATTAAAATTAGAGACAACACTGATCTCAAAGATCTTGTAATGCACTTTTTGGAAAGCATTTTCACGTTCAACATAGCAACAAATACTGACATAACCCTGTGAGATAACCAGGAGTGTAATCTCTATTTCATAGATGAAAACAGTAAATATCATCATCATCATCATCATCATATCATCATCATTATTATGATTCACATTTGCTGAATGTTTACCTTGTGCCAGACACTATTTTAAACATCTCACATTCATTATCTTATTTAATTACAGGAGCACCTGGGTGGCTCAGTCGGTCAAGCATCTGCCTTCAGCTCAGGTCATGATCCTGGAGTCCTAGGATTGAGCCCTGAGTCAGGTTCCCTGTTCAGCAGGGAGCCTGCTTCTCCCCTCCACCTGCTCATGCTCTCTCTCTCGCTCACTCTCTCAAATAAATAAATAAAAGTTTTAAAAAATATTACAGTAAATATCCCACGAGGCTTATTCTATTATTAGCACTAGTTGTACAGGAGAGGAAACAAAGGGTAAATAATTTTCCTGTGGTCACAAAATGGAGTTGGGATTTAAACTTCAGTGTGCTTGACTCCAAGGCCAATGCTATCTACTGCTAGCCTCTTTTTTTAAAATTTTTTATTGTTATGTTAATCACCATACATTACATCATTAGTTTTTGATGTAGTGTTCCATGATTCATTGTTTGTGCATAACACCCAGTGCTCCATGCAGAACGTGCCCTCTTTAATACCCATCACCAGGCTAACCCATCCTCCCACCCCCCTCCCCTCTAGAACCCTCAGTTTGTTTTTCAGAGTCCATCGTCTCTCATGGTTCGTCTCCCCCTCCGATTTCCGCCCCCTTCATTCTTCCCCTCCTGCTATCTTCTTTTTTTTATTCTTAACATATATTGCATTATTTGTTTCAGAGGTACAGCCTCTTGCAACAGATTAGCTGCAATTTTGCATTCTCTCTCCCCTTTCATCAGAAAGGTAACAAAATTTGGGATGTATCAAACTCTTTCCCTTCTTTTTGTTAAATCTTCCCTAAGCTTTCTCTGGTTGATTTAAGCTTGGGGTGCTCTTCTGTGTGATGTGACCCTTTGAGTTCTGTTTTTCCACTTCTGAACAGGTGCAGATTATTTCAGAGCTTCAGAGTGTCTCTCCTGCCTTCCTTCCTGGTTTTCTTCTCTAGCTCTATCCATGTCATTGAAAATGGCAAGATTTCATTCTTTTATGGTTGAATAATATTCAATTGTATATATATACCACATCTTTATCCATTCATCTACTGATGAACACTCAAGCTGCTTCCATAATTTGGCTATTGTAAATAATGCTGTAAAAAAACATAGGGGTACATATATCTTTTTGTATTAGTGTTTTCACATTTTTTTGGTAAATACCCAGTAGTGTGATTACTGGATCATAGGGTAGTTCTATTTTTATTTATTTTATTTATTTTATTTTAAATTCTGGTATGGTTAACATATAATGTTATATTAGTTTCAGGTATACAGTATAAAAATTCAGTATTTCCATACATCACCCAGTGCTCATCACATCAAGGGCACTCCTTAATCCCCATCGCCTATCTTTACCTATCATCCCACCCACCTCCCCTTTGGTAACCATCAGTTTGTTCTCCATAATTAAGTCTGTTTCTTGGTTTGTCTCTCTCTCTTTTTTTTCATTGCTTGTTTTTCTTTGTTTATTTCTTAAATTCCACATATGAGTGAAAACATATGGTACTTGTCTTTCTCTGATTGAGTTATTTCACTTAGCATTATACTCTCTAGCTCCATCCATGTTGTTGCAAATGGCAAGATGTTATTCTTTTTTATGGCTGAAAAATAATATATATATAATATAATAATATAATATATTATAATACATATATATATATATATCATTTCTTCTTTATCCATTCATCTATTCATGGACACTTGGGCTGCTTCCATAATCTGGCTACCATAAATAATGCTGCTATAAATATAGGGGTGCATGTATCTCTTTGAATTAGTGTTTTTGTATTTTTGGGGTAAATATACAGTAGTGCAATTGCTGGATTAGAGTTTTGTTCTATTTTTTAACTTTTTGAGGAAACTCCATACTGTTTTCCACAGTGGCTGCACCAGTTTGCATTCCCACCAACAGTGCATGAAGATTCATTTTCCTCCACATCCTTGCCAACATTCCTTGTTTCTTGTATTTTTTATTTTATTATTCTGACAGGTGTTAGGTGATATCTCATTGTAGTTTTGATTTGCATTTCCCTGATAATGAGTGATGTTGAGCATCTTTTCATGTGTCTGTTGGCCATCTGTATGTTGAAGAGGCTCATTTTAAAAGCAAATGGCCTCGGGAAGAATTGTCAACTCTTACTTAATACGTAAAATGGAATTTCTTGGATAGACCATCTAGAATGAAGTCCATTGTAAGTAAAGATATGCGTGTGTGTGTGTGTGTGTGTGTGTGTGCATGTGATTATATTTATAAGCCCTAGTGCACAAAAGAGGAGGTTAGTGGAATAGTGGAATGGACAAACTGTCTACCTTTGAACACTTTACATCTTTCCCAGTGTGGATCTAGGTCAGGGTTCGAGGCATAAAGAAAGGTTCATGTCTGAGGGTTGTAGATGCTGACTTTTTTTTTTTTTTTTTACCTCCAGGCAAGTCCTTTTTTAATCTATATATGAGAGCATGTATCATATTATAGTACATCAAAATTGCATTCACTTAACAGATACACAGGGCAAACAATGGAAAATAAAAGCATGGGTAATAGAGGGAGGTTGACTACAGTTTACATGTAGTAGTTGTGTAACCTTTGGCAAGTTGATTGACTTCTCTGTACCTCTGTGTAGTAAAGAATTTAAATTTGCTTAAAACAGAGGTCTGGCCTTTTCCCTCAGGTCCTAGAAGATAATCTTTGTTTGAGGGTGTTGGACTAGCCAGATCATAACAATGGAGTTTAGAGCAGGGGCTTTGGGTCACATAGTATCAGCTCACCTAGAAACTGAAATCATCCATGTAGACAATTGATCAGTTGTGTCTATTTAATAGAGTCTCAATAAATACCAAACACTGAGGCTTGGGTGAGTTTCCCTAGTTGACAATACTCCATGCATACTGTCACACATCAATGTGAGGAGGGTAATGATCCAGACTCCACAGGGAGATAATAGAAGTTCCACATTTGGTACTTCTCCTGGTTTCTGCCTTAGGTGTTTCTCCTTTGGTTTTACTTTTTCCCTTTCTCTGTAATCAACCATAACTGTGAATACAATAGCTTTCAGTAAGTTTTTTGAGTCCTTCTAGTGAATCATCTTATATGAGGGAGGTTTGGGGAGTCATCCAAGTTTGCAGTTGGTCTCAAAAGTGAGGGTGGTCTTGAGGACTGTGCCCTCTAACTTTGTAGTTGGCCCTATCACTTTGCAACCTTAGTTTACTCATGTCTAAAATGGGGATAGGGCGCCTGGGTGGCTCAGATGGTTAAGCGTCTGCCTTCGGCTCAGGTCATGATCCCAGAGTCCTGGGATCGAGTCCCGCATCGGGCTCCCTGCTCAGCAGGGAGCCTGCTTCTCCCTCTGCCTCTCTCTCTGTCTCTTATGAATAAATAAATAAAATCTTTAATAAATAAATAAATAAATAATAAATAAATAAATAAATAAAATAAAAAATAAAATAAAATGGGGATAAAAAATAAAATAAAATGGGGATAATTTCTACTTGCCTATTTGAAGACTAAATGTAAGAATGAATCAAAATAAAACACTAAAATGACCTAGAATTCAGTACATTACTCTATAAAAGGCAAGTATTATTATGGAGCACATACCATATTCATATCATCAGTAAGCTTTTTTTTGTATGGCTTATGAAATATGTATATTGCCTCTTTCACACATATACAGTCTTAATTCTTCACAATAATTCTTAATTAGAAATAACTAATTAATATCTTTATTATGGATGAGAAAACAGAGCTAACATAATTAAGTGACTTCATTCAGTAGGGAAGTGTTGAGTGCTTACTTCAAGTGAGGCATTATACTAAGTGTTGGAGATGTAATGGAGAATAAAGAAGATATGACACTAGCATGTAATGAAGAATAAAGAAGATATGACACTAGCACTCACTTGCGTCTCTCTAGTGCGAGACACAAATATTAAATAAATGTCAAAATACAGACTTAAAAGTCTTATAATGACTATGAAAAAACAGAAGAATATATGGTTAAATATAATAATAAGTAACACTGGTAGGACTTGAGCCCAGATTTTTGAAGACTAGTGTTCTGTCTGATGCACTGTATGGCCTAAGATAGGTCAAGTAGGGTGACCAACAATCCTTGATTCTTTTGGACTAAGGGGTTTCCCTTGATATAGGATTTTCAGTGCTAAACCTGGAACAATCTTGGGCAAACCAGAATGATTGGTCACCCCAACATCTAGTGTCCAATAACTTGGTTTTTCCTATTCTAAGGTCAAATCCTGTACGTGTGGAATTTGTCAAGGATCATGCCTAGTGAATTAGTAACGGAAAAGGATCAGAAGGTAGATGACCCAGAAATTGTCAACATCAAAGACCACTCATGGGAGAATCACTGCCAGGGGCACTTTTGAGAGCATGCTTTCTTTGCAGTGAGCTCCAGGACATCTCTGGTGAATGGCTGTTCCACTTGAAGAAGAAAGCTAGAGCCTGGTCAGGAAACAGATGCAAGAGTATGCACTTCAGGTTAGTTTCAGAAGGTATGGCTCCTACTTATGCTTTTATCAAAGTAAAAGTTTTTTATCTTAAAATCACCTGCAGTTCCAAAAGTAGCTAATTTATATAAGTAACACACAAACACAGCTGGAGAGCAAAACAGACCTTTCAACCAGCAAAGGCAATTGCCACTAAAACGGAGCTCAATAGTTCCCCTAAGTATCTAGGGCCAGCTGGATACTGAGCTCTTATAGTTCATATTAAAGAAAACAAAAGAATTTTTAAACTCAGATAGCCAGAATCATGTATGGCTAATTAGGAATGGGATTTGAAACCAGTAAGATCCCAGAGTGTACCCAGGAGACAGTAGTGACTTTGGCAGTGGGATAGAAGCAAAAGTGTAGCAGCAAATATTTCAGGACATAGTCTTGGGGTTGGAAGAACTCTCATACCTGAGACAAAGCTAATTCTTCTCATCTGGAGGTTGTCTCAATTCTTATATTGTCCACCAATTGATTTAGCCCTAGGAAAATCATACCGATTTGTACTTATTAGGCTCTAAGAGAAGTCGGGTAACCTCAGGCCTGCCATGCCTGTATTTATAGACCTTTTAAGGAAAGTGCCCTGAAAGAGTTCTTTCTCACGTAAGTTTCTATAACTTGTGTTGAATGAAACCAGTCCTGCTACCCTGGCCACAAATGATTAGACCAGGAATTTGTACCTGGACAGAGAAGGGAGATAGGGAATATGTATATCATTTTCATTATATAAACTCAGCATTGGGTGGCCTGCACCTCACCAAGGAGAATGAGAGGTCTAGAGGTTATCTATTTGGGTGCTCAACTAAGGCAAACTGTCCACTCCAGGCTGAGAGTTAATTATTCCTCCTTTTCCTTCTCATCTTCTTCTCCTCACCTCACCTTATCCTCTTCCTTCCCTCTACTTTTTTAATAAGACAGAATGCAGCAAAATCTGATAATGAACTATAGATAGTTAAGAGATAACAACCAGTAGTGACTCTTTCAAAACACTTTCTGGGATATTAATTCTTACTGCTTTTCCTAAAACTAAGAAGGCAGTATAGACTAGCAATGGTTAAGAGATTAGACCCTTGGAATTAAACAAACAAGAGTGAGTCCTCTTACTCGCTATGGTACCTTAGACAAGTCATTTAATCTTTCTAAGCCTCAATTTCATCATCTGTAGAAGTGAGGATTAAATGAAGTACGGGATGTAAAATGCTTGAAGAGTGTCTGGAGCACAATAAAACAATGTACTCAACACTGGCTATTGTTTTCATTGTTACATTATGATTCACTGCTATTACTATTAATAATAACACTCTTGACAGATAGCAAGGGTCTGATAAAACCAGTCAGAACAAGTAAGTTTTGCAGTCAATCGGGGTGGAAAAGGAAGGGGGGGAGGGGAGTTCAGGTTTGTCTGGTGCATTGCACTAGAAAATCCTGGGCCAGGGTGAAGCCCACTGGGTATATCAGAGCTGGGCAGGATTGGAGGAAGAGAAGCATGCAGAGAGTAAGAAAAATAATGGTGACCCTCTTTGCCTACCTTACAATTTAGTTCACACTTGCTAGAAATTTTTGCACATTGATTTTTATAGGTTTGCTCTTTTCTTGCTAAGCTGAAAAAGGTTTTGGAGTTGAGGATGGGAGTAACAAGGGACATTTAAGCATCCTCAAATGGAGTGGTGTCTAATCGTGCATGTAGAAAGAGTATCATGGCTGAAAATAGGTTGGAGGAGTACAGAACACTCCTTCCATTTAAGGAAGAAAACACTGGTAATCTACTTAAATGAAAATCAATTTTAGTGGTTCCTTTATTATACTTTTATAGTCTGCAAAGTTCCATCCTTTCAGGCTGCAGAGCGAATGGTATGTAATTCTATACCAATGATAAATTTTCCCTTAGAAGAGAAGTGAAGGTTTTAACTTTTTAATAAGAATTATTTCCCTAGACTCTTTATCCGGTATTGAAACTGTTTAATTTGTAAGGCCATATCCCTGATTCACAAAAACTTTTAAGTGACACTAATCGGGCTCAAGTATTTTCATTATTAATGTACAACAATGCTAATCTAGTGTGACTTGACTCTTGAGCCATAATATTAAGGTTTTTCTTCACCTTAAAGCAGAATTTAAGATTAGCAATAAAAATTAACATTTTTGTATTATCTACTTACTTTATTGATGTTACACTCATTGAAGATTAACTGGCACTAATAAATTGGTCTCTATTTAAAAATACACATTTAGTTCTGGTGTTTTCAGATTTCTAATCCTAACATCACATGTAGAGTAGCACTAAAGGTGAAATTTAGAGTAGGAAAAAACAAAGCAATTAAGTAAAATAAAAGACAGCATAACCAATAGCTTTCTCCAGGTTTTGATCTTTCTAGATTTATTATTGTAATAAGTCCTCATTAATGTGGACTTCATGAAAACTTGTGTTTGGAGATCATTTGAACACAGGCTGGGCTTAAATTGACCTTGCATTATCAATGAAGAAAGGCTTTGCTAAGCAAATTAACGGTATAAACAGGAATGCTGGAGGAATATTCAAACTACTTAATAGACCAAACTGTACTTTCAAATACTTTAATTCCATCCCATTATTACAGTGATTACAATTACAAATGAATCTTATCTTTCATTAAAGCAGGCCCAGCATGATTCTTATTCATCACCAACTACCCAGCACTCCTTTTCACATATTCTACTGTTTAGATTCACCACCAGTTCAAACTGGTTTCTCCCACAATTAACCTGAATTAACAGGAGATCATTATTAACCATTTGGGTTGATGTTATGATTTACACAGTATCCTTTTCTGGAAGAGCTTCATAAACATTCTTACATGAACATTTAACAACTTCCTTTAAACAGACTGACGTTGCCAGTAGATCTTAGAGAAACACTCATGCAATGGGGTATATCACAGGCATGCACTTCAAATGTGTTACAAGATGCATTATTCCAATCAAACTGTGATAAGGTTCATAAACCACATAGTCAGAAGTGCCTACATTTCTCTCAGAATTAAGAAAATGAAGGGAGAATCAAGAATACAAAACAACCCCAGCGCTGAATCTCAAGGAAATATGCTTGCAATATTTTCTTTCCTCAATTGTTACATGACAGCATGTAATTGGGGGTGATGTTAAGTGGGAGAGATGGCCCAGTAAAAAAATTAGATATCTCATGAAATCTACCCTAAAGTCAGGACAAATCCCAGTACATCAAAGAAACGGTCTCCTTTGCAGGTGGGTGACTCTAAAACAACACTTCAGGTGGGTAGATCTATATATCCTAGGTATGCAAGAGGTGTTTCTAATTAATTATCACAGGAACTCTATACGAAGAATTGTCATTATCCCGTTTGGACAAAGTAGACACCTGAAGCACACGGAGTTTGGGGAACTGCCCTCTGTCTTTGAGGGTGTTGCAGAGTTGAGAGCAGAACCTAAGTCATCAGCATCTGCACTCCCTGATTGGTGGTGGTGATGACTGAACTATTGGCACTTTCTGCTGCATACCTTGTGTTAGGCTCTAAGTACTTAACATTCACTTGTCACTGAATCCTCCCAATATGAGGTAGGTACTATTATTGCCCACCATTTTATAGATGAGAAAACTGATATAGAAAGAGGATGGGTGACCTTCCTAAGGTCACACAGATAATAGCATTGGAATTGGAACTTGACCTACACTCTGACTACAAATTTTAGGCATTAATGAATTAATCTCCAGCAAACCAAGCTCTCCCTACCTTTAGCTTCACACTTAGTGTGGTAGTTCAGGAGACTTCCTTATCTCCCTTGAGGGTAAATCTCGATTATTTTAGCTGGCTAGAATTCTGGCCACAAAGACCAATGTGTATGCTTAATTTTAATCTGTTTTAAACTCATTTAATTTTAATCTGGTTCATGGCTCATGACAATATCCCCAACTATAGGTAGATAATCATCACCCAAAGGCAAATTGTTGAGAAGGATGATGGAAGAGGGGAAAGCACATACACCATCTTAAAGTAGATGTCACATTGATGGTAAGAAGGAGAGTATTATAAGCCCTATTTTATAGGTTTTAGAACCAAGAAACAAAGAGGCTAAGTGACTTGCCAATGTCACATGGTCAAGGAGTCCACTAAGTGAAGACTCAAACCTAATTTTGTCTGTGCTAAAGCTCATGCCATTTCCAGTGCACCACATGGTTCCCCACAGGCTGAAGCTCAGGGAGGTACTTTCTGGAGCTAGGTTGTTTTGGACAAGGTACCTAACCTCTCTGTGCCTCAATTCTTTTATCTGTTAATAATAGAACCTATCTCAGGGGGTTGTAAAGATTAAATGAGATGATGCATCTCCAGGAAAACACTGGTACCCATGTACGCATAAATTGTATACTCACACTGTTGCTATTTTCTTGTCTGAGTTCCTGATTCCTGCTATTTGGATTTACATTGTCCAATATAATAGTCAGTGGCCACATACAGCTATTATAATTAAAATTTAAACTAATTAAAATTATTTAAAATGAAAACCCTATTTTTCACTCACACTAGTCACATTTCAAGTACTCAAAAGCCACATGTAGCTAATAGTTATCATATTGGTTAGCGAAGATTTAGAACACTTTCCCACATCACAGAAAGTTTTATTAGACACAAAGAAAAAAATCACATAGCTTTATATATACATGTGTATGTAAATACATAAAAAGGGAACTGGAAAATAGCAAATGAAACCACTGAGGATGGGGCAGGGATTAAGGAGGACCTTCATGTTTTATTCTGTATGCTTTCACATTGTTTGAATGGTGCATATATTCATTATTACTTTTAAAATCTAAGAAAACATAATTCTTTTTAAAAATAAGGTAATTTGCAAGCAATCTTTTTTCCATCTTTCCAGTGCCCTTCCTGGTAGAGGATATTTACCTCTATTACCTCATATTACCTTATGATTGGAACTCTACTTGGCTATTTCCTTGGTGTCTGGCACACACAAAACATTGCCAAATTAAGTATTAATTAGGACAAAAGGCTCTGCTGAGGCCAGGGGCAGAGGGATGGATTTTTTTCTTTTCCCCAGATAATAAGGAGCCTTTATGAGATACTCTTCTCCAAGGAGCAAAACAGTCCCTTCAGCCTAGCCTTGCCCAGCCCAAGAGATTCCCAAGCCAAATTTAGAGCAACTCTTGAAATATCAGGCAATAAGCACATCAAGAAAATCACAAGCCATCCTATGCCCAGCAAAAGAAGTTATAGCAAGCCCTTCATCACCCAAGCAATGGGCCAAGGACCTGAGGCTAGCCATGCTGACTTTTTTTTGATACCTTAGGAAGAATGTCCTGAATTATTCCATGGCTCCTCACCAAAAAGGCTGATGGAGTAAGGTGAGAAAGAGAAAATCAATCTCAATAAGAACAACAGCTTCTAACTATTAGATTAAAGGAGAAGTTGATAGTGAAGAGGCTCTGACAATTCAACTTCTGTTGGAAGAAAAAAAAATGATTACCCCACAGTCCTCAATCCTCCCTCACTTCCTAACCACTACCCCCAACTTGATCTTTTTTGGACCATTTTCCCTAGAAAGTTCTCCTCACCTTCTGCTGTCTTGGGGGACAATAGGCCAAAGAGCAACTTTGCTCAGTAGTGATTACCAGAATGAATTTTTCCAGAAAACTTTTCTTTTGATCTTTACAAATTTTAAAAGATGGTAAAACCAGATACAGCAGCAACAATCTCAAAATGAAAGCATTAAAATGTGTAGGGAAAAATTTCTTGTATCTCATCAACCATTTTACATGTTTTGAGGTATCCCAATTCCTGGGAATTTAAAGAAGAATATAGAGGTACCTGGCTAGCTCAGTCTGTAGAGCATGCAACTCCTGATCTCAGAGTCATGAATTCGAGCCCCATGTTGGGTGTAGAGTTTACTTAAAAAAAATTGGATATGTCAATTATATCTCAATAAAACTGAAAAAAAAAGATTTAAAAAATAAAAAAGAATATAATGCACTGTCCTTTTAGAACCATGGTATAATTGAATGTTAGCCCAACACTGCTTCTGACTCAATCTATCACTGAGCAAGATGTTACCTGACAACACCTAATGAAAGCTGACAGATTCATTTCTGCTAGGCAAGAGAACTCAGCTGTCTACCACAGAGCACTACATTTATTCTAACTGATGCTTACTCATAGATCCCAGGATGTAGGTAGGAACAAATAATTACTTTGAAGAAATAAAAGTCATGTGCTTCCTATCACAGTGGCTCTTAACAGAGTGTTAATACTGTAGAGACCTTGGAGAGATCATCTAAAGCCAACCCATCCATTTTACAGATGAAGAAATTGAGGCTTTGAGATGGGAGAGAATATAGAGACCATTAGTCTCAGAACTAGAAATTAGAAAACCAGGTCTCTTTATTGCCCTCTGGTCTATTTTACTAATAAGACAGTTTTGAAAGGTCAGCAGAACACCATGGATTAACAAACACAGAAAAGTGAATTTATGGACTAGATTCTGAAGTTCTGCTGCTGAATTTGGTAGTAACAGACCATACTATTGATATTATTTGAGTCCATTTTAAGGTCATCAGGAAGACTGGGGTTGTTGTTTATTATTATTATTTGTAAAAATGCATGAAATGAAGACTACAATCATAAGCTTTAATGATAGTAGCAACCATTCATATGCTAAAATATATTTGACTTGTGTCATGTTTTTTCCTCCCCTTCCCCCAGAATAAAGTTTCACTGGAGAGCCTATTCTTTAGCTATTCATTTAGTTTTAGGAGATTTTAAGAGTAAAGTTATTTCATGTACTCCTTAATATTCATAAGCTAAATCCAGGTATCTTCTCCCACTCGGGTTAATGTCATAAGTAAGGTACCATCATAGTTATTTCACAATGTTTATAGGACATTGATATACAATTAACAATTATATATCAATTAATCAATTAACAATACAACTAAGAATAATAAATACATTTCTATAGGGTATCATTTTAATATCTTTTTACTTATGATAAAAGATTATTGGCATGGTTTTGAATAAGCTAAGCACCTCTCTTTGCCTTTATCTTCAGAATGGGGATGGTGATAATAGCACCTACCTCATAGAGTTGATATGAAAATATTAAGTGAATTAATATTTTAAAGTACTTGGAACAGTCCCTGGCAAGTAATATTTGTTAAATAAATCTGTTACACAATAAAGCACCTACATGGCATCAAACTCCAGACCAAATTTAAAAATCTGGGGCAAGGGATTTTCAACGTTGACTTTACATCAGAATGTCCTATGGCACATTTAAAAATGCATATGCTCAGGCCCTACTCCAGCTCTACTGAATCTGAACTTCCAGTGGAGAGAAAATTTGGCTGAAGTCTCTGTATGTTTGTTTATGTGTGCATGCATACGTGGGTGTGTGTGTTTTAGTTTCATGGATATCTCATTAAGAATCTTTGGTCTACACACTGGTGACGATGAGAGGTGATTTCTAACTTTTTTTCTGAAAACTGAAATCTTAACTTAGAGAACTGATGCTCCTTTTTAATTCATCAGCACTAACCAATTTACCCCATGTGCAAAATTCTTTTTTTTCCAAGTACAAAATTCTTGAAGCACCTTTCTTATATGACTTCTGGTCCAGAATATGCTTGAAATATGGTCTATATTTAAAGAGATGGCACATTAACTCAGCATTTCAAATAGGAATCTGGGAAGGAGAGTTTTGGCATGTCATGTAGAAGTCTATTGCCTTCTCTGTCTTAGTTTTAAGGCAAAGTTCACTGTAATATTCCTGGTGCTACTTTTTATACCCTGCCCTAATTTGCCTTATTTGTACTGACACATATTTATAAATGCCAATTAAAAATGTGTGTTGAGAGGGAAAGGGACAGCCATGGTAACAAATGAAAGGCTACCCACCATCAAAACACAAATTATTTGAGTATACAGACTGAGAGTTCATAAGCCCTTCCCGTAAGCCACATTGGTATTTATTAAATCCATGTTGGTCCATATTGAGTTTTACAACCCTGAGACACCAGTCAAAAATACATTCCCATGGGGCTGGTGAGTCTAGGCATTGATGTAACTGACAAAATCCACTTGCTTTGCCCCTTACAACCATCATATGTGTCAGTCAAAATGTCAACAGCTGCTCTGAGGACACATTTGAGTTTAGTCAGTATCACAGTTGATGCTAACAGGTTTTGCTTCAGGAAACTGTTACTCAGGAAATCAAGTATAATTTTGGATATAAAGTAGTTAAAAATTAATAGTCAACAAGGGTTGGATGTGGTAAGCAGGCAGGATCGCTTGGGAAACTGATGAAGACATGTTCTGGGATGAGAACAAAGACAACTGCCCCGCTGAAGTACTAGGGAGAAGCAAAGAAGAGATAGAATTCTGAGAGTGGGGAAAGAAAGGAAAATTTTGGCATCAATATTTCAAAACAGAACGCCTTTCAGGTTTCTGTGCCAATACATTTCAGCCTGCCTCCCATTCAAAATCTTCACACCTCCCTTCAGCCGTATTCCCCATCTCTCCCACCACCAGTAACTTGCAATGTTCAGCTAATTCCAGCCTCCCTTTTACACACTGTGTAAAAGCAGTACTAATCTGAAAACCACCTCAGGGCACTTCCTTCCAGAGTTGGAAAGCAAGGAATGGGGGTAGAAAAAAGAGACACAAACACAGATAAACCTCAAAACAGCCAGGTATCCTATCATGGTTACCAAATTTAACACAGCTCCTGCCTAAGGCAACATCTTCTATGCAGTAGGTCTTAATCACTGCAACTTGTAAAACAACCATTAAATTAAAACAAAGTACAGTAAACACACACACACATTTCTTTAAACAACTATGACAACACAACTTCACTGGCAGTATTTTACATAAGAGGGATAGCTTTTATATATTTGAACACTGAGAGTTTTATAGTTTGCAATGTCCTTCATATTTATCAGTTCTAGCTCTTCTCCAAGACTGACACTAGGTTAATCTCTTGAGACCATACTCCCAGTCTTTGATTTTTCTCAAAGTAGTTTTAGTCCTGACTCCCTGCTCCTACCCACCTTGCCCCACTTCTTGCCCTGGCAGGGAGCAGAAAGGGATGCCTAACCAGAGTGCTATTTAGGATGAGATGCCAGTAAGAGAAATTTATATGAGTCTGAAAGAAATGAATTAATATAAATAATCACCTAAACATGAGATTAGGTATCAAATCACCCAGGAGACCTTTTTACAACCACTAATTTTCATCAAACCCCATTACAGAAGCTCTATTACATGTCAAAATGAAATCAAACAATATTGTCTCTCTGTGTGTATCATTTGAACTCTCAAATCCTTTCCTTTCTAGTTGACCTTTCTAATTATTTAAATTGGACCCAATGCTCATCAGGGGCTAGACATTGCATTACCATCAGGTTTTGATTTTATTTTTTTTCAATCAAACCTAATTACTATATTGAGCTGCGTGTTTCATCTTCATAGCTTTGTTTCCAGAAAACTATATAGCATAAAACATGCAATCCTCCAAATCATTTCAAAATGCTTTCTTCACATGGCCAGTAGGTTTTAGAAACTCAACAGGTTTGATTTCCCTTTGACTCAAAGGGAACTGGCTGACAGGTCACTGACAGGCACAATTCCCACCTGTTTAGGAGTTACTCAGACTGAGTGGCTCCAAACCTTTTTCAGGAGGGTTAAAGCAGAACATTGTTCAATACTTTCCATGAGATACACTGAAGTTCTCTCAGCATTTAGTTGCAATGGTCTTGGTAAGTAGATACCAAGATAAACAAAGCCAGCTCCTTGATTAGATGCTTTGGCACAGAGATCAAGGATGGAAATGTGAAGTCCTCAAAGACCAGCCCTTAATTTTGCTGGCAAAAAGGCCTAGCTCATATGCTGCTGATAGAAGCAAGAGCATATTACCATTGTTTAGTGTGGGGTGTATCGTCAACATTGTAGCTGATGTTAAACCAGATTCTTCTTTAATCAGTGATAAAGCAGAAACCAAACTCTTCCAACAAGAAGTGCACTTCCAGTACCTCAGTTTTTGGTCAGTCAACAGAAGCATGTTCCTAGCATGCATATTCGAGTTTACCTCTGAAGCAGACAACTGTTGATAATTATCCGCCAACAATTTACAAACATTTTTGCTCTTGGCTGTCAGGATTTCACTTCAAAGTAAAATGGACTTGATCCTACTCCTGCATTTTTAAGCTTTGAAATAATTAGGCAGAAAACTGCCTGTGTGATTACCCTCATTACAATATTTGGCTTTAATCATGGAAACTGACATGGCAGCTCCCTCACTTGATGCTGAGTTATGTTCATACTTAAGGAAAAATTACTTGCTTAGTGTGTCAACTCTTACTTTCTGTGGGTACACCCTCTTCACTTTGTCAATGTCATCATCTAAATTGAGTTAATTCTAAGATATATACATATATATATATATATATATTTTTTTTTTTTTTCCTGGAGCAAAGGGAAAAAAATCTGCAAAATGGTTCTACTTTGTTCTGTAAGCTTCCTTTGTTTCCAATATATTCAGTCAACAAATTTACTCTACTATGTCTGTCTAACTATGAAAGACATTTGTTATAAAAAAAAAATTTGGCCAATTTTCTCTCATTGACAGCAAAGGGAGGAAAAGGGAAAGGTAAATTTCTAAATACATTTGGAAAACATGCTGTTCCATCTTGGATAGAATTTAAGGGATCTAATTTAAGATAACTACAAAACTGGCCCTGAAAGAGCAACCTATTAATCAAAAATAACTCCTGCTTCCTGTTCCATTGTTTAGTTCATTAGTCATTTACGAACCATCTACTATGTATTAGATGTTGTGTTTCATGCTAGAGATACAATGATGAAAAGCCCCAGTTCCTTCCTCACAATAGAAAGATCCTATGATTCACTGCAAGGGAAAGCTGCTAGATGGAAGTAGCTAAATTATGACTTGGCACAGGAAATAGGCCAGAGAAGAGAATGGACTAACAATTGTTCTCAGAAGTAGGTAAGTGATCTCAGTATCATTTACTGAGATGTCTGGGAAACTGTGTAATAATGGTAGCAACAACTTCAACTATGTCTGCTAAAGTTTGACTATGTGCATCATATATAAAGTGTCTTTGCCTTAGCCAAACCTACATATGTCACTGTTCCTATAATTTGCTCTTTACTAAACAGTACAGTAAAATCCAAGCGATTACATCAGTGCAGGCATTTAGCCAGGCCAAAAAATTCACTTGCTCCACTTAACTAACTTACTAGCTAGCTTAAAGAATGTACAGTAAAACCTTCATTAACAAGTATGCTTGGTGAATGCGATATTGTATGTAACTGAACTGTCTAACCAAAAGTTGAGAAGAAAGCATTTTTGTTGTTTTTAACTCTTGTTAAAAATTATTTTTAAATTCTCAAGGCAAATTTCCAGCTCAAGCGAGTGAATCTAGTATAAAGATTTGAGTTTTTACTGGCAATGATGAGCATTCAGGACTTCATGGTCATCACTGTGCATATCAGAACTCACTTTTCAGAGCAGGAGATGGAAAATTAGAATGTCTAAGATTATGGATTGAAATATTTAATTAAATATTTAAAAATACTTCCTAGAAGCCATTTTTTAAAATGAATTCCTGATACTAGCTTGCTTGGGGTTTAGCCTCTTTCCCAAATTAAATGAATCGTCATCATCATCACCATCACCATCATAATGTATTCTGGTTAATTTAGTGTTTTAGAGTCTGGTAAAATACTAACTAGCTGCTTAAACTTTGGCAAATAACAAGAAATCATACACAGACCCTAAGATCTAAAAGGAGTTTCACATTTTTTTTTACAGAGGAGGAAAGAGGTCCAGGGGAAGTGAAAGTGACTCAGCCTAAGTCACACAATAAATCTTAGAGCTGAGACCCACATTCTGATGTCCTCTTTCAGAATTCAGGGTTTGATCTATATACCCACTGCTAATGATAAGTTATCTGGGGTTATGTTTTCTTTTCTCTCAAATAAAAGGATTAGTTTTGATGATTTTAACTGTTTCTCCTAACCCTAAATTTCTTCATTTCTTCAAATCAAGACTGCAATTATCATACCTGCTTTAGAATACTTGTTTTTTTTCTAAGATTTTATTTATTTATTTGACAGAGACAGCGAGAGAGGGAACACAACCAGGGGGAGTGGGAGAGGGAGAAGCAGGCTTCCCGCAGAGCAGGGAGCCCTATGCGGGGCTCGATCCCAGGACCCTGGGATCATGACCTGAGCCGAAGGCAGACGCTTAACAACTGAGCCACACAGGCACTCCTAGAATACTTGTTTTTTTAACCAGTTCAGAGGTGTGGGTTTTATAATGACCAAGTATATTTTTGGATTTTACATAGTACCTCAAATTACACAATGCAACACAGGGTGCTAAAAATTGTCAGAAGCCTCCTTTTATCTCAGAGGTGCATTGAAATGGAACTTTGAAAGACCATCACTGCTCTGTCCCATAGCTGTTGTTCTTTTGATTGAAATGCAAATCTGTTTTTGTTCGAGAACACTTATTAGTGCTAAGAAAAATTCCAGTATATGGAGGTGAGAATATATGCTTCCTTAATATGACATTTTATTATTTTTAGTTGGAGCTCTTTAAGTCAGAAATAATACAGATAGGAAAATTACTAATTTGGCTGTGATGCTCAGGAAGAAACCTGTCATTTTTCTTTCAAAATTAAAATAACTGAGGTGGGGTGCCTGGGTGGCTCAGTCGTTAAGCATCTGCCTTCGGCTCAGGTCATGATCCCAGGGTCCTGGGATCAAGCCCCACATCCGGCTCTCTGCTCTGCAGGAAGCCTGCTTCTCCCTCTCCCACTCCCCCTGCTTGTGTTCCCTCTCTTGCTGTGTCTCTCTCTGTCAGATAAATAAATAAAATCTTTAAAAAAATAAAAATAGAAATAAAAAATAAAATAACTGAGGTGTTTGCTAATTTATCTTCTGAATATGTTTTCTTAGGCACACAAAGAATAGATATTTAAATTACAGGAAAATGTTGCTTTTTAAAGTTAAAAGTGTCCCCTTTCACCTTTGAAAAAAGAAAAGTGGGCCTAATTGAATGCAGCAGTGTATTAAGGCATTTTGGTTGCTCTTTCCCTGGCCAACCACCAGAGTACTCTTTCAATATAGCATTTTCAAATAGGCAAACCCACTGGGCTTTTTCAATAAAAGCTGGCATGATTTAGTAAGACAGTACATTTACCACAAAGGTTTTGAAGTTGTAACTATTGGCATTTCTAAAGGATAGGAATTTGCATTTGACTGTATATTAAATCCACACCTGAATCCAGTTTCTTTTTTAAGTACCCACCTTTTAGTCTTTAATATAAATTTATAAAATATCAAAGGAAAAGATTAGAAGTAATTGTGCTTAGCTGCTACACACGGATATGTATCTTTGCATTTCTCATTTTACTTTTACAATTGTCAAAACATTCACTGCACAATGCCAAAAGTAATAAGAACCAAAGTTATCCTATTATAACATTGAAAGGACTAACAGATGTCATGTATGCTATACAGGTCAAGCTGTGTACTATCAGACACGGACTATATAGAATTGATATGATATGTCTGACATGATTTTACCACTAAAATATTCATATTTTATCACTTCTTGGCCTTTTGGCTAAGATCAAGTGTAAAATATTCACATTTATATAACAATAAGTAGGGTTATAATGAGGACATGGTAATGGGTTGGTGATGATTTCAGAGACAGTATTCAAGAAATATTCATATTTTTCACTCAAATGTTTGTTTATAAATGTGAAATTTATGAGGCAAAATGATAAATTCAGTCAATATCTCCTTTAAGATACTGTACCTGTTTCTTTCTATTGACAGGCAGATAATTCAGGCTAAAAAGATATCCAGGTTAGGACCTGAGTTATCTAGATCAGTATTTTCCAAGAGACTCCATGATGATACGTATGTTCCATACCTGCACTATTCAGTATGATAGCCACCAGCCACATGTCTCCTGAGCACATATGTGACTAGCATGACTGAAGAACTGAGATTTTAATTTTGTTTCAATGAATTCAAATTTAAATGTAAATAGCCATATGTGGCTAGTGATTACCATATTGAACAGCATAGATTTAGATTTTTTTCATATAGAATAATGTCAACTAATCAGGGCATATTGTTGTTAAGGCCAGGGAGGAGGCTTGGTGGGAATCTAGATTCAGTTTTCCTAGGTATGAATCCTGGACTGTATTACTCACTAGCTGTGGGGATTTGGGTAAATTATGTAACTTCTATGAACTTCACGTTCTCCATTTAGAAGCTAAGGGCAATAATAATAGTCCTACCTTGTTGGGTTGTTCTGTAGATTTAATGAGATAATGTAAGTGAAACACATAGCACAATGCCTGGCATAGAGTAAGTACTCAAAACACTGTGGTGGTTATTATTATTTAATCAACTCTAAAACTTCTACTAATTTGGGGTTATGTAGACAGTTTTAATGTCAGCAGAGGTGTTTCAATGTGTGGCAACTAAAAAAGGGCAAAACTGGAAAAGAATAAAAGTTCAGGCACATGAGAAAACAATTCAATTTTTTTTTTTCTCCCCATGACATATTATGCCAGGGTGGAAAATTGGAAAGTAACTTCTTATCATGGCAGTATAGGAAGTTTTGATAAACAGCTGAAATCTAAGGCATTTTAAGACCTATTAGAGAAGCAGGAGTTTTCATATGCTGTGGTGAGAGGGGCTCTGAAAATACAGCAAGCCAGGAAAAAAAGCATTATAAGTAATTCTTTTAGGAAGCTCTACCAGAAACATAGTCACTTTATTTTTCTAGCAGCTGCTGCCAGGTTCATGCAATGGTCTTTTGCTGACCAAGAGTTCCATGCCAGAGAACAGTATGACACAGACACCTAGTTTTCCCCCCAACAGGGCCCTTTGTTTTGAGATAACAGAATTCCAAATTCTTAGCTGAGCTTACGGTCACCCAGCATAAAGACTATTTCCCAGTCATCCTTGTACCTACTTGTGGCTAAGAGACTAAGTCCCAGTCAAAGAGATACAGGTGGAGGTAGAGTATGCAAATTCTGGGCAATGCCCTTAAAGGGAGGAGTTTGCCCTTCTCTTCCCTTTCTTCCTTGTTGGCTAGAATGCAGACATGATGGCTGGAGGAAGCCGTCTTTGACCACAGGGTACCTTTCAGAATGGAGGCCAGCCATGGAAGAGCTGTAAGATCAAAGGGCTAGACCATACCAGTCATTCTATTTAATTCTGCACTTGAATGCATGAAAGAAAGAACCTATTTTGTTTAAGCCACTCTTATTTAAGGTTTTCTGTCACTTGCTCCCAAACCTAATTCTAACTAATCATAGATGTTTTAGCATAGAGTGTATAAAACATCTCTTTCCAGTTTACAAGAGTCCCAAGGTAGACTTGCTTCAGGTTTACCACTAACAGAGGGTACTCAAATAAGAATTTAGTGTACTTTGAAACTCATCGTATACAGGATTCAGAGGACTAGTCAAAAATCAAACAGGCTCCTAAAGGACACATAAAGATGGCCTATCAATAAAATGCGGAACTATGTAGTGCATGGAAAATGCAGCACCATCTTATAGCATCTATCTCTTGGACAGCAATAGAAATGGAAAATGGAAAGCTACATTTTTCAGCATACTTAAGTCCTGCTTCTAAAAAGTTTTCTTGGGGTGCCTGGGTGGCTCAGTTGGTTAAGTGTCCAACTCTTGGTTTTGGGTCAGGTCATGATCTCAGGGTCATGATCTCGGGGTCATGAGATGGAGCCCTGCATCAGGCTCCATGCTCAGTGTGGAGTCTGCTTGAGATTCTCTCTCTCTCTCAGATGAATGAATGAATAAATAAATAAATCTTTAAAAACTAAAAAGCTTTCTTTACCCTTAGATAATATATTTAAGTTCATCATGCAGCACCTATGGACAGAAACAGGATTTTTTTTTTTTCCTGTCACTTGATGCTAGTTAAACTTTGATGAAGACTATCTGTTATAGAAAATCTGTTATTGGGCAAGCAATGCAAGTACCTGCTGGTAAAGTGGGAAAGCAAAGCAGCCAAAGGTCTCCTAACAATTTCATCCTATTAGAATGAAAAAGATTCCTTATAGCTATTCTTTGAAGGATCAATCAGTATTTCATTTTAGGGAGAAAAAGATCATTAATCAGAATCATTATTAGGACAACTCAGTGATTTTAGAATTCAACAACTATTTGGTTTATTATTTTTAAAATTAAGAACTTCTACAGTTTTAGGGCAAAGTACTCCCACAGGCCTATAAAAAGAAATCAATAGTTTTCCCCAAATTAATACTGGATTCATTATTCAGAGTACAGGGAGTACTTAATTTTCAAGAGCCATGTGTGGATATTGACATTTCAACTATATAGACGTAACTTTATTTACTGTAGTAAAAGCATATTAATGTTGATTTATTTAAACACTTCAGTGAAGTGGCAGTTCAGTTTAATCAAATACCAACCTAATTGGGTTATGTTTGATTTAAAAGTTTCAAAACACTACTATAAGATTTGTTAAAGGCTGAATTTAGAGAAGTTATAATCATTAAAAATTTACATTATGTGCTGAGGCTATACTGAGTTTAGTGGCAAATTTCCAAGCAGCAGACCTTTTAAAAGACTAATTGTCTGTGACTATGTAATTCCCTGGGTGCTGAGCAGGCCTTGCCATTGACTTGCAAATATCAAGTTAGAACACTGCCCAGAGCATAGACAATAAAAAAAAATACCTAAAATATATGAGAAGTGGGGGGGGGGGGGGGGAGAAAGAGTATTGTTGTATGTTTGCATCTTTCTTTCTTTCTTTTTAATTTCCTAACTCTACATTCTACAATTTTCAGAATGCCAGCTAAAATTACAACATTTTGGAAGGTATGTCAGCGTGCTCAGAAACTCACTCCTAACAACTCTTTTCCAGATATGCCATATATTACAAGTACAAAATGCCACACATCTACAAAACTTGAAAAAATGTGATTATTGAAAGATAAGGGACATCCATATAATTTAAAATTTCAGGATTCTTGGACAATGTTGCATCCTGTGGGCAGGACCATGGTAAGGTTTTATTGAGGGGAGGGAGCAGGAAGAAGTTCTCAGTGTGAAAGAGGATTTTGGAATGAAATGCAAAAGAAGAAATGTTTTTTTTAATCAAGAGTAATACAAATTCCCTATGATTTAGACATTATTCTCTAGTTTTCAGTTTGGATGATAGAAGCATTAAGTCTCTAAACCTGTGGTGCCTAATAGGGTAGCCATTAGCCTAATATCATGTGGTTATTTTGAACTTAAAATGTGGCTAGTGTAACCAAGTTACACATTCTTAATTTTAATTAATTTTTATTAATTTAAATTGCCACATGTTGCTAGTGATTACTGTATTAGACAGTGAAGATTTAGCAGCTTGATCAAATTCTACTTTGTTTTGTCTTTAAGACTACTTCATAAGTGGTGATGCAGAGTTTCTCTAAACCTATACTGTTCGATATGGCAGCCATTAGCCACATATGGCTGTTGAACCCATGAAATGGGCCTAGTCCAAATTAAGAGACACTGTAAGTACAATAGTAGGTTTCTAAGTATTAGTGTAAAAAAGAAGAATGTACTATATATCATCAATAATTTTTATATTGATTACTTGGTAAAGTTATGATTTTAATAATATATTGTGCCAAATAAATTATTAAGTTTAATTTCACCTGTTTTATTTTCTTATTTTTTTTTAATTTGGCTATCAGAAAAAATTTAATTACATATGTGACTCACATTATATTTCTGGACATACCTGCTCTAAATAAATCAGGCCAATGATATAGTTCATTAAGCATGAAAAAATATCATCAGTAAAAAAAGCACTGAAGTAGCACTGCAAAATTTTACAATTCTTTGACTGATTACTCCATTGTTAAATGAATTCTTTCCTTAGCCTGTGCTTTATGACACATGCCATGAAAACCTCATTAATATCTTATGGGGAAATAACTTGTCCCCTCACAGCTATGTTTCCTTTCCTTCCACTTCCTCTACCCAGACTGACATAATGGACACACTTCCTCGTGTGCTGTCTCCATTCCTCCTTCTCCCACCACAATGTCTCCTTACCTCCTCATTTCTGCCTTAGCATTGGTCTCAATAGTGTTCTGTGAAGTTGTTTCTAAAGCAAATCCTTCGGGCTGTTGAGCCACCATTTTTTCTTTTTTTTAAGAGAGGGAGAGAGAGAGTGGGGTGGGCAGCGGGAGAGAGATAATCTTAAGCAGGCTCTATGTTCAGTGGGGAGCCCCCACACGGGGCTCAATCTCACAACCCTGAGACCATGACCTGAGCCAAAATCAAGAGTCAGATGCTTAACTGACTGAGCCACAGAGGGGCCCCTGAATTACCATTCTTTAATTGGGTTTCCTCTATACCTGCCATCTCTTTTTCTCTCTTCTCTTTTCCTCCTATCTATTGACCTCCAGAAAGAGAATTTCTTTTTCTCAGATTAACCATGTTTTAGGCATGAATCAACACCCCAGATTACCTATGTTTGTCATCCAATCTTTCTTGGTGATAGAAACTGACAGTTATTTTTCAGTTAGCATCCTCATTTTCTATCATATTGTCTCTTTTTCCAAAGTATGATGATTGAATCAGAGGAGAATACATGGCCAGCTCACAAATCCTAAAGTGCTCTACTCTGAAAAAAATTAGGCTAAAGCTGTCACTTTTAAATAAGAAAAGCTCTTGTTAGCATAGAAGACAAGCAGATGAGGAGGCATTCACACTTAATTACTTCTAAAACCTTCTCTCCAGAGCATAGGAATCCTACATCATTAGCAGCTGGACTGAAACCATAACACCCAAGCTAATATCAAGAATTATCACTCAAAAGGAAATACTTCATGGAAGTGAATTCCCCTTCTTGCCAAAAATAAATGAATGAAGAGATTAATTACTTAAAACAAAATAAAAGCCATTTTCTGTTTTTATTGGCTGAAACAGCATACTGATTTTACAGAGTAAAATGGCATACCAAACATACATAGAGAGTTCAAAATTATTGGAGGTCTGAAAGAAAAAAGACGTCTGAAGGAAATGCAAAT
Source organism: Phoca vitulina (assembly GCF_004348235.1). Taxonomy (NCBI): domain Eukaryota; kingdom Metazoa; phylum Chordata; class Mammalia; order Carnivora; family Phocidae; genus Phoca; species Phoca vitulina. The sequence continues at coordinate 992,479 of NW_022589806.1, forward strand.
TACCAAAGTTGTGATAATATTTTGATATAATAATAGATGGTGTCTATTAAATATGTATCATCTTCCAACCCAAAATTAAGATAGTCAAATAAATTTCTACCTTCAAAAAAAAAAAAAAGTCTCTACATAGGGGAATATGTAACTTCCTGCACATAGTGAGATATGAGTGCCACCAGAAACCTCTCCCAACCTTGTTCCTCTGCTATTAGCTGCCATTCCCTCATACACATGTGCACACACACAGACACCTGTACCTTCTTTAAATAATATAGAATGAAGGAGCCTGTTAAGGTACAGCTATTACCCGGGAGGATAATTACATCAAAGAAATCTCAATCTTACCACTTGGATTAGGTTTTAAGTTCCAATTCTCTAGCAGAGACCATAGCCTAAGCTGGATGGAAATCTAGACAGTTACTTTTTTTTTAATTAAGGTATAATTATATACATTATAGTAGTGAAGTTCTCAATGTATTAATCCATTCTTCTCCCAAGTTTGGTGAGCATCCTTATGACCATTACTTTGAACCCTTTATTAGGTAAATTACTTATCTCCATTCCATTAGGGTTTTTTCCCCTGAGGTTTTATCTTGTTCTTTTTTGTTTCTTTGTTTTGTTGGAATATACTCCTCTGTTTCCTCATTTTGCTTGACACTCTGTATTTCTTTCTATGCATTAGGCAAAATGGCTAACACATAGTGTTGAAGTTGTGGCCTTGTGTAAGAGATGAAACTTATCTTTCAACCTTGTTCTAGCTCTTGGTTGTCTATCAAACCTTTGTGATTGTCTAAGCAGCCTGATTTATTCTTGATAGGTCTCAGTTGTGGAGGGTATCCCAAGACCTGTCAGTGCTCCAATGGGAGGGATCTCACCCAGCACCTAGTTTCAGGCTGATTGGAAGCCAGACCTTCAGGCAGCAGCTTTTAAAGTATGCTGGTGTATACAATTCTCTTGGATCACAATCATAAACACTGCTGGCCTCCAGACTAGGCGATCTGGACGACAGTCATAAAAATCAGGACTTCAGACAAGTGTATGTAAGTTCCTTTCTTGGAGTTACCAGTAAGTTGTAGCAAGTCCAAGGGAGAATGCAAAAATAGCATCCCCCAATCTACATTCCCTGACAGTACCTCCACAGCCTCTAGATGTGTGGCAAACCTGAAGATTGCCCCTCACGCTAAAGCTCTGGGACAAGTAAATAGGCCTTTTTCACAGAAAGACTGGGGGTATGTTTTAGTCTGCTCTCTGTGTAGTGCCTTGTGGATGACAGTCTGCCAAGAACTATATATCTGATGTTCACAGCCCTGTGAGACCCAGAAGCACAAGCCCCACTGGCCACCAGAGTCATGTGATCAAGGAGCATCCCCTTTGTGGATTGTGTATACCCACCTGCTTTAGCAGGGCCAAGGGAGAATGCAGGACTGGAGTGTGCTTACTGGTGCTATGAAGGTAGAGGGAGAGTGAAAAATGGACCAGCCAGTGCCTCTGGCCCCAGGGAGAGTCCAAAAGGCCCTTACCCCTCTTTCAGATGGTTTAAGATTAGCAAATAAATCTCCCTCACATACAGGCTCTGTGCTCAGCACGGGGTCTGCTTGAGATTCTCTCCCTCTCCCTCTGCCCCCCACCCCATGCTTGCTCTTTCTCTCAAATTAATAAATCAATTTTTAAGAAGAATAAATCTCGGGATGCCTGGGTGGCTCAGTCGGTTAAGTGTCTGCCTTCGGCTCAGGTCATGATCCCAGGGTCCTGGGATCGAGCCCCACATCGGGCTCCCTGCTCAGCGAGGAGTCTGCTTCTCCCTCTCCCTCTGCTGTTCCCCCTGCTCATGCTCTCTCTTTCTCTAATAAATAAATAAAATCTTTAAAAATAAATAAATTAATTAATTAAAAAGAATAAATCTCCTTCACATATAGTTCAGGCTCTTTTTAAACTGCAGCTTTTATGCTAGCCTCTGGGGCAAGTGAGTCTGGGCATGAGCCCTTTAAGGGAAGTATCTCAGTTCCCCACAGTCCCTTCAGTCTCCTGGACAAGAGCCCTGTTTATTTTCAAAGCCAGACATTTTGGGGGCTCATCTCTCCACTGTAGGTCCCAGGGGCTGAAGTGCCTGATGTGGGGTAAAAATCCCTTGCTCCTCAGGGAGAAGCTCAGGATTTCTGAGATCCCTCCCAACTGTGGGTTGCCACACTGGGAGGTTTGTGCTTTTTGATGGGACTTAGTCTTTGCCTCTCCTACCCCATCTCCATGTGGCCCTTTTACCCTTCATCGTGAAGGAGCTATTCAGCTAGTTTTCAGGTCTTAATTTAGAGGGAATTGTTCCATATATAGTTATAGATTCAGTGTGTCTGTAGGAGGGGGTGAGTACAAGATCTTCCTATTCTACCATCTTGGACCACCCTCTAGACAGTTCTGTTTTGTTAGATATGGGAGGGCAATATAGGCCTGGATATGGGATACTTCCTAACATGTGAAAGGAACCACACTGGGAATCTCTAGATATTCATGAATGAAAGAAGTCAGGATGAGAATTACGATCATGTAAAAAGATTTGATGTGATAAATGAGAGGAAGAGAAGAGTAAGGGAGATAAAAAATGCCCTAGAGACAAATTGCTTGTGTTGGTCCTTTTACTATGTCTGGTACCAAAAAGAAAAAAAAAAAGTCAATTCTTATGTGGGTAAACAAAGCAGCGTGGAGAATGGACAATGAAAGATGGATGGCATCTAATAGAGAAGTAACTAATAAGAATACAAAAAGAGGGCGCCTGGGTGGCTCAGTCGTTAAGCGTCTGCCTTCGGCTCAGGTCATGGTCCCAGGGTCCTGGGATCGAGCCCCGCATCGGGCTCCCTGCTCCGCGGAAAGCCTGCTTCTCCCTCTCCCACTCCCCCTGCTTGTGTTCCCTCTCTCACTGTGTCTCTCTCTGTCAAATAAATAAATAAAATCTAAAAAAAAAAAAAAAAAAAAAAAAAAGAATACAAAAAGAAATAACATTGAGCTCAATCCCACTATTAAACAAGACTTAGATGGCATTTTGGTGGTCACCAACCTGTTATATTTAAAATTATAACAGAGGTTCTTAGTGAATCAAATATCATTTTTTTTGTTTGTTTTTGTAATGCACTGGATACACTGCAGGGACTGGACAAAGACAGGAATGAGAAACAGAGAAGAATCAGCACTTGGATTCACCAAGAGGCAAGAAATGGGTTCAGTTTGGAATTTTAGAATTACTGCTAGTGATACCTATAAGAACTGGTAACTGGAGTTTTTAAGTAAACACTAAAAACCAAGTAAACATAAGGACATAAAAGTTGTAATTCAAGGAGAAATTAAGTACCAGAACATCCTGGAAGATGGGATGAGGGTCAGTTGTGGGACATAAAAAATTCCCTCCTTGGTCAGACTAATACTACTCATAGTAGCTTTCAATTCTTGGTTGCCTCAACACATATTTACCCTCCATGTATTTTTCAGAAGAAGGACATATATGAAGTCATGCAATATCTAAAGTAAAAACAGCTCTACATCTGTAGCAGGGAATACATTTACCTAACCAAATTTTAACAACAGTGGTAAATGATGCATATGAGTACTTTGAGCATGTCACATACTAGGGAGTCTTTAAGGGCTTGGAAGTATTTTTTTTAAAGATTTTATTTATTTATTTATTTGAGAGAGAGAGAGAGAGAAACAGCATGAGAGGGGAGAGGGTCAGAGGGAGAAGCAGGCTCCCCGCTGAGCTGGGAGCCCAATGTGGAACTCGATGTGGGACTCGATCCCCGGATTCTGGGATCATGACCTGAGCTGAAGGCAGTTGCTTAACCAACTGAGCCACCCAGGTGCCCCAAGGGCTTGGAAGTCTTAATGTAGCTTCTTCTTAAGTAGTATCTAATTTAATGGAAGAGTAAGGCTTTTGAGATTAGAAGTATTCAAGTTTTTCAGTCATCAATTTTCAAAGTAGAAGACATCAGAGGTTATTTAGTCAAAATACCTTTTTTCAAAAAGTAATTTTTTAACCTAAGTAAGAAATGCACATACTTTAAAAAGTCAACTGGCACTACTGGGCTTATAATGAACAGTCCCCTGCACTATCCTCTCCAAAAGCAAACTACATTCAATTCTTTGTTCCATTTTTTCTGGTGTTAACCAATACATATCTAAATTATATACTTACTCCATTATTTTAACATTTTTTTCAGTTTTAAATAGTTTTGGCTGACTTCTTATTATAAGCTGAGAACTGAACTTTCCTTAGTGCCCTCCTCATCCAATGCACACACCACACTTAATTAAATCAGTTCAGTATTTACATTATTATGACAGTATAACATTATTTATAGCTGAGCTACCCAGTTTATTATGATTACCTTTCCTTTCTTGTATGACTCTTTAATTTTCTGGTGTTCATTAATTGGCTCATCTTTTTCCTTAGTTTTCTATTTACCAATAATCAATTCATCCCAAAATTCTCTAAAGAATTGAAAACCTCTGAATACACATAGATATCAGTACACTATCAGTTTTATGTTCTTCTTGGAGATTCCCCTCCTAGAACTCTTTGTCCTGCTCCAATGTATACTTTGATGTAGAAACCTGGTTCCCAGTTTCTTGGAGCTGAGTATGGAAAGGGGATTGGAGCTTTTACTGTTCAATATGCAGAGTTCCCCTTATTGACCCTGTTTTCAGTATAAGGGCATCTCTTCTGTCCTCAGTTCGACCTGAGTGAAGAGCCTGAGTGGCTAAGCTTCTCCAGAAAGTAAACCTTCAGTCTTCAACTAGAATGAGAATGGCAGAAGCAGCTGTCTGGGAGGACAGGGTAGGAAATGGATCTGTGGCAGGAGTCTAACTCCTTGCTTTAAAGACATTTCATTGGGCTGCATGCTTTCAGTCTCACCCTACTGCCCTGCTTGAAGAAGTTTTTAATATTTCTAGTTTTTAAAGAACGGTACTGTTTCTTGCCTCCCCACTCCCCTTCTCTGTAGGCTTAAGTTTCACTTACCCAAGGTCTGCTGAGTCGATGTAACACTTGTCTATCTGCTTTCCAATTTCCAAATTTTTGTTGCCATGTCTGGTGTGCTGTCATTTTCTAGCCAATTGGGATTGATTTTTTGTTGGTAAATTATACCTTTTTTATTTCTTTAGCAAATTTTAGTGGGACTGGAAGATGGAATGGAGAAACATCCTTGTGTTCAATTCACCATGTATAATAAGTTCATTCATTTTAAATATGATTAGTAGATCTAAGTCCACAATATTTTCAAATGCAGGACCAAGTCTAGAGAGAACCAAGAACCCCTATCTTGGTTCTGTACATTTTCCACTTATCCCATCCTTAGGATGGTTGAGCAGAGTTTGAAGCAGCTAGGTTTTGTGGCTAGTCTCCTCTCATATCCAGTGAGCCACAACCATATTTTCCTTTTCTATATGTGCTCTGATGTGAAAACAAGTTAGTAATCATTGTCTTTAAAAGATCAGGGGATGACTATAGGCAGAAGTTGACCCAGAACCCATTTATATTGGGAAGCCCAGGAACTATCATCACCATTAAGGACACAGAAGACAGAGAACTAGTGTTCTTCACTGCTGTGCAAGGTTGCAGTTGGGAATGTCACTGACTTTACCTAATTGCTATTTGTTTCATTGCATAGAGTTGGTTTCCCTTTATTAGTAAAACTCCCTTTAAAGGACTTTCCACAGTTTACTCCATAAGTTTATTCTAATATTTCCATTGCATCCTCTCTGGTTTCTTTGTGTAAGTTCATTATTGTTAGTTACAGCACCTTTGTACCATTTATTAAACTAAATCAATATTTTCTCTTACTAATTTTTGCACAATTGGAGATATTTACAGATCTTTAGACCTCCCCCTAAGCCAAGTTATATGTATTTTGTTCCTTTAATCGTCACTATAAATTATTCCCTCTGTCTTCAAACCAACGAAAGCCCATTTTCCTCATTCTATTGAAATATGACATTTTTCCAGGCTATGACATTATAGCTTATAGGCATTGATCCTACCTTATATTCCCTTTCTGTCTCTTTTAATCTGCTACTTTAGTTAAGTAAGAAGTGGATTCAGAAGGACAAATTTCAAAGAACACATTCCTGCAGGGATACAAAATAGAGATAGAAAGCAGAGATGTAAAGAAGAAGTTAGGAGTTAATGCAAAATGTAGATAATTAATCTTCCAGTAGGACCAGGAGACAGGGCACTGGAGGTTCAGTCACTAATCATGTACCCAGAAAGAGATTCTATAGCCACTGTGCTCTTCCACCAGAGTGGTATGATGGGATACAAAACACCATGCATGCTTCCTTTGCCCCAGTGCCCTGCAGTTCAAAATTTAAAGGTCATGGAGAAAAAGGAAAACAAGTAAAGGAGAGTGAGAATGACTGGATAGCAAGCTAGGGAAAAAAAACAGGAGAGTATAATGTCAGGTAATCCAGGAGAAACAGTGGTTAAAGAAGACGTGATTAACTGGATGCTACTGAGACACTGAATAATATGAAGACAAGAAGTTACCATTGTATTTTGCAACATGGTGGTCATTGGTGAGTTTAGCAAGCACTGTTTCAGTTGATTGAGATGGACAGTGGCCAGATTGGAATTGATTGAATAGCAGAACTATGAGCATGAGGTTGTGGGTGTGTCCAGGCCAGAGGAGCAGGGTTTGGGCAATTGGTGAGAGATCAAGTACATTTTATAAAAGTGGAAAATCTGTGACTAACTTATCTATCTCATGGTCATGCTTTCCCATAACTTACTTTAATAGCTTTTTTTTTTTTTTTTTTTTTTTTTACTATATTCTTAACAACCATTATGACAGCATAACACTTTTGGAGAATTGGACTTAAGAGGAAGGAATGTTCCCCTTTCTCCACCACTACCTATGCTCAAAAGCCAATTAGAGGTGTGGAAATGGAATCAATGAATGTGAAAAACTCAAGAAGTTTTTCCATGAAAGGGAGTAGAGAAATGGGGCAGTAGCTAAGGGAAAACTGGAGGTTGAAGAGTTTCATTTGCTTATTTAAGACAGAAGAGAGTAGAGCATGTTTGAATGCCATTGGATGTGTTCCAGTAAAAAGAGAAATAGAAGCAATGGGATCCAGAGCACATAAGGCAGGGCTGGATTTTGATAGGTGCTTGAACTCTTCAGTCATTGTAATATAAGGGGAAGCAGAGCATGAATATGGATTCAAAGATAACTATCCTTTAGAGAGTTGCTAGGTAGATTTCAGTAAGATAATAAATGTGAAGCCCCTGGCCTATTGACTGGCACATGGAAGGAGCTTGATGAATATTGCTCCCCCTGCCCACTGTTCATCCTGTCATCTCACACTCATATCCAGTCCACACTCCCCAGTCTAGCATCATTGGCTCCCTGTGACTATCTAACCTTTCCTCTCTCTCCTCACTGACAAAAATCCTCCATTCTATTGAGGCCCATTACCCACCCTCCCCTGTCAGTCCCACACACCTTTCATTCCTCCACCACAAATCACTATCACACAATGTTTCAATTTTCCTATAACCTTTGTCAAGTAACATCACTATCCTCCCCTCCCTTTCTTTCTTTTCCCTTCCAATCCAACTATCAATTTTGACATTCAGGTAATAAGCATCATCCCATAAAGTTCCCACTCAGCCTTCTTAGGTTATACTCATGCATTTCTTGTTCCAATTACTAATTTTTCCTACTCCTTTTGTCTTCTAGGAAATTCTAAAATAATATACATCAGCAAAGTTTTGCATATTAATATCCACAAAACAATCATTCCATCTTCTAGATCTCTGTGTTTTTCAAAAGCAAATACAAAGTTAATTTATGAGTTAAGATAGAGTTTCTCCATTATCTCTGACAAGACTTATGATGAAGACAAAATATAGTAATTCTTTTTCCCCCAGCTTTATTGAGACATAATTGACACATAACATTGTATAAGTTTAAGGTGTACAATATGATGATTTGATACATGTATATATTGTGAAATTCTTACCACAATAAGGTTAGCTAACACATCCTTCACCTCTCATAAATACCATTTTTTTGTTGTCATGTTGAGAACATTAAAGCTCTACACTCATAGCAACTTTTAAGTATACAGCACAGTATTGTTAACTATAGTATCCATGTTGCACCTTAGATCCCTGGAAATTATTCATCTTATAACTGAAAATTTGTACCCAACATCTCCCCATTTCCCCCACCCCTCAGCCCCTAGCAACCACCATTCTACTCTTTGTTTCTATGAATTTGATATTTTTAGATTCCACATATAAATGAGATCATATAGTATTTGTCTTTCTCTGTCACTTAGAGTAATGTCCTCAAGGTCCATCCATGTTGTCATAAATGACCAGATTTCATTTTTTATGGCTGAATAATATTCCATTATATTTATTTATATTTTTATAAATAAGTGTTAATTTCAAATTTATACCATAAAAGTATTATTGTGTGTCATACTAACAAGATTTTAGAAATCCTTCAACATATGGATTCTTGACACCAATCGACCCTTCAGTTGGGCTATGATATCAAGGCTTATGCTGGACACACAGGCAAATATTCCCAGTAAATCTTATATAAAAACATAAACTTATATTTAATTTTCCAAAGGAAAATGTTTCTGTCATTTTTCTTTTGATTTAGTAAATGGACCAGTAAAACATCTCACTGATGCCTTTTTCCAAATGTGGTATTTCTTTAGCTTCTGTGTGTATACACATGTTACAGATAGTAGTCACTGGTTTTGGAAACTTAAAAAATATCTGGATTGTTCCATAAGAAAGAGAAGCAAGGACTAGGATGAATAACATATTATTTCTTCTACACTGCTGCTAACTAGCTGTGTGATCTTGGCTAATTAGCTTAAATTTTCTGTGCTTTTATTTCTTAGAATCTTAGTGAAGGTATGTGGCTTGGATCCATGGTTGCCCATGCCTCAGGGTATTTCAGGGACCTATCTTGTTGGCTGCTATGAATGGAAGAGGGTATTGAGCAAACCAGAGGATTGGAATTACAAACCCCTAAGTTAAGATAAAGTGTCTTTCTCATAAATGTTAGACAAATTCCTTTTAACTATTTTTGTTTTTGCCTCATTATCAAAAGAATGATATAGATGCTTCATGATCTTCCATGAAGGTTATGGTTGGTGGCGGGAACTATATAAACTATATGAGAAGCTGGATTCAGAAATGAGAGACTCATATATAAAAAAAGGAAACTATATTACTATATTGAAGCATCATAGTAATACTTTACATCTGTTCAGTGGAACATAATAAACATTGTATTAAAAAGAATAAAGAGAGAATGAAGCACTCAGTAAATGTGAGTGTAAGATGGAAGAAGTCAGAATGAATTCAATTTTCTCATGAAATAAAAAACATAAGTTGTTTTTAGTATAATCTCTCTCTCTATAAAGATGTATTAAACACAAATGGAGTTATATGATTTTTTTCTCCCTTTGACCACTAAATGAGATTATATAAAAACACTTTGGATTCTTTTGTTTTAATGAACATTAGATCCATAGGTATTAGGTGAAACATGTTCAAGAGTCAAATAATGCTATTGTAAACCACATTAGTTTTTCCCCCTGTGGTGCCTTTTAGAGTCATTACTTTGCTGATGTGAATTCAGAATCTGTTTTTGGTAGAGTCTGGTTTAGTGTTTCCCAAGTTTGTTTTAACTTTCTGAAGAGGATTAGGTATGCTAGGTATTTCCCTTTCTGAAGAGGATTAGGTATGCTAGGGAGTGCAGTTTTTAATAAGGAATTTATCATTATGGTAGTATTATAATTATTAACTTGAAAATTTGGATAAAATCTACTGTAGCAAAACAGGTCTAGGGCTTCAACAAAAACAGAATGACAGACTTCATAAATCTAAAATACAAACCCAAGTAAAATATAAAGGTATTGCAAACAGATCTTGAACAACGTTAAAGACAGCAAATTTGGGTCACCTGGGTGGCTCTGTCGGTTAAGCATCCAACTCTTGGTTTCAGCTCAGGTCATGATCTCAGGGTCATGGGATCAAGCCCTGCATCAGGCTCCGTGATCAGCACAGAGTCTATTTGAGATTCTCTCTCTTCCCCTCTGTCCCTTCCCCACCGCATTCTCTCTCTCTCAAATAAATAAATAAATTTTTTTTAAAGATTTTAATTATTTATTTGACAGAGAGAGAGAGACAGCAAGAGAGGGAACACAAGCAGGAGGAGTGGGAGAGGGAGAAGCAGGCTTCCCGCTGAGCAGGGAGCCCAACGTGGGACTCGATCCCAGGACCCTGGGATCATGACCTGAGCCGAAGGCAGACGCTTAACGACTGAGCCACCCAGGCTCCCTAAATAAATCTTTTTTTAAAAAAAGACAGCAAATCTGACCAAGTACAATAATGAAAAATATGTAAAATCTGAATACATGAGTATTCATGTATTTACCATGCCCCTAGAAGTATGTGTTTATATTCTCCCTCACATATTTAAATTGAATGTCCCCTAGTTGTCTGGCTTTCTGGGCTAATTCATTCCTTAAATATTTACTGAAAAGAACGCAAGTCTCTATTTTATATAATTGCAGGAAGCTCAGCACTCTTCTTAATACTCTCTTGTGTTTCCTAGTCATTGTTATTATCTTTAATTCTGAATTCCACCTTCTAGCTCAATTCTTGATCTACTTCTGCCATTGTGGCATTATTATTATTGATAGCTCTTCTCTCTCTGCACTGCTTCACTCCATGTGTAGATATAAACCACTCTGCATGACTCCTAATGTACCACTAACACAGTGCTTTTGCAAGTAACAGACTTTTACTGAAGTTAGTGTAGTGGAGGGGGATTACTGCACAGAGTAGGTAACGACTTACAAAAATTGACTGTCAAACACCAGTTCCTGCCATAGTTATGTTTCATTACTGGCCAGCTGTCATGATTTTGGAACCCATTCTCCCATCAGCCATTTTCCAAAGATTCCTGGTCTTTACTCTTGTCTCTTTGGCTGCCTGGTAGAAAATTCAAAATGCTGTTCTCATATTGAGAAGAGCAATTTAGCTCCTATTTGTTTCAACCTCTACCCTTAGGCTCAGGGTCTTTCCTTCATAACCAAAAGGTTCATTAATGCATTTCCCTAAATAAACCTGCTGGTTTTGTCCTTCCCAACTTGACTACAGAAATAGCTGAAGTTATTTAAACAACACTCTTTTCTTTCATAAAATACCTTTTGCCAAATATTAAAGAATATTGTGGCTATTAATGGATTCCTGAGAAGGTGAAAGGGGAGGGACTATAAGAAATAATGACAACTATTATGAATGACTTTGCCTTGTAAATAACTTATGAACACCCTTATGCAATGTTTTTATTATTTTCTTTTGAAGTAACATAATCTAATAAGTTTCATGGTATCATCAAAGTGACTCTTTTGTGCTTTAAGAAATCAAATCAAGTTTATAGCCCTTATACTCAAAAAGAGAAAAAGGGGAGAGGTATATTGCAGTATTGCTGAACTAATAGGAAAAAAAAAGTGCAATAATTTTCAACATTAATCCTATGAGCTTTTAAGATTAATTTGGCATTTAAGAGCGGCGAGAAATATGCTGAAGTCAAAGTTAAAGTCTGGTCAGCTTACCGCTTAAGGAAAATATAGCAGCCTGGCTACTTAGAGGACAGAGGAAATGATTTCTACTTCAGATAGTTTCCAAAAAACAAACAACAAAAATGTGGTCCTGACAATATAGTTGAGCAATAATTAGAGTTATAAGTTTTCAAATAAAATCATATTAAAGGATTCACTTGTCTTAAGTAAGAAAATGTTTTGAGACTCCTTCTCTCTTTTCTTCCTCAATCCTACTTAAAGACAAGAAAACTAAAGAGTGTGTGAGACTGATAATAGTTCTAAGTAGGAACAAAATAAGATATCGCAAAAGTGTTTTTGTCTATAAACCCCCTACAACACACAGTGAAACTGTGTTCATTGCAAGTTCATTTTCAAATGTCACCACAGAAATAAATGGTTGGGAAAGAAAAAGCCTGACTTGATATCAGTAGGCACAGAAAATGCATTTCCATCCAAAAAAATAATAATAATAATAATCACTGTTACTAAAGAAAAGCAAAGGAAAAGTGTGAAAAACAACATAACAACTCCACTCACAAATCATAAGTTGGAAAGAAGCTAACAAAAGGACAACAACTAATGAGAATCCCTTGCCAAATTTATAACTGCTCCCTCTCTGTCAACATCAATATGCTATATCCTTTTACTGAACACCACACAACACACTTCCCAGCAGCTATATGTTATAGGGAAATTGGACAGAGAGTTGTAAAAGCTTGCAGTTAATGGTAATGATTCCTCTTTTTTCTTTCACTTGTAGAATTATACCCCTTCTGATCAACCACTGAATCTTTCAGAAACCACCATTTACCCCAAACAACAACAAAAGCAGCACCATCTAATTTTCAGTCTTTGTTATCACCATTCACTCCTCACCTGTTTCTAACCCCCTAAAAAAAGAGCCTCTAAACCATAATTTGATCCTCACAACATCATTTTTTCTTCATTTAATCATGTCCTAGTTCACATACAGAATTTTGTGCTATTATTTCACATCATGGTCATACACTACTATCTTCCCTTGTGTTACTTTAAACAGTATAAAACTTTATATCTGTCTGTACTTGATAGTGTTCATAGTAAATCCAGGGGATGAACTTCTGAAAAAGAAAGTATCACATATATATCATCTAAAGATAAACCTGGAAGATGAAAGGACTATTTCTAGTTCCAGATTAAAAGCAGAATTTGACTCCAAGTCTCCCTATGTTGCCCATTGCCAATATGCTTCAAGGTGAAATTATATGATTGGGTAAAAAGCTATTTGCTTGGGAAAAGTGCTAAATGAGAATCTGAATTTGACACAAGGGACTGTTCTCATTAACTGAGCTGTATTCAATAAAACAAGGCAAATATTCTCCTTTTGGTTGTAAAATATTCTTTCTTCTCTGAATCTTATTTTAAAGAAGTATGATAATTGCTAAATACATGAGGATATTGATTGAACAGTTTCAGTTAATCGTGAGCTACATAGAGCTCTTACAGTATGTTTTCTATTTTCAGCATGAAGCCACTATCCTTGAAAAATATTTCAGAAAATGATCACTGAAATGGGAAAAATCATTTTTGAGCACTGAGGATTGTAACTAGTAAATTAATTCAAATAATGGCACCCTTTTGAAATAAACAAGTACTTACAACAACCACCTGCCCCTGATAAGATGAAAACATACTGATGTTGCCAAGATTTCTTATTCATTGCCTATTCTATTTTTTTTATTCTTCTTAACATTTTATTGACTACTTGGAGCAATGAAACCTAGAATTAGAAGAAATTTTTCTCTAAGGATCTGTGTTTAATATTATCTTCCCAACTTGGCTGATATTCTTCAGAATCCAACTTTGACAAAAATTAATGGAGTAAAGCTATTTGGGAGACCGTTTCTAGTGCTGCTGGTACATCCTTCGACAAGTATTTATTGAGATGTTATTTTGTGTTGGACACTGTTCTATGTACTGGAGATTCAGCAGCGAACAAGAAAACAAGGTCCCTGCCATTATAAAAGTTAGATTCTAGCAAAAGAGACAGGCAATAAACAGAACAAGAATTAATTGCATGATATAATTTCAGGTAGTGATAATTGCTATAGAGCAAAATAAAGCAAGTTAAGGTGCTGGAGCAAGAAGGTGCAATTTTAGATAGGGTAGTCAGGGAAGACATTCAATAAGAAGACATTTGACCAGAATAAAGAATGTGAGAGAAGATTCCAAAGTTTCAGAAACCTGAAACAATATTCGTTTTTTTTGTTTTGTTTTGTTTTGTTTTTTACCCAGCATTTACTAAACATTTATTATGTATCAGGTCAAACCTACAGGCAAATGATAAAAAATAATTAAAATCCAGGTTCCTAACTTCAAAGGGCTTACAGTCAAGTGGAGCAGCTAGACACAAAGTTTGAGGACTCTAGTGCTTATATTGGGATTAGCTCTATAAAGGAGGACAGTGTTAACCTAACAAAATTATAAAATAGAGAATGGCTATCTTAGGTCACATACATTTTATCTCCTTTCTATGTCTATTTTCCTCTCATTTAATGCCCTATATTTTTTATTTACATGTCATATACCTCAGCTTGCATCCGGTAGGTATCAAGAGATATTCAGTGGCCTTAGTACCCACTAATTGTAAACTGTAAAAATAAAGGCATTTCATATTTTAGACCTTTCCTTTTCTGAGTCCTTCTCCATAGGGGAAAATCCACTATCCCACTAACCATTTCCTCTACAGGGTGGAACAGTGTGGTGCTGCCCTCTCAAAGCAGATATTTGACTTTCAAAGACAGACTTCCATAAACCCCAAAGGAGTCACTGCAATGGGAGAAGAGGTTTCTACTTCTCAGGAGGCTGGTGGCTGAAGCTTTCAGTGTCTTTCACAACCCACTGAAGAGGCAGTCTCTTATGCCATCTACCTGTGGGGTTAGAACCTATTAATGAGCACACAGCTGAAAGCCAAGGAGACTGGGCTATCCATAGAAAGACCTTTCTTATTTCCCCAGTAACCTGGAGTGTGGAGTGGGACATCACTTAAGTTTTAAATTTCTTCTGCTTCTTGATCAAGCACTCCATTAAGATAGAGAGAGGAAGGATGTATCTATAGGCCATATAGCACACATTACTGTGAACTCTTTAGAAAAGAAGCACTTACAAAGTAAAATAGCAGTATCTTCAGAAATTAAAGATTATAACCCAGTTCTTATTTTCTCTTGTATTGCAGTAAGAATAAGTAAACTGCTTAGAAGCAGTCATATTTCTTAAATTACCTTATTCCTCCATGTGCTGAGTCCTTACCTATCCAAGAATTTTGGTAACCTTGGACTATACATATTTCAAATCTTTATGTTAAATATGTATATATATGTGTGTGTGTGTGTGTGTGTGTGTACCTGTACACATACATACATATAGTACTATGCATCTAAATATATATTTTTTCAACTAACACATTTTTTTAGTGTTCAATAATTTATCAGTTATATATAACATCCATTGCTCATCACATCATGTGCCCTCCTTAATGCCCATCACCCAGTTACCACATCCCCCCACCCCCCTCCCTTTCCGCAACCCTCAACTTGTTTCCTATAGCTAGGAGTCTCTCATGGTTTTTCTCCCTCTCTGATTTCTTCCCATTCAGTTTTTCCTCCCTTCCCCTATGATCCTCTGCACTGTTTCTATTTATTTATTTATTTTTAATTCAGTATAATTAACATATAGTATTATATTAGTTTTAGATGTACAATATGGTGGTTCAACAATTCTATACATTACTCAGTGCTCATCATGACAAGTGTACTCTTAATTCCCTTCACTTATTTCAGCCATCTTCTCATGCACCTCCCTTCTGGCAACCACCAGTTTGTTCTCTATATTTAAGGGTCTATTATTTTGTCTCTTTTTTCTTTGTTCGTTTGTTTTGTTTCTTAAATTCCACATATTTTGTTTATATATGTATTTTAAAGTTCCTTATGAGAAAAGAGAACTGGTATAAATCTTGTGAAGGAAAAGGATAACTGACATATAAAATGCTTAGAAATGTGCATTAGGGAGTACCTCCATTCACTTGTCACTTTGTACAATTGCATGGCTGATATTAATGCTCACATCCTAACTGTACTGACTGACAAATGTCAAGGGCCATGCATGTTTTGATTGCTGTTATGTATCTCTAGCTCTACACTCTGCCTGTCATATGATAGATATATATTTAAGTATTTTTTCCTACTTGAATAAATGGGGAAAAGGGAAGGAAGGAATTGAGGAAAGTAGAAGGCTCAAGTTAGCTTATCATAGGCAAATGCCCACTTACTGTCTTGGGCAGTCCAGTCATAGTCATGACCACAGTCATCCAAAGAACAAGTAAACTTAACAGAATGGGAGTTGTAGCAAATGAAAATAGATGAAGTCTGCCTTAAATATCTAAGCCTCCTGAAACAATCCCCTGAGAATCCCCCTGCCTACCAAGTCAGTACCAGTGGCAGACTGTTTTGTGTTTTGGAAAGTCCTACACTACTGGTAGACTGAGCAGTGACCCAGTGAAACAAACAGAGATGTCCTCAGTTCCCTAGCTAGCTCATATGTATACAAAGGCCCACAATCAATTACACTCCCAGCATCATACCCAAGAAGGGGCTTCCTTTCCATTCTCAGATTGCTTTTGATTCTTCTTTTAACTTGATTTTATGGGGATAAAAATGTTAAGGGCACTTCCTCAGTGTAGTTTTTCCTAGCCCACAGAGTCTCTCAGATGGCCCTGGAGCCACAGTACTCTAGAATTAACATCCACAGTCCTGCAGAGGAAATAAGCACTAAAGGATTGAGCTAGAGGCCTTGACCTTGCATTACAATTGAAAGCAAACCAGCACTCTGACTTGAGTACATCTCAAGAGATTTATAGAATGTTCATGTAAGTTATCCGGAAATAATTCAGGTCTACCTCCCCAAGTTAGATCTGACAATCATTAAAACTGAAGAGAAACGGGACATCAACTTATTTTGCAGGGTGGCTTTATCTTAGAAACCTGCTGACACTGTTCCAATAACCATGATAAATGATGTGAAAAAAATGGATATGCTAAGGCAGGGATGGAACATCTTTAAATGAATGCCTAGTCACCTTAATTTAGCATAAAGTGCCCATTCCCTTATATCTAATCTACATTATATAAGCAGTATCATTTCTTTTGCCTCTTCTCTGTCCACCTCACTGAATCACCGCTCAAGTCCACCAGCAATGTAGGTTTTCCCCAACCACGAGCCAATGCTAGGGCATCTCTGCCCTCTTGTAATTATTTGGAATTAATTAATTAATTATTGGGAATTCCTAGGAGTAACAATAAAACCTAAAACCTAATGAGAGCCTATGTGTAGATACTGTGCTAAATAATAATAGTAGTAGTTAACATTTATTGAATGTATACTACATGCCAGGTACTGTGCTATTTTACCTGTATTACCTCCTTGCATTCTCAAAGCCCTATATCATGAGTACTAATACTATTAATCCTCATTTTACAGATTCCAGATCAAATTGCCACCATTAGGTAAAGATATCAGACTGTCAGTAAGGATAACTCCCTGGTCCATCTTGCCCAGAATATTGTCACAGGGATAATAACAACAACAACAGCTGCAGCAGCACTGGGCTGAATGCTTGATTTCATTAGTTCTTTTAAACCTCACAATAGCACAATGAGCTAGGCAATATTATTATTTCCATTTTATAGAGAAGGAAACTGAGGTTTAATGAAGTTAAGAAACTGCCCAGGGTCTCATATTAAGTGGGGAAGGCAGAATTTTTTTTTTTAAAGATTTTATTTATTTATTTATTTGAGAGAGAGAGAGAGAGAGAGAGAGAGAGAGAGAGAAACAGCATGAGAGGGGATAGGGTCAGAGGGAGAAGTAGGCTCCCCGCCGAGCCGGGAGCCCGATGCAGGACTCGATCCCAGGACTCCGGGATCATGACCTGAGCCGAAGGCAGTCGCTTAACCAACTGAGCCACCCAGGCGCCCAGGAAGGCAGAATTTTAACACGGGTTTCTCTGGCTTCAAAATCTGGGCCTTTGTCCCTACTCTCCAGGGTCTCCTGCGATTCCTCATGCTCTGTTATATTCAGGAGGTAAACCAAATATCCTTCATGTGATTTTCATAAATGAGTTAAAGGGATTTTTAAATTCAGAGTCAGTCTGTTTTAATCATAACCAAAAATTGCTTTCCTTAACAATTAACAATTGAGATCTGCAATTACTTTTGAGGGAGTCCCTGAACATCAGAATAAGGTCAGAGGAAAATTGTTGCCAGTTCTTTTTCTAGCTCAATTTTTTTAAAAAATCAGAACCTTTACTATTATTATGTAGCTCTTTTGGGGGAATTCCCAAGAGTATTTTTAGCAAGGAATAAGACATTCCTTTGTTATTCTTTAACTATTTATTATGTTTCAAGATGAGAGCATCTATTACTTACTGATTTTGAGGGTTGGATATTTCTCTCATAACAGATGGTCTTTTGTTCATGTCTTGGTTCCCCTGACTTTCTAATTGCTAATATATGTGTTACTACTAATTATACCTTAGCAGTAACCTCACTCTAGTAAGAAGGCACTTATCGCTGTTTTTATAGAGCTGGTGTTTCAACTTTTATAGATTTCCCCATGAACTATCTTCCAGACATGATATAGGACTTCACACATGGTTGAAGGCATAGCTCTCTTCATATTTCTTTGAACAAAGGAAAAACATCTAGAGGGACAGTAAAGGAAGGAAAGAAAAGAGAAAAATATTAATCCTACAAGAAAGTAAAAGATGCTACTGAAGAATAAAGTCATATGCTTTCAGGCTACCCAATTCCATACTTGAATACTCTCATTGCATGCTTGCCTGGTGATCAACCAGCCTTGGCTTATATATAACTAAAAACAGAGAACTGTAAATAAAGTGCTTATTTCCTGGGCACATTATAAGTAAGCCCTCAAGAAATGGTAACAATTGTGATTAAAATGATTGGCTATTTCTCAGATGGCCATAGCAACACCTGGCATTTCTTGGCTACCTCACTCTGAGAAGCCCCAATTTCCTTCCACGTTACTCCCTCTGTTTAAATTCATTGGTCATATAGGAAATATAGG
Source organism: Phoca vitulina (assembly GCF_004348235.1). Lineage (NCBI taxonomy): Eukaryota > Metazoa > Chordata > Mammalia > Carnivora > Phocidae > Phoca > Phoca vitulina. Next base: position 1,011,214 of record NW_022589806.1, read on the forward strand.
AGACCAATATCCTAATGTTTGTTGAAAAGAGGAAAAACAGGGGACTTGAGTAAGTTACTGGGAATAAAAATTGAGTCAGTGCAGAAACTCAAAATAGCACTCAATATTCTTGACTCCTAGTCCTGGTTCTTTTGTATTTTTCCATAGATGGAGGTTTAAAACATTTGAGCAGCCAGCAGACTTTTGCATGTATGCATTATTTTATTTAAATATTTCCATAATATTATTAGATATTATTGTTGTTGCTGTCGTTAGCCCTGGTTTTTAAATTACAAAACTGAAGCTCAGAGAATCTATGTAACTTAGCCAAGATCACAGAGCTAGAAAACATCAGAGCAGGGATTCTAATCCAAGTGTCTCTAACCCCAGTGCCCCAGATTTTAAACAGCATTACCTCTACCATGTGATACAGGTGGTTATGAAATAAGCATTAGTTAGTTTAGAAACATGAAACTGTGGTCTAGAGAGGAACATAGATATTGAAAACATTATAATACATCAATACAATTGCTCAAAATAAGGCATATGCAAATGGCAGTGGAAGTAAAAAGAAGGCAACACAAGGAAGGCTTCACAGGAGATATTTTTGAGCTGAGGTCGGGGAAAAAGTTAAGAGAGGGCATTCTCAACAGAGAGAAGGTCACATACAAAGGCAAAGGAACACAAAAGAACATGGTGTGTTCATTTATGGCTGGAGTGTAACAAGCAAAAGGGTAGGGATTAGGAAGAGATGAGGCTGGACAGGTCAAATCATGAAGTGCTTTGTTCCTCTTGGGTAGTGAGCACATTTAAAAGTAATCTGAAAGACTAATTTTCATGAATGGTCCATGTCCCCATCAAAGTTATATGTATTTTAACCCTTGCAGTCAATTTAAATTATTTTTTAAGGAATGATACCTGGAAATGCAAAGCCTCAACCCAAAGAATGAGTTTAATGGTGGGGATTTCAGACTCCTCATGGAGGGAGGTGTTACTTTTGGCCAAGAGGCTTCTCCTGGTAACCTTTCATGTTGCTTTCAGTAGCTTGCCTAAAAGCAGATGAGGGTCAGCTTTCTTAACTTGCATTCCTGAGTAGTCATTCTTTAAATGGAACATATGCTCAGGTTTCAGCTATGTTTTTTCTCTTAGTCACTTTCTCCTAAGCTTTCTACTACTATAAGCTGTTTTCCTTTTATATCTCTTTTCTATTTCATCGATTTTTTTCTCTTTCTTTTCACTGCCAGACATGTCTCTGCTCCCTACCCCATAGTATCTCCCCTACCAATTCCATTCTATTCACTTAGCTCTTACCCCCTCTCCACTCTGTATTATGCTATTAGAACCACCTCTTTAGTTTCTTCCCTTTTTCAGTAATACTTTAATTGCCCACTGAAATCTTGTGTGTGTGTGTGTGTGTGTGTGTGTGTGTTGTTTGGTTCTTAAGAGCTAGAGTCCTTGATGTTTTTAAAAGCTATTCACTTTCAAAGAAAAATTCAGACACTTAAAAGTGTAATCCAAGTGCTCAATTATTTTCCTTTTGTTTTGAGGGACCATTACCCATCTCCCTTTTAAACAAAATAAGACTTACTTGCAAATGTATTTTAAGCTATTAAAACTATAGTTACTTCATACTTAATAAAAGTGGCTTTCTTCTGATGTGATGTGAGTTTCCCATTTCTTTACCAGCATTCTTTCTATATCTCCTATAGAACCTTAACTTTGAAAACATACAGTTGATGGAATATAATTATAAGTAATTATAGGGAAGAAAAAATTTCCTTTTACCATCCTTGGTTCTCTGGAGGGGCCCAAGAATTAAACTGACATAAGACAGGTTAACAGGAGAAAAGCATTCAAATCAAATTTTATTTAATATTTTTACATGCATTTCCCTTTAAAAGGAAAATGATGACCCAAAGAAGACATTAGGCCACAAAGCTTATATACTTTTTGAAACAAAGAACAATAAATTCTAGGGATGCGACAAGACAAAGGAGCTTGAACTAGGAGCAATAAATTGTGGAACACTGAATAGGAAATAAATAGGTTAACCTAATGAAAAATAAGGTTTATTTCAGTAGGTTTGTTTGTACAGATGCACTTTGGCATTGACTTTCAGTCTTCAGTGATAAGAATATTCTTCTAGGGAGTCTGGGAAGATGGCTGAGGAGGAAGACCCTAAGCTTACCTCCTCCCACAGATACAAATAGAAAACACTCACATCAGTGTAAATAACCTGGAAAATGACCTGAAGACTGGCAGAACAAACTCCACAACTAAAGGTAGAGAAGAGGCCATTTCGAAAAAGGTAAGAAGGGTAGAGACACAGTTGGGGAATGAAACAGCCCATTGCTCTCACTGGTCAGGAAGAGCTGGTAACAAGGAAAAGGGTGAGAAACAGACTATCACAACAGGGAGCTCACACAGGGAAGATGAATCCATATAATATAATATAATATAATATAATATAATATAATATAATAATATAATATAATATAATATATTTGGCTTTGAAAGCTAAAGGAGCCAAATTTCATGAGTTCTTACAACCAGCAGGACTTAAAAGCCCAGAATTTTAAAAATCAGTGGGCTGAGCTCTGGGAGAGCCTGGAGGGCATTAGGAAGCTGAGGCCTCACCCTTAAAGAGACAGCAGACAAACAGTTCATGGAGATACAGGGTAGAAGCAGCAATTTGAAAAATGCCTGGGATACATGAGAAGGAAAGTGATTTACTTATTTCAAAGTGTATCCCCGAGAGGCCAAGATCACAGCAAGACTTCTTCAGGAACAAAGGAACAAGGATGCACTATTTCTCTCCCTTATCCCTCAGCACAAACACATGGCCACCTGCGGTAACCAGCAGAGTGCAAACACTTGCTACCTAATTTGCTTACAACAAGTCCTATCCCCTTGCACTTCAGCAGATCCACCCTTCTCAGTCACACTTGCCTCAGTCCCAGTACTGTGAGGTCCCTCCCCCAGAAGCCCAGCACAAACCTCACTAGCACCACTTCTTCCTACCTGCAACTTTTGCAGGGCCTCTCAGTCCTGCTGGTGGTGGTGGCAGGTCTCATTTTGCAAGCAGACCAGTGCACAACTTGTTAAAACATGCCCAACCCTGGGCAGGACGAAACACTGCCCACAGCAGTCAAAGAGAACCTCTGCAGACAACATGACACAATAGCAGGGCATAGGCAACACACATAGGAGACACTCCCTGAAGCTCCAGGTCCTAGGGGACAGGGGACACTGCACTACAGGGCATCACAGGACCTCTTTTTCATAAGGTCATTACTTTCAAGAGAAAAAGACTTAGCTGACTTTCCTAACACACAGAAAAAGACACAGAGAGTTAGACAAAATTAGGAGATAGAGAAATGTGTCTCAAATGAAAGAACAGGGAAAAAACTACAGCAAGAGACCTAAATGAAATGGATATAAGTAAAGGCCTGATAGATAATTTAAAGTAACTATCATAAAGATACTCACAGGACTTGAGGAAAGAGTGGAGGACATCAGTGAGACACTTCAAAAAGAGATTAAAGAAAAGAACCAATCAGAGATGAAGAACACAGTAAATGAAATTAAAAACACACTTGAAAGAATAAACAGAAGGCTAGAGGAAGCAGAGGAATGAATTAATAACCTGTAAAACAGAGCAATGGAAAGCAATCAAGCTAAGTGAGAGAAAAAAACAATTATACAAATTGAGAATAGATTTAGGGAACTCAGTGACTCCATCAGGTATAACATTCACATTATAGGGATCCCAGAAGAAGAAGAGAGAGAAAGGGGGGCAGAAAATTTACCTGAAGAAATAATAGTTGAAAATTCCCTAATCTGGAGAAGGAAACAGATACCCAGATCCAGGAGGCACAGATATCCACCAACAAAATCAAACCAAAGAGGTCCACAGTAAGAAACATAGTAATTAGGGGTGCCTGGGTGGCTCAGTCATTAAGCGTCTGCCTTCGACTCAAGTCATGATCCCAGGGTCCTGGGATCAAGCCCCGCATTGGGCTCCATGCTCAGCGGGAAGACTGCTTCTCCCTCTCCCATTCCCCCTGCTTGTGTTCCCTCTCTTGCTATGTCTCTCTCTGTCAAATAAATAAATAAAATCTTTAAAAAAAAGAAACATAGTAATTAAAATGGCAAAAAGTAGTGATAAAGAAAAAAATTTAAAAGCAGCAAGAGAAAAGAAGACAGTTACATGTAAGGAAAACCTGGTAAGGCTATCAGCAGATGTTTCAGCAGAAATGTTGCAGGTCAAAAGAAAGTGGCATGATATATTCAGTGTTGAAAGGGAAAAATCTGCAATCAAGAATATTCTATCCAGCAAGGCTACCATTCAGAATAAAAGGAGAGATAAAAAATTCCTCAAACAAACAAAAACTAAAGGACTTCATTACCACTAAACCAGCCCAACAACAAATATTAAAGGGGACTCTGAGTGGAAAGGAAAGACCATAAGTGAGAGTATGAAAAGTAGGAAACACAAAAGGAGTAAAAATAAGTATTTCTGTAAAAACCAGTCAAGGGATTCACAAAATACAAGGATGTAAAGTATGACACCAAATACTTAAAATGTGGGGGGAGAGGTAAAGAATGGGTTCAAACTTATATGAACATCAACTTCACATAAACTGCTATATGCAGAAGATGTCATATGCAAACCTAATTGTAACCACAAATCAAAAATGAGTAATAGATATGCAAGGAATAAAGAGAAAGGGATCCAAGTATATCACTAAAGAAAGCCAGCAAACCATGAAAGAGAGCAAGAGAAGAAAGGATCAGGGTAAAACTAGAAAAACAACCACAAAACAAGTAACAAAATGGCAATAAATACATATCTATCAATAATTACTTTGAATGCAAATGGACTAAATGCTCCACTCAGAAGACATAAGGTGACAGAGTGGATAAAAAAATAAGACCTATCTATATGCTGCCTCTAAGAGACTCATTTCAGACCTAAAGACCCCTGGCCAGCATCACCCTGATACCAAAACCAGATAAAGACTCCACTAAAAAAGAGAACTACAGGCCAATGTCTCTGATGAACATAGATGCAAATATCCTAAACAAAATACTAGCAAGTTGAATCCAACCATACATTAAAAAAATCATTCACCATGATCAAACGGGATTTATTACTGGGATGCAAGGGTGGTTCAATACTCAAAAATCAATGAACATAATACAACACATCAATAATAGGAAGGACAAAAAGCATATGATCATTTCAATAGATATAGAAAAAACATTTGACAAAATATAACATCCATTCATTATAAAAACCCTCAACAAAGTAGGGTTAGAGAGAACATACCTCAATATAATAAAGGCCATATATGAAAATCCCACAGTGAACATCAATGGGGAAAAACTGAGAGGTTTTCCCCCAAGGTCAGGAACAAGACAAGGATGGTCCAATCTCACTACTTTTATTCAACATAGTACTGGAAGTTCTAGCCACAACAATCAGACAACCAAAAGAAATAAAAGAATTCAAATCAGTAAGGAAGAAGTAAAATTTTCAGTATTTGCAGATGACATGATACCATGTATAAAAAACCCAAAAGACTCCACCAAAAAACTACTAGAACTGATAAATGAATTTGTAAAGTCACAGGACACAAAATCAATACACAGAAATCTGTTACGTTTCTATACATAGATATTGAAGCAGCAGAAAGAGAAATTAAAAAAATAATTCCATTTACAATTGCACCAAAAAAAATGAAATACCTAGGAGTAAACTTAACCAAAGAGTTGAAAGAACTGAACTCTGAAAACTATAAAACATTGATGAAAGAAATTCAGAATGACACAAAGAAATGGAAACATTCCATGCTTATGGATTAGAAGAACAAATATTGTTAAAACATTTACAGATGTTATCTACAGATTTAATGCAATCTTAATCAAAGTATCAACAGTATTTTTCATAGAATAGAATAAATAATACTACAATTTGTATGGAACCAGAAACAACCCAAATAGCCAAAGCAATCTTGATAAAGAAAAACAAAATTAGAGATATCACAATTCCAGACTTCAAGTTATATTACAAAGTAGTAATCAAAACAGTATGGTACTGGCCCAAAAATAGACACATAAGATCTATAGAACAGAATAGAAAACCCAGGAATGAACCCACAGCTATACGGTCAATTAATCTTTGACAAAGGGAAAAAGAATATGCAATGGGAAAAAGACAGTCTCCTTAACAAATGGTGTTGGGAAAACTAGACAGTAACATGGAAAAGAATGAAACTGGACCACTTTCTTACACCATACACAAAAATAAACTCAAAATGGATGAATGACCTAAATGTGAGACATGAAACCATAAAAATCCTAGAAGAGGGATGCCTGGGTGGCTCAGTCAGTTAAGTGTCTGCCTTCAGTTCAGGTCATGATCCCAAGGTCCTGGGATCGAGTACCACATCAGGCTCCTTGTTCAATAGGGAGCCTACTTCTCCCTCTGCCTGCCACTCCCCCTGCTTGTGCTCTCTCTTTCTCTCTCTAACAAATAAATAAATAAAATATTAAAAAAATAAAAATAAAAATCCTAGAAGAGAGCACAGGCAGCATTTTCTCTAACATTGGCCATAGTAACATTTTCCTAGATATGTATCCTGAGGCAAGGGAAACAAATGCAAAAATAAAGTATTGGAACTACATCAAAATAAAAAGCTTCTGCACAGTGAAGGAAACAATTCAACAAAACTAAAAGGCAATCTATGGAATGGGAGAAGATATTTGCAAATGACATATCTGATGAAAGATTAGTATTCAAAATCTATAAAGAACTTATAAAACTCATCACCCAAGAAACAAATAATCCAATTAAACATGGGTAGAAGGCATGAACAGACATTTCTCCTAAGAAGACATCCAGATGGCCAGTATCAGTTATCATCAGGGAAATACAAATCAAAATTATAATGAGATATCACCTCACACCTGTCAGAATGGCTAAAATAAAAAAAAAAAAAAAAAAACAAGTATTGGCGAGGATGTCAAGAAAAAGGAACCCTCACACACTGTTGGTGGGATTGCAAACTAGTGCGGTCACTCTGGAAAACAGTATGGAGGTTCCTCAAAATGTTAAAAAATAGAACAACCCTACAATCAAGTAATCACAAGGCTGGGTATTTACCCCCAAAATACAAAAACACTAAGTCAAAAGGATGTGTGCACCCCTGTGTTTATAGCAGTATTATTTACAATAGCCAAAATATGATAGTAGTCCAAGTGTCCATTGATAGGTGAATGGCTAAAAAAGAATTGGTATATATCGACAATGGAATATTATTTAGTCATAAAAAATGAAATCTTGCCATTTGCAACAACATGGATGGAGCTAGAGAGTATAATGCTAAGTGAAATAAGTCAGTCAGAGAAAGACAAATATCATGATTTCACTTATATGTGGAATTTAAGCAACAGAACAAATGAGCAAGGGAAAAAGAGAGAGAGCCAAATCAAGAAACAGGCTTTTAATTATAGAGAACAAACTGATGGTTATCAGAGAGGAGGTAGGTGGGAGGATGGGTGAAATACGTGATGGGGATTAAAAAGTACACTTATGATGAGCATTGAGTAATGAATAGAATTGTTGAATCACTATATTGTCCATCTGAAACTAATAGAACACTGTATGCTAACAAAAGTGGAATTAAAATATGTAATAAAAACAAAGAATGTTCTTCTCTCCCTGGTATAGGGAGGTCACCTTCCTCATGGTTAATTTTATGGCCTGCTTTTAGGTAGAAAGGGGGAAGACAGAGAGCTCTTCCTGCATCTGCTGTTTCTCAAGCCCCTTCAGCTCAAAATAATCAGTGTGTCAAAGTAGCATATTTTGGGGTTCTATGTTCAAAAACCCTTCTAAATTAACATCCCAGTCACTTCAGTTCAAGTGACTGAATACTTACTATATGCCTAGTGCATATTATGCTAGATTTGTTGAGTTATACCATAGGAGTCAAGACAGCTCTGTCCTGTCTACCAGTAGCTTACAATCTAATTGAGGAAATAAAACAAATACAAAGCACAATTTTTAAATAAAATAAAATCTACTGAGAGATTGATTATGTGCTGTAAGAGACAAGGGAGGAAAGAGATCAGTGTGGTAGAAGAGTTATCCTGGAGAAAAATATGGAGGAGCTAAAGCTTGAACTAGGCTTGAATAATGGAGGACTTTTGGTAGGCATAAGGGCAAGGAAATGTCTTCTAAAGGGAGGAAATGAAGAAGTAGGTGATTTCCTCACAGAGAGGGAGAGTCATCAGGACAGAAAGCTGGATTGCCACTCTCCAGAGGCCTCTGTCTAGTTTCCTCATCCATACCAGCAAAAGAGGACTCAGGTTCTCTCTCTACAATCTAAGATGTTACTACTCCAAAATCTGTTTTGACCTACCTCTGTCTATGGTGGCCAGGAGGTATGGAGATCTTACTGGGTGGAAGGAGTCTGTCTCTACTTCCCAAAGGCCTCTTTCAATATAGACCCTTTAGAGCATTCCCTAGTACTCGTGGAGCTGTATCAGAACCACTGCTCCCTCCCACTGTGATAATCAGCCCTGAGGATGCAAATCTTTGATTCTGCTGTTCTGCTGGCCTAGCTAGGAACACAAAAGGAATAGGACTAAAGCCAGAGATCTCACTCAAGGTCTCTAATAACAGTGGTTATTAATATTTTCTGGGGTCATGGAGTTGTCTGAGACTCTGATAGAAACCACAGGAATTTTCACATATATTCTATCTCCCCTTTGTTCAGTTATAGCTTACAAATAATATCCCAATGAATTCTTTCCCATCAAGTTACATTTGGGTAATTGATGAAGATGAAGCAAAGATAACATCCAGATCTCCACTTCAGTGTTCTCAAACCAGTGTGTATCACAATCATTTGGAGAGCTTAATCCAAATGAGTATTTCTGGGCCTACTTCCATTCATTTTCAGCATGTGCTCTAGGTTATTTGGATGAAAGAAGTTTTGCACACATACATGCAAAAGCTAACCTTGCTTCCCTGCCTAACGGACTACTTCTACAAGCTGGGCACACAGTTGGTCTAAAATACATATCATCAGTAGACCCACAAGATGAGTATCAATTACTTTTCAGGAACTCACTTATTGCTTTAAGTGAGGGACCTATGAGTATAACCACTTGGCTGGGAACTTAGAAAGCCCTGATGCCTTCATTGTGGACAAATTACTGTGTAGACTTCCTTGCCATAGAATTGAATTTCATTTCACTGACTGGGGTGGAAACATTCCTCTTTTCTCCCACTTCTTTTAAGGGATGATTTGTGCATCCCAGGAAAAAAAAAAAGAAGCCAGGGATATCACAAGATATATCTTCCTTGTTTTGATGCCCAGATCCAGACACCATTATTTATACCCTGTATTAATCACTGAAAAGTCTGTGTCATCCTGAGGCATCATATGTCCTATAGACATTCAGATGGTTATCTTATAAAAGTGTAGACAAGACAAAACTTGAGGTGTTAAAAAACTAAAACACAGTCTTTAGAATTCTCCTAAAGGTGATATGAAAAAAATGTCTTCAAATGATCCATCCTGTGATTAAACTGGGTTTCCTGCAGGAATATTTCCATTTTTTTTTAAATTAAAGAGTTATTGCATTTTTGTTTGTTTTGTTTTTAAGTATACTTCTTTAAGGGCATCTGAAGTTACTTTGTTTTGCCATAATAATTAATGCACCTTACTAATTGTCAGGTGGATTATGATACAGTAGCAAATACTACTGTTCATATTAATGGTAATGCCACCATAATTTCACTTCTAGGTATCTACTCAAGAGATGAGAAAACATATGTCCACACAAAGATTTGAACACAAGTGTTCATAGCAGTATTATTCATAAGAACCAAAAAGTGGCAACAAACTCATATGCCCGTCAACTGATTAATGGAAAAAAATGTGGTATATCCATACAATGGAATATTATTCAGCCACCAAAAGGAATTAAATATTGATTCATGCGACAACACAGATACTTCAACATGAACCTTGAAAAATCATCTTGGTAAATGAAAGAAGCCAGTCACAAAAGACCACATTTTACATAATTCCATTTATATCAATTGTCCAGAATAGTCAAATCCAGAGAGACAGTAAATAGATTAGTGGTTGCCTGGAGATGGCTATGATGAAAATGTTCTAAATTGGATTATAGTGACAGTTGTAAAACTTTTAAAATTTACTAAAATTCATTTAAATGTATAATTAAAATAGGTAATTTTTATGGTGTGTAAGTTATACCTCAGTAAATTTATTTTTCACAAAAGCAATTTAAAAAGCAAGGGGAAAAGTGGAAACAGTGCTTTTCAGAGATACTTCAATAAAAGGAGAATCCTGGGGGAACCATAATAAATGCTGAGAATTAAATAAAATATTAATGCCATTTTCCATTTACTGAACAATTACTATGGTGCCAGGCACTTCACTAATTGCTTTATATATATTATCTCTTTTGAGTTTCACAGCAGCAGTATGACGTTGAATTATTGTACCACCTTCTCATATGAGGAGGCAGGCTTATAGAGTTTAAGCAAATAGTCCAAAGTTGCACAACTAGTAAAGGGAAGAACCAGGATTTGGAGACAAAGCTCAAGTCCTTAGCCATATGCTGTGATTTTCAAGTAAATTTCTTACTCTTAACTCCCATCCAAGACCCTCCCTTCAAGTTCTTTTTTTTTTTTTTTTTTAAGATTTTATTTATTTGCGAGAGAGAGAATGAGAGACAGAGAGCATGAGAGGGAGGAGGGTCAGAGGGAGAAGCAGACTCCCTGCTGAGCAGGGAGCCCGATGTGGGACTCGATCCCGGGACTCCAGGATCATGACCTGAGCCGAAGGCAGTCGCTTAACCAACTGAGCCACCCAGGCGCCCTCCCTTCAAGTTCTTAAGAGTGCTACCTCCCCAGTCCCCTCTTCTGCCAATGTTTCACTCATCTCAGAGGAGAGTGACTCAGACTCTCCTTACTTCTACTATTGGGCTGTAAATAAACAAAATAACTTAAGTTCTATCATCAAAAACTGCTTTGGAGCTGGGACTTATCTAATATCATAAACCCTTGTTAATTCTGAATTTTCCAGCATTCCAGAATTCTCTAATTATTTTTGTTAATTTCTTTTTAGTTCACCCTTCCTCTGGCCCAGGTCATGCAGCAAATGCTAAACAACAGGCCTAGAGTCTTTGGTAAACCCATCTGTTGAAGGCCCTCAAAAACATTCATGGAAACATAGGAACGGATGAATCAAAGATGTGGCAGCACATATGCCTTTTGCTGAGCATCACTGTCTAAAGAAACTTTGCTCTGGAATGCTATTAAGGTAGGGGAAATGACCAATTACTACAGGGACATTTTCTCTCTTCCATTAAGCCTTTTAATATAAATATCAAAAAACAGCAGATAGTTCCCTTGTGGATCTAACTAGCAAACTTAAAAGTGTGGTAAAAGAGAAACAAATGATGATAAAAACTAAAACTGAATTTTTTTAAAATTATAATCTGTTACCACCAGAACAGGCATGCAAATGAAACACGCCAAGTCCATCCCAGAATGAGAGTTAAACTCTTGCACCACAGTAAGTAATAAAACAGGTTAAAATGCACACACTGCCAAGGTGCCAAGTGCTATTTTGGGAAAAACCTCTATTTGCACTACGTCAGAATGGCATTTCTGGGTTAATAGAATGTACCCTAACTTTCACGGAAGCCATTCAAATATGCAATTCATTATTTACTCTTGAGACCTACCAGCTCTTAAAATAGTGTGACTAAAAAACAAAACCAAAACCAAAAATATCTCTACAGAAAAGATGACAAGAATCACATTGCAACATAATACAAGTCCCTTGCACACAAAAGATAAATGATTAAAATATTATGCACAGTCAATTTAAAACGTAAAATAAAAACATGAACTAAAAATTATACACAGGTTATTTCCAGAGTGTGTAGATCTCAAGGCTAAGCTTATTTAAGGTAGCTGGTAGAGACTTCTGCAAGAGGATGTTAAGGATCTGCACATACTCAGAGGGAAACACTCCATGAAAAGCAGTGTTGAAAAGGTACACAAAGCAAAACAGTATTACAAAGAGATAAAAACGCTACTTTCATCACATTAGTTCTCTAACTGAAAACGTCTTTGAGCCAGACAATATCAAGTGCCTTCTCATTAGTCAGAGCTCTGCCACTTTCTTTTGTAATCTTAGACAAGTTGCTTTATCTCTTTCACTCTTGGTTGTGTCTGCTGAAGGTCCTTCTAGTTTTTCAAGTCTATGACAATGCCTTCTACATCTTTGTGCTGTCTATATCAACCTTCACTTCCTAAACCCAATGAATGGGATTAGCATTATTGATTCACTTGCCTGATGAACATTGTTACTTGCCTCCAGGGCAGGCCCACCTGAGACAAAATTGTTTAATAGGCTATTTACCTGTACCTATCTAGCATCCATGCTGTGGGCCCTTTACCTGGGCTAGAGGCCTAGAACCCTCATTGTTGTTGTTCTTTCCTTTAAAAATATGGGCTTAGATACTTCATTCACATTAAGCTGCCAATGATTAGTGACAATTTGATGAGTGGTCTAGGGTGATTGTGCCAGAGACTAAGGTCTTACAATAACAGAATAATGTTTAGACAGAATTTTATCTGCTAGTTGATAAAAATTATTTAAATTTAAAATTTAAATTAGGACAAAAATCTCCTTCTTTAGCACAAGCAGTAGGTATACTCCAATATTTAACTAAATAGTGGTAGATATAGTTGGCCTATGGAATACTAATCAGACATCATGCTGGAAAAGCAGTGCTGGCCTGTGTCAGATGACCTAGGTTTAGTTTAGTTCTGGACAAGTCACATTATCTGGGCCACAGTTTCTACATCTATAAAATGAAGTTGTAGGACTATGCATCAGCATTCTAAAACTGTTCCTGTTCTTTTTAATTTTTCCCAATGTTTGAAGAACAGTTCAATTCAAAAAATAACTGAGCACCTCTCATTCGTCAGTTCTGCCATTATCTTTTGCGAGTGAAGACAAGTCACTTCACTTCTTTCAATTTCAGTATGCCCCTCATTCATCTTTGTACCTGTTTCAGCATCTAGCCAAGCCTCTCACTGATGGGAGAGTTGAGAATACAAGTTGCTGGCAGGAGTAAAAGACAGTTATGAGAGGTAAGCACAGATGGGGAATAAGAAAGGCAGCTGCCAGCTAGGTATTTTTTCTTGGCAGAGAGCCCCCTTGGGAAAAGGCTTATAATTGCAATAATTCTGTTTTTACAATTGACCATGTAAGGTTTTTATTTTTTTTAACTTTTTATTTAAATTGCATTTAGTTAAAATACAGTGCAATATTATTTTTATGTGTACGATTTAGTGATTCAACACTTCCATACAACACCTAGTGCTTATCACAACAAGTGCACTCCTTAATTCCCATCACCTATTTAACCCATCCCCCCACCCACCAACCCTCTGGTAACCATCCGTTTACTGTAGAGTTAAGAATCTGTTTCTTGGTTTGCCTCTCTTTCTCTTTTTTCCCTCCATGCTCATTTGTATTGTTTCTTACATTCTACATGAGTTAAATCATATGGTATTTGTCTAAGGCTAAATAATATTCCATCATATATATATATATATATATATATATATATATATATATATATGTGTATATCTAATAAAATATATATAAGTAATAAAATTATATATATATATCATATATATGTATCACATCCTTATCCATTAATCAGTTGATGGACACTTGGGTTGTTTCTATAATTTGGCTATTGTAGATAATGTTACTATAAACATCAGGGTGCATATATTCTTTTGAATTAGTATTTTTTGTATTCTTCAGGTAAATACCTAGTAGTGCAATTACTGGACCACAGGGTAGTTCTATTTTTTACTTTTTAATGCAATTTCAATCAAAATACCAACAGCATTTTTCACAGAGCTAGAACAAACAATCCTAAAATTTATATGGAACCACAAATGATCCCGAATAGCCAAAGAAAACTTAAAAAAAGAAAAGCAAACCTGGAAGCATTGCAATCCCAGGCTTCGAGCTATGTTACAAAGCTGTATTGATGAAAACAGTATGGTACTGGCACAAAATAGACACATAGATCAATAGAACAGAATAGAAAACCCAGAAATGAACCCACAACTATATGGTCAATCAATCTTAAACAAAGTAGGAAAGAATATGCAATGGGAAAAAGACAGTCTCTTCAACAAGTCGTATTCAGAAAACTAGACTGTAACATGCAAAAGAATGAATCTGGACCACTTTCTTATACCATACACAAAAATAAATTCAAAATGGATGAATGACCTAAATGTGAGACATGAAACCATTAAAATCCTAGAGGAGAACACAGGCAGTAACCTCTGTGACATCAGCCATAGCAACTTCTTACTAGATATGTCCCCTGATGCAAGGGAAACAAAGGCAAGAGTAAATTATTGGGACTTACCAAAATATAAAGCTTCTTGTACAGTTAGGGAAACAATCAACAGAACTAAAAGGCAACCTATGGAATGGGAGAAGATATTTGCAAATGGCATATCTGATAAAGGGCTAGTATAAAAAATCTATAAAGAACTTATAAAACTCAACACCCAAAAAACAAATAATCCACTTAAAAATGGGCAGAAGACATGAATAGATATTTATACAAAGAAGACATACAAATAGCTAACAAACACATGAAAAGATGCTCAACATCACTCATCATCAGGGAAATACAAATCAAAACTATAATGAGCTATCACCTCACACCTGCCAGAATGGCTAAAATCAAGAACACAAGAAACAACAGGTGTTGGCAAAGATGTGGAGAAAGGGGAACACTCTTACACTGTTGGTAGGAATGCAAACTGGGAAAGCCACTCTGGAAAACAGTATGCAGGTTCCTCAAAAAGACAAGGTAAGGCTTTTAGAACCACAGGTAGATTGAAGATTAATATTTGTGAGTCTTGGTTTTAAGATATTCACTGCAGGCCTTACAAATCTATCTTCTTCTTCTAAGAAAGGAACTAAAAAGGGCTTCAGTTATCCTGCCTATGTGGTGGTAAAAATAATGGTGCTTGAAAATAGAGCTACCGTACAACCCAGCAATTGCACTACTGGGTATTTACCCCAAAGATACAAATGTAGTGATCTGAAGGGGTACATGCACCCCAATGTTTATAGCAGCAATGTCCACAATAGCCAAACTATGGAAAGAGCCAAGATGTCCATCAACAGATGAATGGATAAAGAAGATGTGGTGCATATATACAATGGAATATTATGCAGCGATCAAAAAAATGAAATCTTGCCATTTGCAACAACATAGATGGAACTAGAGGGTATTATGCTAAGCGAAATAAGTCAATCAGAGAAAGACATGTATCGTATGATCTCACTGATATGAAGAATTCTTTTTGTTTGTTTTTGTTTGTTTGTTTTTTTTTTTTTTTTAAAGATTTTATTTATTTATTCATGAGAGAGAGAGAGAGGCAGAGGGAGAAGCAGGCTCCCAAGGAGCAGGGAGCCCGATGCGGGACTCTATCCCAGGACCCTGAGATCATGACCTGAACCGAAGGCAGACGCTTAACCATCTGAGCCACCCAGGTGCCCGATATGAAGAATTCTTAATCTCAGGAAAAAAACTGAGGGTTGCTGGAGTGGTGGGGGGTGGGAGGGATGGGGTGGCTGGGTGATAGACATTGGGGAGGGTATGTGCTATGGTGAGTGCTGTGAATTGTGTAAGACTGATGAATCACAGACCTGTACCTCTGAAACAAGTAATACATTAGATGTTAAAAAAAAAAAGATAGTAGGAAGGGAAAAATGAAGGGGGGGAAATCAGAGGGGGAGACGAACCATGAGAGACTATGGACTCTGAGAAACAAACTGAGGGTTCTAGAGGGGAGGGGCGTGGGGGGATGGGTTAGCCTGGTGATGGGTATTAAAGAGGGCACGTATTGAATGGAGCACTGGGTGTTATACGCAAACAATGAATCATGGAACACTACATCAAAAACTAATGATGTAATGTATGGTGATTAACATAACATAATAAAATTAAATTAAAAAAAAACAATGGTGGTAGTAAGATGACACAAATGGAATCTAACAGTGACACAATCTCAAAATGTGTTCTTGGTTCATTCTTGGAGACGATAGTTCTCAGGGTTCCAGGTGAACTTAATTGCTTAATAATTGATGAATTGGTTTGGAATCTTGTGGGTATAAAAAAATATTTCTTAAATGCATAGAGGAATTGCGTGAGACTTACCATTTCATTTATTCAATAGATCTCAGAACTCTACAGCTAATCATTTATATCTTCCTTGAAATATAAGGCCTACACAGGTGTCCTGAGAAAGTTGCACACAAGGAGGTGATGTTACTCTAATTAAACATGTGCTTTAATTCAGCAGGAAGTATCCAGTATTATTTTTCTTCTACAAATTAGTAATATATGTTATATCTGTATATGAAGATTTAAATTGTTTTCTCTCCAGATGATGTGAATTCACATGAGATGTTTCTTCCCAGGCTCTCATAAAGGCCCACATAAAGTCAGTCATAAAGTCTTATTCCAAACATCCCATTTGCTTGCCTCTCCTTTCTGCAGTAGTTATGGTCAAAGTTCATAAAGTACGAGTGACACAAATACCCGCCAGGAGGGAAAAGATAATATCTAATACTGCTTCTCAGAAAAAACAGGATTAATCACAGCTGATAATTGCATTCGCAAATGATGATAATACATCACATAATCTCATTAAATTTTGAAGCACCATGGCTTTTAGAGAGACAAAACACAGCAAAACTCCACATTAGGTAAAGATAAAGATCCCTTATGTGCTTGAATTCTCAGAATAAATTTCTTTTAGTTGCCTTGCCCCTTATCTATACAAAATGTAAGAAAGATCCCATAGCTATGAGAATCAGAAATTATTCTCTTTAGGGAAACTATGTTCCTACCAAAATGCTGCTCATTATTTAAAGGGAATAATATTATAGTCCATGATATTTTAGAGAAATGACAGGGAACTAGCCTAGGAGACCTAAGGCTAAAAAGGCTAAAAATTATCCCTTCTGTTATCTAAGTTCATATAATTTTAACAAAGCTACCTGAGTAAACAGAGATGATTAGATACTATTTTTTTGAAGAGTTCAAAGCATTATAGTGAGGACTAACATCTACAAAACTTGGAACTATATAGTGAACTAGAAAGGGGGAATTAGTAGACATCTAATGGTAAGCACACAAGGAAGAAAGAGACATACAAGATACACAAGAAGAAATATAGGATAAACAAAATGGTGTTCATGATAGCATTAGTAAAGTGCAGCCCTAAATGCAATAGAACAGTGTCTCACAGACATTAATGTGCATACAAATCACATGGTGATCCTGTTCCAATGCACATTGTAAATAAGTAAGTCTGAGATGGGGCCTGAGATTCTGCATTTCTTATGATCTCCTAGGTGATGCTCTTGTTGTTGGCCCATGGACCACACCAGGGACAGAGACAACCAAGTCGCTGAGTCATCTGGGTGTTACTAGTCAAGTACACTGACTGTTTCAGATCAACATCATTAATCCTTTACCAAGCACCTCCCCTATGTGAGGCATTAGAGGAGACTACATGAAAGTAAGCCTCTGTCCCCCTTCTTATTCATTTTACAATTTAGTTGGAGAGGCAATACTTAAAAGGATTAGTTTTCTCCAGGGTCATATAAATGATCCTTCATGCTCAGATCTCTTGATTTACCATCTGTACAATATGGTATTAAATACTTTCTTGGGGGAATCCAAAGAGAGCATGCTTAGGGTAGAGGCAGGAAGCTGAAGGAGTGAACATAGAATATGTATGGGGGATTTAATTTCACAGTCTGAAGCTATCTCACAGGTGAAATTTTTCCATTAACATTGAACAAAGCATTTCCCACCCCCTTCCTCACTGAGGGGTGGGGACATTTTAGCCTTGAACCAAATGTGTGAATTGAATTTAGATAATATCATCTCACATTCTGCAGATAAAACATCACAACATATAAAGGAGGGGTATGGTGAGCACCATTTTAAGACAAGTTGTAGTCATACACTGGGTCTTGAGGTACCACAAGATCCTTATTAAAAACAGGTAGAAATAGGATTCAGGGTCTCCTCAATATTTTCATCCTTCAATGAATTTTTAACATTACATGTAAGCATAATTTGATGAAAATAAAATTATATTCCTGAACTTTGAAAGGTATATGCTTCTTAACATTTTCATCCTTAGCATAATTTTCATTGTTAAAGATAGGCAGAATTTCAATAAAAATGAAATTATATTGCTGAACTCTGAGAGCAAAACACCAGTCTTTATCACAGATTTGACCTGTTCTCATTTCACTAATAAAAAAGTTTCTTGCATGTTTGTGACATTAGCCTCTCTTACTATGACTTCAAGATATAGCTGCCAGCTTCAACCTCTCCATGTCCAAGCACAATATTTTCACCCACTCTTTATGATGTTTATCCTGGTTATTCATTCATCTTTGGAAATCCAGGTGGCTCTCCTTTTCTGATGACTTGGAGCATTAAAACCACCTCATCAGGAGAGATGTGTATACTGGAAACAGGTATCAAGATATCTAAGTGGAATAGTGAATGGGCAGTATTTTCTGGGGATAGATAGATGATCTAAAGCTCTAAAAGCCTCTCTTTTGTATTAAAATAAAAATTGGTATACAATATTATATAAGCCTCAGGTATAAAACATTGTAATTTGACTCTACATGTACTACAAAGTGACCACCACCAGAAGAACAGTTACTACCATTTGGCAAACAATTGACCTTCTTTACCCATTTTGTTCACCTCCCATCCCAAACCCCTTCCTCTCTGGTAACCATCAATCTGTTCTCTGTATCTATGAGTTTGTTTTTATATTGTTTTCTGTATTCTTTTTTTTTTTAGATTCCATATATGAATAAAATCTTACAGTATTTGTTATTCTCTGACTTATTTCACTTAGCACAATACCCTTAAGGTCCATTCATGTTGTTGCAAATGGTCAGATTTCATTCTTCTTTATAGCTCAGTGGTATTCTGTTGTGCATGTGTGTGCATGTGTGTGCATGTGTGTGTGTGTGTGTGTATTACATCCTCTTTATCCATTCATCCATTGATAGACAATTGTAGGTTGTTTCCATATATTGATTATTGCAAATAATGCTGCAATAAACATAGTGTGCTTACGTCTTTTTTAATTAGTGTTTTTGTATTCTTCAGATAAATACCTAGAAGTGAAAAACCTGGATCATATTATTCCTAATTTTTAAAAAGTTTTTATGTAAAACCCAGTTAAATACAGTGTACTATTAGTTTCAGGTGGACAATTTAGTGATTCAACACTTACATAGAACACCTGGTGCTCATCACAACACGTGCACTCCCTAATTCCCATCACCTATTTAACCCAGTCACCCACCCACTTCCCCTCTGGTAACCATCAGTTTACTCTCTATAGTTAAAAGTCTGTTTCTGGTTTGCTTCTCTCTCTTTTTTTCCCTATGCTCATTTGTTTTTTTCTTAAATTCCACAAATGAATGAAATCATATGGTATTTTTCTTTCTCTGACTGACTTATTTCACTTAGCATAATACTCTCTAGCTCCATGCATGTTGTTGCAAATGGCAAGATTTCATTCCGTTTTATGGCTGAATAATATTCCATTGTATATATATATATATATATATATATATGACATCTTTATCCATCCATCAGTCATATTCCTAATTTTTTGAGGAATATCCATACTCTTCTCCATAGTGGAAAAGTATACATACTATGTATACATAGTATACATAGTATACACTCCCACCAACAGTGTATAAGGGTTCCTTTTTTCCCCACATCCTCTCAAATATTAGTCATTTTTTGTCTTTTGATAATAGCCACCCTAACAGCTATGAGGTGATATCTCATTGTGGTTTTTATTTGCAATTCCCTAATATTAGTGATGTTGAACATCTTTTCATGTGCCTATTGGCCATCTGGAAGTCTTCTGAGGAAAAATGTCTATGCAAATCCTCTGCCCATTTTTTAAAAAAAGATTTTATTTATTTATTTGATAACGAGAGAGAGACAGAGAGACAGAGAGAGAACAAGCAGGGGGAGCAGCAGAAGGAGAGGGAGAAGCGGGCTCTCTGCTCCGCAGGGAGCCCTGATGCAGGGCTCAATCCCAGGACACTGAGATCAGGACCTGAGCCAAAGGCAGATGCTTAACTGACTGAGCCACCCAGGCACCCCATCCTTTGCCCATTTTTAGTTGTTTTATTTTTATTGTTGAGTTGTATGCATTTTTTACATATTGTATATTAGTCCTTATTGGATAGATGATTTGCAAATATCTTCTCCCATTCAGTGGACTACCTTTTCATTTTGATGATGTTTTCCTTTATTATGCAGAAGCTTTTTATTTTGATGTAGTCCCATTTGTTTATTCTTGCTTTTATTTCCTTTGCCTTTCATGTTAGATCCATAAATGCATTGCTAAGATCAATGTTATGGAGTGTTCCACCTATGTTTCTTCCAAGAATTTTATGGTTTCATGTCTTATACCCAAGTCTTTAATCCATTTGAGTTAATTTCTATGTATGGTTTAAGATAGTGGTCTAGTTTTATTCTTTTGTGTGTGGCTGTCCAGTTTTCCCAGCACCATTTATTAAAGAGATTGTCCTTTCTCCATCGTATGTTCTTGGCTTTTTTGTTTTAAGTTAATTGTCTATATATGTGCAGGTTTATTTCTGGGCTTTCACTTCTGTTCCATTGTTCTGCATGTCCATTTTCATGACAATCCTATACTTTTTTGATTAATATAGCTTTGCAGCATAGTTTGAAATCAGAGAGTGATACCTCCTGCAGCCTTTTCTTTCTCAAGATCATTTTGGTTATTTGGGATCTTTTATGGTTCCATATAAATTTTAGGATTATTTGTTCTAGTTCTGTGAAAAATACTACTGGGATTTTGATAAGAATTGCATTAAATCTGCAGATTGCCTTGGGTAGTATAGGCATTTTAACAATGGTAATTCTTCTAATCCATGAGCACGGAATATCTTTCCATTTGTTTGTGCCTTCCTCAATTTCTTTTATCAGTATCTTATAGTTTTTTCAGTGTACAGGTCTTTCTTACTTTTTTTAAAGAATTTTATTTATTTATTTGACAGAGAGAGAGAGCACAGCAGGGGGAGCAGCAGGCAGAGGGAGAGAGAGAAGCAGGCTTGCCCAGCAGGGAGCTCAATGTGGGGCTCCATCACAGGACCCCGGGATCATGACCTGAGCTGAAGGCATGCTTAATGATTGAGCCGCCCAGGCGCCCAGGTCTTTCTTATTTTTTAAAGATTTATTTATTTATTTTAGAGAGAGAGAGGGAGAGAGAGAAGGTGGGGGAAGAGGGAGAGGGAGAGAGAGAATCCTCAAGTGGACTCCCAGCTGAGCACAGAGCACTTGGCAGGGCTTGATCCCAGGACTCTGAGATCATGACTTGAACTGAAATCAAGAGATGGCCGCTTCACCCACTGAGCCAACCAGGTGCCCCTCATTTCTTTTTTTTTTTGGTCAAGATTTATTTATTTATTTATTTGAGAGAGAGAGAGAGAGAAAGAGGACATGTGTGCATGTGTTGGGAGAGGGACAGAGGGAGAGAATCCCCAAGCAGACTTCCTGCTGAGTTGCAGAGCCCCACGTAGCACTGGATCCCACAACCTATGATATCATGACCTGAGGTGAAACCAGGAGTCAGATGCCCAACCAAATGAGCCACCCAGGAGTTCCTACAGGTCTTTCATTTCTTTGGTTAAACTTATTCCTAGGTATTTTATTCTTTTTGATGTAATTGTAAATGGGATTGCTTTCTTAATTAAGAATTTCTTTCTTAATATTTATTATTAATGTATAGAAATGGAATGATTTTCTGTATACTGAATTTTGTATCCTACAAATGTACTCAATTTGTTTATTCGTTCTAACAGGTTTTTTTTTTTTTTTGGTGGAGTTTAGGACTTTATATATATAGTATCATGCCATCTTCAAATAGTGAGTTTTACTTCTTTTGGATTTGGATGTCTTTTATTTCTTTCTCTTGCCCTATTTCTGTGATTAGGACTTTCAATACTATGTTGAATAAAAGTGGCAAGAGTGGGCAGTGGGCATCCTTCTCTTGTTCCTTATCTTAGAAGAAAAGTTTTGAGCTTTTTATCATAGAGTATGATGTTACCTGTGGATTTGCCATAGACGGCACTTATTATGTTGAGGTACATTCCCTGTATACCTACTTTATTGAGTTTTTATCATAAATGGATGTTGAATTTGGTCAAATGCTTTTTTCTGCCTCTATTGAGAAGATCATATGATATTTATCCCTCATTCTCTTAATGCAGGGTATCACACTGATTGATTTGCAAATGTTGAACTATTCTTCCATCTTTGGAATAAATCCCACTTAAGCATGGTGTATGATTCTTTTAATGTATTGTTAAATCTTGTTTGTCAGTATTTTGTTGAGGATTTTGGCATTTATGTGATCAGGGATATTGGCTTGTAATTTTCTCTTCCTTCCTTCCTTCCTTCCTTCCTTCCTTCCTTCCTTCCTTCCTCCCTTCTTTCCTTTCCTTTCCTTTCCTTTCCTTTCCTTTCCTTTCCTTTCCTTTCCTTTCCTTTCTCTCCTTCCTTCCTCCCTTCCTTCCCTCCCTCCCTGTCTCCTTCTTACTTTCTTTCTTCTTTTTTCTTTCTTTCTTTCTTTCTTCTTTCTTTCTTTCTTCCTTCCTTCCTTCCTTCATCCCTTCCTTCCTTCCTTCCTTCATGGTGTCTTTGACTGGCTATGGTATTTGGGTAATCCTGGCCTCATAAAATAAATTTGGAAGCATTACTACTTCTTCAATTTTTTGGACTTTCAAAAGGATAACTATTAAATCCTTGAATGTATGGTAGAATTCACCAGTGAAACCACGTGATCCTGGATTTTTGTTTGTTGGGAGTTTTTTGATTACTGATTCATACTAGAAATCGGTCTATTCAGATGTTCTATTTTGTCATGATTCAGTCCTTCAAGAATTGTATGTTTCTAGAACTTTTTCCTTTTCCTCTAGGTTGTCCAATTTGTTGGTGTATAATTGCGTGTGGTAATTTCTTATGATTATCTTATTTTTGTGGTATCAGCCATAACTTTTCTTTCATTTCTGATTTTATTTGAGCCCTCCCTTTTTCTTGGTGAGTTTAGCTAATAGTTCGTCAAATTTGTTTATCTTTGTGAAGAACCAGATCTTAGTTTTATTGATCATTTCTATTGTCTTTTAAGTCCCTATTTCATTTATTCTGCTCTGATCTTTATTATTTCTTTCCTTCTACTAAATCGGGCTTCATTTGTTCTTTTTCTAGCTCCATTAGGTGTAAAGTTAGATTGTTTATTTGAGATTTTTCTTAATTCTTGAGGTAGACCTGTATTGGTATATAATTCTTAGAAACACTTTTACTTCATTCCATATGTTTTGGTATGTCATACTTCCATTTTCACTTGTCTCTAGATATATTTTTTCTATTTCTGTTTTGATTTCTTTGATGCCCCACTGGTTGTTCAGTTACATATTGTTTAATCTCCACATTTGTGTGGATTTTCCAATTTTCTTCTTGTAACTGATTGATAATTTCATACCACTGTGGTCAGAAAAGATTCTTAATATGTTTAATCTTCTTGAATTTACTGAGATTTATTTTGTGGCCGAACATGTAATTTATCCTGGAGAGTGTCCTATGTGCACTTGAGAAGAATGTGTATTTTGTTGCTTTTAGATGGAATATTCTCTATATATCTATTAAGGCCGTCTGGTCTAATGTGTCTTTTATGGCCAATATACCCTTATTGATTCTCTGTCTGGATAATTTATCCAATGATGTAAGCTGGGTGTTAAGTTCCCCTACTATTATTTTATTGCTGTCAATTTCTTCTCTTAGATCTGTTAAAAAGAGGGGAGGAAAAGATGGCAGAGGAGTAGGGGACCCTATTCCAACCGGTCCCTGGAATAGAGCTGGATATCTATCAGACCACTCTGAACACCCATGAAATCAGCCTGAGAGGGGCACCTGGGTGGCTCAGTTGGTTAAGCGACTGCCTTCGGCTCAGGTCATGATCCTGGAGTCCTTGGATCGAGTCCCACATCGGGCTCCCTGCTCGGCAGGGAGTCTGCTTCTCCCTCTGACCCTCCCCGCTCTCATGTGCTCTCTCTCATTCTCTCTCTCTCAAATAAATAAATAAAATCTTTAAAAAAAAAATTAAAAAAAAATAAAATAAAAAAGAAATCAGCCTGAGATGTAAGAAGATATATCTGGATCACTACAAACAGAATATCGCAGGCAGTTGGTTTCGAGGTATGAAGCGGGGAGCCCTGATATCCCAGGGAGATATCGGAAGACAAACAGAAGGGGGAGGGAGCTGCCATAAGCGCGG
Source organism: Phoca vitulina (assembly GCF_004348235.1). Taxonomy (NCBI): domain Eukaryota; kingdom Metazoa; phylum Chordata; class Mammalia; order Carnivora; family Phocidae; genus Phoca; species Phoca vitulina. Next base: position 1,035,734 of record NW_022589806.1, read on the forward strand.
GTGCTAGGAAGGTGAAATAACACAGGAGCGCAAAAGCCTCTGGCACTGGGGACTGGGCATAGACTCACAGACCACAGACTGGTAGCAATGGGGAAAGGACTTCAGGGCAGGCCCCCAGACTAAATCCTGGAGCAGCAGAGCCGCGTGTGCAAACTGGGGGCGGCTGGCGGTTTTAGAAGCACAAAGGGCAGAGATGATCCCCGACCTGGAGGTGAGGACTGGGAGCACTGCTGAGAGGCGCACAACCCAGGACGCTGCAGTTTATAGCAGCACAGACAGAAACGGAGATAGTGTGGCCTGAAGAGGTCACTGAAGAACAAACTGCGATCTCTCTGCTCTGAGGCAGAGGGTTGGAAACGGTCTCTACTGCTCTCTCAGAAGAGATGCAGAAAGCCGCCAGGGAAAGCCCCCGGGACAGAAACCCGGAGTAGCAGGGCCACACCTGCGAACTGGGGGCAGCTGGCGGTTCTAG
>NW_022589806.1:1051205-1086652 GCF_004348235.1 Phoca vitulina
CTAGAACCGCCAGCTGCCCCCAGTTCGCAGGTGTGGCCCTGCTACTCTGGGTTTCCGTCTGGGGGGCTGCCCTAAAGTCCTTTCCCTGCTGCTACCAGTCTGCGAGTCTGTGCCCTGTCCCCAGCGTGGGAGGCTATCACTCACCGGCGGTGTAGGATCCCCACGGCTCGGCTCCCTCCCCCTTCCATTTATCCTCTGATATCTTCCTGCAGGATCACTGCTCAGGGTTTCATACCTCGAAACCAACCGCCTGCGATATTCTGTTTGTAGAGATCCAGATCTATCTTCTTACATCTCAGGCTGATTTTGTGGTTGTTCAGAGTGGTCTGGTAGCTATCTAGCTTAATTCTGGGGACCGGTTGGAATAGGGTCCCCTACTCCTCCGCCATCTTTTCCCCCCATTGATTGACCTTACTTTAACTGCATGGACACAAATCTCAAATGGTACACAGTATTGCCCAGAGATAGTCCTGTCCTTCCTTAGTACATTAATTTTGCACTTAAAAAATACTTCACACCTTTTCCACTCTCTTCAAAATCAACTGCAATATCTCATTTCTCTGCCCCTCACCCCTCCACACTTTCTCACCTATAATACACCTAATGTAAGTTGATGGTCTTGTCACATTCCCAACCTTCTACCATTACGATGGATAATGTGTCCCTGTTCCCATTAAAAAGGTCCATCTAGATTTCTTGAAACATACCCCTGCAATTGTCCCTTTTCTCTCCTGTGTTCTTAATCCTTCCCTCTTTATGGGGTCATTCCCATTAGCATTTAAAATATTCTAGTGTCGGGGAGCCTGGGTGGCTCAGTCAGTTAAGTGGCTGCCTTTGGCTCAGGTCAGAGGGGTGTCTGCTTCTCCCTCTGACCCTCCCTCCTCTCGGGCTCTCTCTCTCTCTCACTCTCTGCCTCACTCTCAAATAAATAAATAAAATCTTTAAAAGACAAAATAAAATATTTTAGTATCTCCTATTTTAATAAAACAAAAACAAGAAAATTTCCCCTTATTACCACATCTTTCTCCAGTTACTGTCCCATTTCTTTGCTTCCCCTCAGGGCAAATCTTGAAAGGATTGTCATATTCACTGTCTCCACTTCCTTTCCCACATTCTCCCCTCATCCCACTCCAATGGGGCTTCTGCCATCACCACTTTACCAAGGCTGCTTAAGTCAAAGTAACCAATGACCTCTATGTTACCAAGTAGAACAATCACTTCTCAGTCTTCACTTTATCTGGTTTCTCATCAGCATATAACACAGGTGACTATTCCCTCCTTCTGCTATAGAACACTTTCTATAGTTGTCTTCTGTGTTTCCACTCTTTTTTTCCTTCTAATTCACTAGACATTCCTTATTTATCTTTTTTGCTGGGTTCTCCCTTTTTTGCTCAACCTCTTTATGATGTTATGTCCTAGGACCCTGTCCTTGGAACTTCATGTTTTTTTCTATAGACTATCACTGGTCAATGTCATCTATTCCCACAGATGGTGTTTACATCTATAGGCTTATGAATCCTAAATGTATATCTCCAACTCTGATTTCTCCCCCACAATTCAGAGTCCTATGTTCAATTGCCTATTTAACTCATCAACTTGAGTATATAACAAATATCTCAAATTTAAGATCTCCAAAACAGAATGGTTGATTTCTAACCCTAACCAGAAACTGTCTCTGCTCTTCATCTTCATTTCATTAAATGGTACTACCATATACACAATTGTGAAAAACCCCAAGGCTTTGTTTTTTGGAATCCTCTTTCCCCTCATTCTCTGAATCCAATCTGTAAGAAAATAAAATCAACTCTACCAAAAATTTCATAAATCTTACCCTTTCCTACTACCTCCACTCCTATCATCCTTGTCCAGGTCACCATTATCTTTTTCTAATTGTTGCAAGAACTTTAAAATTAATTATCCCACTTCCACTACTGTCTTCCTCCAATCCTTTCTCCATACAACAGCCACAGTGATCTTCAGAAAGCTAGAAGTAATATCATGTCACTGTTTTGCTTGAAACCTTCTAGGTCAGTATTGTCCAGTAGAAATATAATATGAGACACAAATATGAGCCATATATGTAACTTTCAATTTTCTAGTCAATACTTTTTCTTAATTTTATTTATTTATTTAAGAGACAGAGCAAGTGAGAGAGAGAGGGAGAGAGAGAGCACAAGCTGGGGGAGAGGCAGAGAGAGGGGGAAGCAGACTCCTGCTGAGCAGGGAGCCTGATGTGGGGCTTGATCCCAGGACCCTGGGATCACAACCTGAGCCGAAGGCAGATGCTTAACTGACTGAGTCACCCAGGCGCCCCTAGGTGCTACTTTTGTAAAAAGTGTAGAGAAATACTAATATATTTTATTTAACATATATAAAATATTACCCTTTCAACATGTAGTCCATATAAAATTATTGAGATAATTTTACATTCCATTTTTCACACAAAGTTCTAGAAATCTAATGTGTGATTTATCCTCAGTGCATCTCAATTTTAACTAGCCACACATTTTAAGTGCTTAGTAGCCACATGTGGGTAGTACCTGCCATACTGGATGGTAAAGTTCTAGGGGACTTTCTTCATACTTAGAGTAAGATCCAGAATTTTCTGAGTTCAGAAAACTACACATGAATTGACTCCTGTCTACCTCATCTCCATCCACTCTCTCTTCTTGCCCACTATAATCTAGCCATAGTGCCCTATCTGTCCCTCCAGTTTGCCAAGTTTTTCCTGCCTTAGGTCTCTTACTTTTGCTGTTATATCTTCCTAGGAGTCTCCTCCTCCAATCCTTTTTTGACTGGCTTCTTCTTATAATCATGTCTCAGCTTAAATATCACCTCCTATCTAATGAAAAGGAAACATCTCAGTCTATTTAATCTTCAACATTTATTCGTACATGGCATTTCCTCACTTATGATTTTGTTGTCCTTCTCCTCACACTAGCTATAAGCTCCTTGATCACAAGAAAAACATTGTCTGTCTTATTTGCTATTGTCTTCCTAGGGCCTAAAACAGTGTCTGGCATATACTAGATACTCAACAGATGTTTGTTGAATGATTGAATAAATTCACTCAAGGCAGGACGTTCTCTTTATATCCAATTCTTTGTTATCTACTTAAGAAACAAGCCAACAGGCTTTGGCATGACTACATGCTAGCATGCATGCTAGAATCAAAGAAGTGGTCATTTAATGTGAAAAATAGTAAACATTTTCCATCTATCCATGGCTAACTTCCACTTATCTTTTAAGTTTCAGCTTTAGTCCTGCCTCCTCAGGGAAGAACTTCCTGATTCTATAGATTATTTTCCCCATGCAGTTTGTACCCTTCTAATCAACATATCTCCCTTTATATTACTCATCATGCCTTCAATTATTACATGCTTATGGACTATATTCTCCATGAGGGCAGAGATTGTGTTGGTCTTTTTATCTCTTTATCTAGTACAGTGTCTAGCATGGAGCAAGAGTTTATTAAATGTTTGCTGGATTGAATTAAACTGAACTAGTTCAAACAGACATTGAGGCTCGTAAGTCTGAACTTCAATATAAACTTGCTTATTGAGTGAATCTAAGTTTTGATTATGGAAGAGAATTAAACTGTCATGTTTGTGGAATGACTCTATGATAGGAGAAAAAAATAATAAAAAAATAGGACTTTGTATTGCTCCAGTAGCATAACTTCCCCTTCTTTTATTAACCTAAATTAAAAATCTGATGTTCAGACATTTCATTTCAGAAAATCTGAGAAGGTTCAAGCCACTAAAATAGCCATATATATGAGCAGTTTGGTAGGTATGTCTCTACTTAAAATAGTACCTTGTTTAGAACTCTGTAGGTTGCTAGAGAAATGGTAAAATGGTGACACCCTTTCAGGAAGAGAGATAAGAGGGATCAAAGCTAGCTTATAGGTGGCAAAGAGGATAATCCTCTATCACATGAAGGACTGATCTCTTTCAGTATGAAAGGAGACTAACTCTGACAGATGTCAACACACAGAAAAGTAGCACTTTCTGCTTCTATCATAAAGACAAATTGGAGCAAGTGCCTTAGCTCTTGAGACTATTTGAACTCCATGGCCCAGGTGGCAGAAACTACAACTAGAAGGCAACTCAATTCAGCCTGATATTCAGGCCTTTACTTACCTTTTCTTGATCATTGGCTGATTTATTATAGTAAGCACTTTTCGTGAAACAGACCAATGTTTCTGAGTATAGTATACTAACTCTAGGCACAGGTACTCTTATGCCACATAAGAGACAGGTTTTACTCTCACTGGGTAAGTCTGCACTATTTTATTTTGACCAGCAGGTTTTATCATTAATATGCTACTTTTAACAAAAATTTATTGATCACCCGCTATGTACCAGACACTTTTCTAGGCACTGAGGATACAGTAGTGAGCAAAACAGATAAAGCTCCTGCCCTCAAGGAGCTTATATCCTGGTGGATGGAAACAAAGAGTAACTAGATAAACCAACAGTTATGTAATATAATATAAAGGCTATGAAGACAAGTGAAGCAAGGAAGAAAACAGAGAGTGAAGGTAAACATAGGGGGTGATTATTGCAGATAGATGGTCAAGGAAGGCCTGCCTGAAGAGGTGTCATTTGAGCAGAGACCTGAATACAATGGAGAGACAAGCTGAGGGAATAGCTGGGGCAGGGTGTTTTAGACAGAGGAAACAGAAGCTTTTCTGTTGATGTTTTGCTCAAAGCTAAAGCCTTGAATGCTTTAGGACAGTTTTCAGTAGCATATTGAATGCTTTAAAGAGATTTTTCAGTAGCATTTTGGGGGTCTTCTAGTATGCTTAAGTGGCCCTCTTCTGCCTAGGAAGTCTGAAATATTGCTGTCCCCCTCTAGACAAGGTACCCAGAAGAAAGTCATCTGGCATCCCAACCACCTGACTGGGTCCTGCTCACCCTATCCTTGTCCTAGTTTATTAAGCACTGGCATTACTGGGTCTTCCCTCAAGATCATAGTCATTTCCCTGGGGATAGACTTGGGCTCTGATAACCCTTTCTCATGTCCTTCTGGCCAAAATATTTTGAAGCACCTGGCTAGGCACAATCCATCAATTCCTCTGTGCATCTTCAAAACCCCATCTCAGTCTCCTTGGAGTAGATGTCTTGATTCTGGATCCTTGGCCTGATGATAAAGAGTTGGATATGCTCTACCCATTTAGACTGTGTGACAGTTGTTTTGAGGGTTAAATTTTGCTCTTGTTTTCCTGTTTTATATTTTGGGGTAGAATATAATTTCTAAGGAGTGAAATGTGCAGATCTTAACTATACAGTTCAGTGAGGTTTTTCAGATGCATAAACCTGTATATCCCACATCTCAATTAAGTTAAATGATCTTCCCATCACCCCAGAAAGTTCCTTTGTACCCTTCCTAGTCAATCCCTCTCCAGAGGTAACCACAGCTCTAATTTTTTTTTTTTTTTTTTTTTTTTTTTTTTTTACTGCAGCTTAGTTTTGCTTATTCTTGAACTTTATGTAAATGGAATCATACAGTATGTACTCTCCTTTGCCTGGCTTCTTTTAGTCATCATTGTGTATATGAAATTCATCCATGTTGTATGTATTAATGATTCATTTCTTTTAACTGTTGAGTGGTATTCTATTGTATGAATATACCTAATCCATTCACCTATTGATAGAAATTTGCATTGTTTATAATTTTTGGCTATTATGAATAAAGCAGCTATAAACATTTATGAAAAAGTCTTTCTGTGGACGTCTTTTTGTCTCTAAGGTAATTATCTAGGAATGGAAGTTGGATCATAGGGCATAAAGGGATTAAGAATTTTAATGTGTATAAAATTTTGGTTCTGAAGTCACACTATCCATTGGCAATGGTATGAACCCTCTTATAGGTACTGACAGTCTTGACTCTGGCTGATAAAAACACTGTATCAAGACAATAGCATAGTGGCCATGAGTAAGATTTCTGGACTCTGACTGCTTAAATTCACATCTTGGCTCCATTACTTAAAAGTTGTGAGGACTTGGACATACTATATAATGACCCTGGACCTTGGATTCCTTATATGTAAAATGCACTTGTCTCATAGGGTTGTGTATTGAGGATTCAATGAGATATTCTTTATAAAATAGTGCAGTCCTGCACACTTCATAAAGTTTCAATAAATGTTGACTTGAGGATTGTGGGGACTTAAGTTCTATCTGTACTTTCCGGAATGCTTCAGTGACTATAACATCAAAATGAAAGGCAATCATACTTTAAAAGTTAGGCAGTTAAATCACAATGAAAGGCTAAACTCTGAGTTAATAGGAAACAAATTTAAGTTAAATGATCCCCTTAAATAATAATGTACAAACAAGTATTGATTAGTTGTTCACCTTTACTCTTCAGACAAACATTGTCTTTGGCAACATTGTATTTCCTTGTTAAATAATATTGGCTTATATACATAAGCCTAATATATTCTCACTTCCTTGTGAGTAAACTGTTGACATTCACAGGGGGTGCCAATAATAACAGCTGAACTTGCAAAATATGAATAGCGAGATCAATTCAAAAATATCATTAGAAACAATTAATGACAGACTCATGCATAAAGATGTTGAAACCATAGGAAACATTTTATGACTTGGCTGTTACTAAGTTATATATACTTTACTTATCCATTGCAATAAAATCAGTTTCCCGACTCCCTCTGCTACATACAGTTTTGATCAGCTTGCATTAGGCAATGAAAACACAAATGTGTAAATATCAGGGGAACTTTCCTTTCAAGTGATTCTGCTCAGTTTGCAATGTCAAGGTTCCCAGCTGTTTGATGTAATAATTGCAGCAAATACCAGGGCCACAATTCAAAACAGGTGACAATGACCCTTGATTTCACTTCCAAAGGAAACTGTAATCACTGATGTAGCTGTGGACTCTAAGAGAAACTGAAAATCTAAAATCTAAAATTACGTTTCTCCTATTCTTCCTCAAGCCAAATCATTGAACAATATTGCTTGAGCTAGGTGTGGCCCTGCTGTTAGTATAACCTTAAATTTATTTTAAAGGGAAATTGAGAAGTTGTTTGGCTTTTGCGGCCTTTTCCATTCTTTGAAAAATCTCAAATACTCATATTGAGTAGAGAAAGCCCAAAGTGAAATAGCAAATTCCTGATTTTCTCTAATGACATTGCTGATGAAATAAGAAGTCAGGATTCTGCCTCTAACAAAGCCATGAGGACCATGTTGGAGGCTGATGTCTTACTTCTTGTCATCCTCAAAGGGATAGGCAAATTGCCGCATGCATCTTGGTAGCTCTCTAACTACATTATGCAGCTGTAATCTATAGATGTGTTGGAAATCACTATGTCCTTCAACCACTATATTCTAGCAAATGTCCCCAACTCCTATAAACTAAAAACCACTAAAAATTCTATAGAAAAAAAAAAAAAGAGCTCAAATTAAATAACTCCACACTTCATAAATGCTTATACCAGTTTTACAGGCCTATTTAACCTGTCAGTTATTAACTTAGGTACACCCTTCTGTGTACCTCCCCTATACTCCTTTAACCCTCTTCCTTACCTTTATTATAGTACTAATCACACAGCTGCCAGTTTGATTTTTTTATAAAATGCAAATATGATTATTTCACTCCCTGCTTAGTATCCTTCAGTGGTTTCCTACTGTTTCCAAGGTAACATCCAGACTCTTTACTTTGGCCTACAAAGGCCTTCCATGATCTGGCCCTTGTTTATCTTTCTAGCATTATCTCCTGCCATCTTTTCCTTTCCATCCCTGTTTTAGCCAAAGCGCCTACTTACAGCTCCCCTAAGAAGCCACACTTGCTTCCCTCAATACCTTAGCACATATTTTTCCTACTAATTTGCATGCCCCCCATCCACCTGGCCAATTCTTATTTTTATTCATTTTTATTTTTTAAAAGATTTTATTTATTTGAGAGAGAGAGAGGGAGGGAGAGCTCACATGAACACAAGTGAGGGGAGGGGAAGAGGGAGAGACTCTTCAAGCAGACTCCCCACTGAGCACAGAGCCTGACTCAGGGCTTGATCTCATGACGCATGAGATCATGACCTGAGCCAAAACCAAGAGTCAGACACTTAATGAACTGAGCCACCCAGGCTCCCCAATTCTCCTTATTTTTAAAGATTCAACTCCAGTGACATTTTCTTCTAAGATCATTTTTGGTTTTATTCACATATGACCCAAAATTCAAACCTCCATAAAATGCAGGTGTCTCTCCATTGCTCTCTCCTAGCTCCTACTGAATAATATTATCATACCACTTAATGCTTTCATAATTGCGGGTTTTCTCAATAGTTCTCCCTACTATACTGTGAACTTGTGGTAGGCAAGGACACTATTTTATAAATTTCTGTATTCCTTAGAGCCTGTCTGCCAGTGTTCAATAAATGTCGGCTTAAACAATGCAACAAAGGGAGGGAAAAGCCTTTGAAATTACAACTGATGCACTTGTTTTTTGAGTTCTTCATAGGCGTAGCCGTGACCTGTAAATCTTCAATGTGAACACTCTGGAGCCAATTTGTTATCATCTATGGCCCTCTGGACAGCCCTTCTATGGGTCTCCTGTCTATTGGAAGGCAGTCCTCTGGCATTCTGTCAATTCTTTGAAAGGCTTTCTGGCCTCTTATCCATGTCCTGGTTACTATCTCAATTTCCTTTTGGGGCCTGACTCCAAGACTCTTGTCCTTCCTCTGGCCACTCTGTGAACCTCTCCTCTGAATCTCCCCTTGACCAACTGAAGTAACTCATCTGGTGCCTTGATCACTGATCTCCAGGCATGTGTAGCATGAACTCTTCCTTTGTCTAGGTTGCTGAACAACTTAAATGTACTAATGTAATAACATTTTGTTTTAAAAAAACAAACAGTGAGACATTGAACAGAGCCAAAAATAGTAGGTCTGGAGTCCTAAATGCTCAAGGTCTTAGGGGAAGGGAGTATGAAAACATAGGAGTAGTAAGCATTTTCATTACTTATTGCTCCCCAGTAATAGCATTTCCTTAAATCCATAAGGGGAAGTTCTTTCCTAATGCCATCCACCAGTAAACTGAAATTTAGGCTAGTTCCCATACCTTCGGTGGCCTTATGGTTTTTTCCACCGGGCTTCACTGGGGTTAACAATGCCAAATATTCCTACTAAAGTCTTTCTTCTCTAATACGTCCTGAACATCCCGTAGGAATAGGTCAGCATCCTTACAGTAATCACAATTTTAAAAAAATATATGCATTTAAACAGCTGCAGGAATACGATGATGCATCTGGAATAAAACAGCTATTGACATTTAAATATAATTTTGTAACACAGGTCTTTCAACTGCTACCGACCCCTAAGAAGGTATCAAATAACACGTTTGCCTTATTGAATAATAGTTTGTAATATGCTTTAAAGGTCTTCTCCCTCTCTCTTGGGCCTTTGATGTGTTTATGCTTTTGAAGAGTATTCAATACCTCTTATATTTTTACAAATTCTCAAGTCACCTTATATTCTTTGCAAGATCCACTGTATCGCATGATTTGCTGTGGAGATTAGCACATTACTGATATTTTTCCTTTCAGATGACTAGTAAAGAAAAAGAAGAAGCATGGATAGAGGATTGTTTTAATGTCATTGTGAAGTCCCTCATTATATATCATGAAGAAAGCTACTTTTTAAATTTAAGTTAAAGTTAGTTAACACATAGCGTATTATTTGTTTCAGGGGTGGAATTTAGTGATTCATCAGTTGCATATAACACCCAGTGCTCATTACATTGAGTGCCCTCCTTAATGCCCATCTCCCAATTACCCCATCTCCCCACCCACCTCCAACAACCCTCAGTGTGTTCACTAGTTGAGTCTCATGGTTTGTCTCCCTGTTTTCGTCTTATTTTATTTTTCCTTCCCTTCCCCTATGTTCATCTGTTTTGTCTCTTAAATTCCACATATGAGTGAAATCATATGATATTCATCTTTCTCTGACTAACTTATTTTGTTTAGCATAATTTAAAAATATATCCCTCCAACTCCATCCCATGGTAGGTGGGGGTGGGTAGTTTGTAAAATATTAGAGTTGTATTCACATGATACAAATGAGAAAGAAACTTCTAAATTCTCTTATTAGCCAAGCAAAATAGTAATACTTTCCTGTGACTTTTAAGCCACATAATAAAAGACATGAGTGCAGATTTTTATAGTTTGCTAATAAGTCCTTATACATGGAGAAATCATTAAAACTTCCTATCATAAGTGAAGAGATATGCATTGATCTTAGTTTGTCAACCAATAACATAGATTTTTGGTGGTGTAGGAGGTAGAATTCAATAGAGTTTATCCTTGACTTGGCAACAAGATCCGACTGCCTAGTACAGAAAACAATCGTCACTGAGAGACAGCACATATGATGGTCAAAAGCCAAATTGTTTCTAACTGCTGCACAAAAAAACAAGGAGTGATAAATTAACTACCTCAACAATGAACCAGAACAGGGGAACGTAAGCAATGCTTATAATTCCTTTAAAGGCAAAGAAATAGAGAAGTATGGCAATGGATTCTGATATCATATATAATAAAATAAAATAGATGAAGAAAAAAATGAAAGAGAGCAAAATGGTACCATGACATAATGGATTTAAATGACTAGTCTCAGATGATTCAGGAAATAGTTATAGACTTGATTTAAATGAATTTTAGGGTTTATGCCTGAAATCTGGACTAGAGAGAAGATATTTACACAGAATTTCCAGCCAAGCAGAAATATAGCTTGCTGATACAGGAAATAATTCCATGATGAGAGAATGTGGTCTTATGTCCTTTTCACCTCTCAAACTAAAAATATCTCAGATATTGGACAGTAAGAGGCATTGTACAAGAGCAAATAACAGGCACGATACTTGTCTTATGAGAAGATACTGTACAGTCCAAGGGAGCAAAAGCTGCCAGTTAGGCACATAAAAGAGATTCAGAAACCTGAGAAAATGTTTAACAAGAATTATCTTTGCCAATAATACAATTATTTACTCTCTTTCACATAGTGCTTATTCCCAAGAGCAGGAACAAACTATGCATTCTGAGTTGGTCTACCATTTATGATGGAAGGTTGGGCCATCCACACTTACTCATTCCAGTCCTCTTTGGGACTAGAAGTACAGATTTATAAGAAAGACAGCCCATTCTTAGAGGACATTATAATGATGTTTGAGTATTAAGTACCCAAAGTATAACAATAAGGGCCAAGCTCTATTCCTTATTTGCCATCAGATCTCAAGGTATGCACCCCAGTATGCCTGCAGAGAAAGTAACCTCAAGGGAATGAGTGAAATAGCAAATACATTTCTTATACCCAGCATTTCCAGAAGGTCACCAGGATTATCTGAGGAAGGGTATACACAATTTGTCCACCAACTGCTCTGTGCATCACTGTGGCTCTGGCAAGGTATCTATAGTTGACACTTGCCTTTCCAGCCAGATGGGGAAAGAGGAAGAATAAAGTAATAAAATGGAAGAAATACAACTCACTTTATGAAAACTCACTTTGTGGTCAGCTCTGGATAAACCTCTTTATTGCCTTAAGTGTAGTGCAAATCGTGTCAGCAGTCCCTTATCACCATGTAGTTTGTATATTTGTGTATCAGAAAAGTACATGTCCAGGGTACCTGGGTGGCTCAGTCGTTAAGTGTCTGCCTTCAGCTCAGGTCATGATCCCAGGGTGCTGGGATCGAGTCCCACATCGGGCTCCCTGCTTGGCAAGAAGCCTGTTTCTCCTTCTCCCTCTCCCTCTCCCCCTGCTTGTGTTCCTGCTCTTGCTATCTCTCTCTCTGTCAAATAAATAAATAAAATCTTAAAAAAAAAAAAAAAGAAAAGTACATGTCCATATTCACTGAAAAATTGCGTGCCTGAGGAGAATGGGTAGCTTTCCTTAATCAGTGAATTTGAAAATGTACAGCTTTCAAAACATATATTCTCAAAAGCATTTGAGTATGTGTGGAGTGCTTGTTTTTAAATTAAAAAAATAAGCTTCAATAAAAGCAAAATAAAAAGTAAAAGCAAAATATTTCAAGCAGTAATATTGTCACAGTATCTTCTCAAGATACTCAAGGCTTAACTAGAATTAGATTAGATATCATGTGCTAACAAAAGATGGCAGAGCCTATATATTGGTGCCTTTCTATCAATAAAACTATAATAAAATGAGCTGTAAAGGGGCGCCTGGGTGGCTCAGTCGTTAAGCATCTGCCTTCGGCTCAGGTCATGATCCCGGGGTCCTGGGATCGAGCCCCGCATCGGGCTCCCTGCTCAGCAGGAAGCCTGTTTCTCCCTCTCCTGCTCCCCCTGCTTGTGTTCCCTCTCTTGCTGTGCCTCTCTCTGTCAAATAAATAAATGAAATTTAAAAAAAATGAGCTGTAGACTGTCTGTGAATTCAATCTTTGATACATATAAAGCCAAAATACTGTATCCAGTTCTGTGTGAACAATTACTATTAAGGATGCATAGAAACTACAATATCCCATAATTCATTTATAAAATTATATATAATCAGGCATTAGTTCCTAACTATGAATCAACTCCAATTTTTAGTATTTAGTGAGCAAGTAGAAAATTTAACCTTGGTCAATTAAGCTAACCTCTAAATTGCTACCTAAGCATGTTGGTGACAGCTGTCAACTCAGAAGCAGTTTATAAGGACTGAAAGATGACAAGTAAATGTTGAGTTGATATGACAGTGATGACAAAGATTTGCTAAGGCATGTATCCCTATAGGAAATGTTCTGCACCACAACAGATGGCCAGTGGTCAGGGGAAAACCATTAAAGCCAGAACTGTGGAAACTTTTAACTCTTCACTCTGGAAGACTAAAGACTTAAAACAATACACATCACTTTCCATAACCCTTAAAAGTAGAGCTTGGTCTTAGAGCTTCATTGATGTTGGCAAAGGTGTTTGTACTATGCCTTTGGTTGGCAAGATAAACTAAAGGCTTTAGAAAGAAAAACACTAAAATTTTCCACTGTTTACAAAATTTATCAGGCATGCTTTACTGCAGGGGTTGTGCTATCATGCCTATTGCCCAGGGAAAGACACGTCATGGAGGTAATGAATGATTCACTGAAAAGCACACATACAAGTCATACCCATTGGTACTTGCTGTCACAAAGCAGCTGAAGGCTGCTCTGTGTAATTCAGTGGGGGCAGCCTTGGTCTCCAGGCACTGTGTTCCTGGTAACGCTACAGTGTGGAGCATCTTTGAGGGCAACATTTCTTTCTTTTTCTTTTTTTTTTTTTAAAGATTTTATTTATTTCACAGAGAGAGAGCGCACGCGAGCATGAGCGGGGGGGGGGGGGCGGGGGGAGGAGCAGAGGGAGAGGGAGAAGCAGACTCCCTCCTGAGCAGGGAGCCTGACTCAAATTGGGGCTTCTTCCCAGGACCCCAGGATCATGACCTGAGCCAAAGGCAGATGCTTAACTGACTGAGCCACCCAGGCACCCCCCAGCATTTCTGAGCAGTAGGAAAGGAGGGCAAAAATCTTGAGACCACCAATGACTTGGCCAACAATGAAGAGTGCCTAAAATTTTTCATTTAGGGCCTAATTTGATATAGGGCATAGAGAAAGAAAAAAACCCTCACTGATTAAATAAAAAATAGTACATTTCCATAGATGGGAGTGGCATAGCTGTACTCATTAACAGTATAATCTCTATTCTGTTTTAATCCCTCATTGTTAATTTTACTGCATTATGATCAACTTATAAACTACCTCAAAGTCTTCTGAAGGAAATCAGGGTATAAATTGCAAGTAAATAAGTTACTGACACTACTCTGTGTATTTGCCAGAACCATATATCACACTGAGTCACAGCCTCAACAAGCTTGTACTATCCCTTGGCCTTTTCAGAGGCTGCATTGACTCATATCCCTGGAGCACTGTTTCCTGTGCTGAGAGGGTCATTCTCCTGTAGAGCCCTGACTGCTGAGTAAGATATTTGCACATGGGCTGGGGCAATTGTATGTTTATTGTCTGAATTTTCAGTGAAGTCCATTTCAAAATGGAATTTATTTCTTACCACCAGAATGTGAAGAGATGAGAATGCCAAACAGATCACTATATGGGAGACTATGGGTGACAAGGTCCCTATTATGCGGTGCTGCTTTGCCAAGCAAGATGCATCATGTCAACATAGTGCCTGCGAGGCACACAGACACCGCGCACGCATTTCATGCCATTTCGTAATGCTTTGTTGCAACAAGAAAATTCCCTGCAGACAGAGGAATAATAAGGAGAGTAAGTATTGGTCCATATACTTGGCACTTAAAAGAAATCAGGACAGGACTACAAGAGACTGAAGCTGTTTCTACACACAAAATCCTAAGCAATTTAATCAAGTTAGAGATTCAACTGATGTCAGAAATTTTTTTAAAAAACGCTTGTCAAGGGGCGCCTGGGTGGCTCAGCCATTTAGCGTCTGCCTTCGGCTCGGGTCATGATCCCAGCGTCCTGGGATCGGGTCCCGCATCGGGTTCCTTGCTCGGCAGGGAAGCCTGCTTCTCCCTCTCCCACTCCCCCTGCTTGTGTTCCCTCTCTCGCTGTCTCTCTCTCTCTGTCAAAAAATAAATAAAAATCTTTAAAAAATAAAAAAATAAAAAACGCTTGTCAAATGGTTGTTTTACTGAGTTAAGTGGCAAGTCTATCTAAATGCCTCAGAGGCATGACATTATTCTTCACCTTCTTTTTCTTAGCAAAGATTTTTGTGGAATTATACACATTCTAATGCCAAGACACCCAAACAGCCAATTATTTCATTCAGATAAGTCAGCTAAACTAGTTATTAGTGGTATGTAGAGGAAACAACTAGTTGACAGTATTTCCATTTTTTAACTAGTTATCGCTTCTGTAGATATGGTCTGAGTCTCTTTCTAGCAGACAACTAATTGTATCCTCATAGAATGCAGACTTGAAGCTTAATCAAGTTATCAATTAGTAAGCATTTATAGAGTCCATAATAATAATAGTTATAATTTATTGGACACTTACTGTGTGCCAGACTCTATGTTATACAATTAACATGGTTTATCTCATTTAATCCTCCAAATAAGCCTTTAAGATGGTTATGTTACCACCCCCATTGTATACATAGAGAAACAGGTTCAGAGAAGTGCCAAGTCCTAGAAGAGCAGGCACTACGGTGAGGCACATCAGAATAAGAATCTAGAGACAAATTTAACATCATGTGTGATTAAGCCCTCAGTGCTACAGAGACATTGAGAGAAGGGGAAGAAGAATATGGACATAAACAGTCAGGAAAAGTTTGGGATTTGAACAAAATCCTAAAGGACAAATAGCAAGGAAGAAAAATACTATGTGCAAAGATGACAAAGGCAAATGAGTGACATTGACATAAAAGTAATGGACTGGCTTTAATTTATAAGACTGGCATAGGGAGTCTTCTGCTAACCTTTCATTTCCTTTCATATGTCATGAGTTTCTAAGATAAAATGCCAACATTGAAATACAGCTACACACAATGGGGTAGTTTGTAAATGTGATGCAGCTAGTTCTCAAGAAAAGACAAATATTTGATAGCTCCAAAGACATTCATTAAATGCTTCATTTATGCTGGGAAGTGTTTTTTAAGGGAAAAAAAAACATATTATGTATTACCTGTCTTTTTATCACCAAACCAAACATTCTTTCGCTTTCTCTATTCTGACACTCTTTGCTAAATTCTGGGAAATCCATGTGGGTAGGATCATTCTGACAAGAGGCAGTAATTACAAGCTGACATCTATGAGGACGGTTACAGGTTGTAGTCAAACACCTACCCATCCCTAACATATATAATCTCTCTCTGTTATCAGTCTTGCACTCATTCAACTTAGCTGTGAAACATCAATGGGGTATTTTTAAGGTTTATTTTTGTAATTAAAAATTTTTGATATGAGGGATTCTACTATTTGATCACTATTATCTGAAAACACTCAAATCTATTCTAGAAAGAAATGGACACTGACACCTTAATAAATTTACAGATTTTGCTGCTGAAAGGGTGTTTAATCCAATCTTCTATAAACATAAAGAAAGGAAAATAAGGCAAATTTGATTTTTATATGCTTTAATCAATGCAAATTTTCACTAATTTTCTCTTAAATACCACTTGCAATCCTTTAATTATTTTTATTCCTATTACTTGCAGTCAGTTTTAGTAATTTTCTATTTAGTCCTTAACCACAAGTCAAAGATAGTAAGACAACTCTTTCATCTCTCCTTTCTGCGGCTTTCCAACAACAAAACAATAAACACACTTTCCAATGTATCTGTTTTAAGGCACTCTTTAAAACATATTTTCTGTTATCTGAGAATTTGTCTTTGACCTTAAGGTAGGATGGAATTACTAACCTATAATTAGCATTAATCAACACTAATAATTTTGAAACAGTAATGTTGTATTCAATCCTTCAAGGCCTACCTACACCATATGATCAGTTCTGATTACTCCAGTTCATTTGAAATTCTATGCTCCTATCATATTTGTCTGTATAACCCAAGGCAGTGCTTGTTTCCATATCAATTACTGTCTCCAGAGCTAGCTTTAAGGCAAAGATCAAGTCTTATTCTACTTTTGTGGCCCCCTCACATGGCATCTAGCAAGGTTACAGATAGGAACAGATAAGTAAAGTACCAGCCAGTGGGGAAGTTTGAGAGTGGGGGTAATGGAATTGTTGTGGGCCATATTTTCTCAAAAGTGCTTTTCATATTTTTTCTTAATTAAATGTTTTGAAAATACCACATATGTCATTAACTCTGTCCTCATAAATTATTCTGGAAGAGACTGAAAGTTCTTAGTCTGGACACTATAATTAGTCATGGCAGAGTTTCTTATATTGGCTTTATGTTTTTTTAAAATACACAGCAATTATTTTCCCCCTGCTTCTTTAAATTTATCCAAGATTGAAATCAAATAAATATTATACCTGCCTAAAACAATAAAGGTAATAACAGCAACATCTGGTTCTTATATTTTACCCTCTAAGAAACTAAAAAAAAAAAAAATCTTTAAAATCAGTTCTAGATGTTTGTTTGTGTACTTTTCGTTAATGTGTAGGTTACTAAAAATGTAGGTTACTAAATGGTTAACTCAGTTGGGCCATTGCCAAGGAAAATATCTATAGAAAGGGCAGAAATTCCTAAAGTTCTACATCTACCCTTGCTAACATGATTTGCTTTAAAATTAGAAAACAACTGAAATTGCCATATAGCTAGAATACTATCAATACAAAGTGAGCTCACTGACTTTGCATTTGTGAGGGTCACTGAGGAATGAGGTTGCATTTAATCAATGGCATATGCTTTGAAATACAGTAACCATTGTTAAGTGGATGGTCAATGACTGTAATACTGCTTTAAAGGGGAACAAAAACCATGGCCGGTTTGTATTAGATGCTAGAATTGTGCCAAGAGTAAAGAATGCTATATACATAGGATATTAGACACTACAGACTACTTTTTCCCTCTAATAAAGATATCTAATCTATAGTGATAAATATATCAAATTCTGACTTGGAGATAGTTCTGAAATATACTCATGTATAGAAAGTCTGCTAAGCTACCCAGAAAGACTAGGATATGGAAAAACTCAGTTCTGTCATACTTCCAACCACACCCAGATCTGATTAAAAAAAAAAACTTTTTGGACATTAATTCAAAAAGATATATGCACTCTTATGTTTATTGTGGCATTATAATATTATAATAACTTTGTACAGTGACAGATGGTAACTATACTTATCCTGGTGAGCATTTTGTAATGTATGTAACTGTCAATTCATAATGTTGTACATCTGAAACTAATATATTATGTGTCAACTATACTTTAATTTTAAAAAATAAAATTTAAAAATTAAAAAAAGTTTTTGGAGAATACATATTATATAATACATACACATAATACATATACATATACAAAATACATTCACATTACATAATACAATACACAAGATCAAGAACTCCTAATTTCATAATAAAATTTCTACTGTAATTTGACCTTATTATGGGATGTATAAAGTAGATGATGAAGCATGCCTCAAGAAACAATGAGTTTTTCTACTATATAACATGTTGTTCTTAAAGAAAAGGGGGGGTGTGATGATGACGGACATGTTTCAGCCTCATGAATATTTGAAATGCTGATTTTCAGCAGCATCATATAACAACCAGAAAACATAGAGGCTGGAGATGATAAAAGAAGTGTCTCATTCACTTGTACAATTGATGCATCATGTGTAAAACAGAAACAAATAGCATTTGCCCTAGTGAGACATATGAAAAATGACTGACACTTAAAAGTAGCAATTATAATTTCAGTGGAACTGCTGTAAGAATCGAAAAGATTTTATTAGAGGAAATAGAATACAAAAACATTACCTAGGTATATTACAGCATGCAGGGTTGGTTTCTGTTCAGAAAATGCAATATAGACTTAACCATTAAGGCAAAAGTTACTGAACAACACCAGAGTTTAGGCTACTAACAAACAAGAAACATTTTTTTTAATTTGCTTTGGTTTTATGTTTACTTGTTTATATTTCCCTATATATTGTAAACCTTCATTCAACTCAATTCAACCTAACAAATATTTATTGACCAATGATAATGCCTTAAGCACTACATTGCTATAACTGGCTCAAAGATGAATACTATATGATTTTATACTTGAAAAGCTCACAATCTAACATGGATGTTTAGGGTGGAGGCAAGAAGAAAATCAGAAATTTTCATAAATTAGAACACAGGGTTTACATGCCTTAAAAATACACAAAGTGCTATGTGTGTATAAATGAAATGGTGATCCCAAGTGACTAAGGAGACTAGGGAAGACTGGGTGTAGGAAGTGTTCTTTGAGATGGGACTTCCCTTGAAGGATTTTAAAAGGCAAAAAATGGGAACTGGGAGAAGGATTTCATAGGCAGAGGGCACAGAGTGAATGACTGAATGAATGAATGAATACCTTGGTCCATCTTCCCTGGAGAGTAGGTTCTGTTTAGGGAGAAAATGAGAGAGAGACTTGGGAAGGTAAGATGGAGTAATATCAGCCTGGGTTTCTTAAAAAATACGAAGATAACACTTTCATAAAGTTAAATTTCAAATGACACAAAAGAGAACACAATAAAAAGTGATCTCCTACCCGGAGATCTACTATCCAAGAGTGACCATTTACCATTTTCAATAATTTATTGTGCATTCTTGCAGATTTTCACATGTATATGCCTATATACATACATGCATAATATATAATATATATGCATTATACACACACACACGTATATCCTTTTCTTTACAAGTGGGGACATACTGTATACACTGTTCTGTATTTTTATATTTTCTTTACTTAGCATATCTTGTAAATATTTTCCTATCAGCATATATACACCTTAGTCTTCTTATAGACTGCATAATAGCACTCTGGGTATGTCATATTTTATTTGATCAGATTCCTGCTGATGAACATTTAGCTCACTTTCAGTCTTTTGTTTTTATGAACAATGCTACAAAGAACACCCTTGAACATACATCTGTGTAAACATATGTATCTATAGCAGGATTTTTCAACCTCAGCACAACTGACACTTTTGGTCAAATATTTCTCTGTTTTAGGGTGTTCTATACATTGTAGGATGTTTAGTTTTATCTAGTTTTAGTTTATCTCTGGCCTCTATCCACTAGATTCCAGTAGCATCCCCTGTCCTGTTATGACAATCAAAAATGTCTCCAGACATTGTCAAATGTCCCCTTGGTGGCAAATCACCCCAGATTGAAAATTACCAATCAGTAGGACAAATTTCCAGTAATGGATTTGCTTCTAACTATGTTATCTGTTCACTTGCCAACACTACATATTATCAAAACTTAATATTTATTACTCACTTTCATCTGCATTTACTCCTGAGTGAAACTGAAGATTGTTTCCTAAGTTTATAAGCCATTTGTGGGTTTTTTAAAAAAATAATTTATTTATTCATTTGAGAGGGAAAGAGACAGAGGGAGCACAAGCATGGGGAGAGGCAGAGGGAGAGGGAGAAACAGACTCCCCACTGAGCTGGGAGCCCAACATGGGGCTCTATCCCAAGACCTGGAGGTCATGACCTGAGCTGAAGACATGCTTAACACCATCTGAGATACCCAGGGCGCCCCTGTGTGTGTGTATTATTTTTCATTGAATTGCTGGTTATCTCCTTTCTTTTGAATTGAATGGTGATCTTGTATTGATTCATAATAATGCAAATTATTCGCCTTTTGTAAAGTATTTATTTATTTATTTGAGAGAGGGAAAGAGCGTGAGTAGAGGGAGGGGCAGAGGGAGAGGGAGAGAAGCAGATTCCCCACTGAGCGGGGAGCCAGACTCTGGGCTCAATCTCATGATGCCAAGACCACAATTTGAGCCAAAACCAAGAATCAGACACTCAACCAACTGAGCCACCCAGGCATCCCAACCTTTTATCTGTCACATGTGTTGCAAAATATTCTTCAGTTTTTGCCTTTGATCACTGCATGTTTTCTGTGCAGAATTTAAAAATTTATATAGTGACATTTACTGATATTTGCCACTAGAATTTCTATATTTTGTATCTTAGGCCTTTTATGTTTCAAGAACCCTATTCCCATCCATAGCCAGTGTTTACTTCTATTACTTTTACAATTTTATTTATTTCATTTTCAAATCTTCTTTTTGGAATTAGTTTTTGTATAAAGAATGAAATAGGGAGTTTTTAGTTACCTTTCTCTCCTTAAATGCAGAGTGAATTTCAACATAATTTTCTATTTTAATAAGCTCTTTAATTATAGTAGTGATTGGGTCTACTTCTGGGATAAAAAAATCTATTTACTTGATATGTCTTCCTATTCATGTTCCTTAATTACTACAGTTTGTAATATGTATTATAAAATTAATCCTTGTTTATTACTCCTACTTTTCATAATTTTCCTACTTATCCCCACATGTTTATTTTCATATTTTGTATGTATTTTGGAATAATTATGCCTAGTTCATAGTTCCCTTGGTATTTTAGTTGGGATCACATCAAATTTTAACATCTTTTCAATATTGTCTTTCTATCCAAGGACAGAGTATCTCTTTCTATTTATGTCCCTCAATAGAGTTTTAAACTTTTTCTTCATATTGGTTCTACAAGTTTCTTAATGATCAGAAGATATTAATTATAAGTTTTAACTGCTTTTATATAGGGAAACCATTACAAATTTTCTATATTGCTATAGATATGTATTTATATATTATATAATTCTAATAATGTTTCACTAGTACTTGGATTTTCCAGATATAACAATCATATCATTTGCAAATGATGATCATTGGGCCTCTTTTTCTCCACTTTTTAAATATTTTATTTCCTTCTTTCATCTAATTGCACTAGCTGGTACATCCGGAACTAAGTCAAATAATAGCGGTGATATTGCCTAGTTTCCAGCTTCAATGAGAATATTGTTAGTTTTATAATTAACTATGATGCTGGTTTTGTACTGATATTTTATTAATATATTTTATCGTATGAAGAATTATTCTGCTCTTCCACTAACTTTATTTTTTATTTAAATTCGATTAGCCAACATATAGTACACCATTAGTTTCCGATGTAGAGTTCAATAATTCATCAGTTGCATATAACACCCAGTACTCATCACATCATGTGCCCTCCTTAATACCCATCACTCAATTACCCCATCCCCCCATGCACCTCCTCTCCAGCAACCCTCAGTTTGTTTCCTATACTTAACATGGTTTGTCATGTCTCATGGTTTGTCTCCCTCTCTGATTACTTCCCATTCAGTTTTCCCTCCCTTCCCCTATGATCCTCTGCACTGTTTCTTATATTCCACATATGAGTGAAACCATATGATAATTGTCTTTCTCTGATTGACTTATTTCGCTCAGCATAATACCCTCCAGTTCCATCCATGTCAATGTAAATGGTAAGTATTCATCCTTTCTGATACCTAAGTAATATTCCATTGTATATATACACCACATCTTCTTTATCCATTCATCTGTTGTTGAACATCTGGGCTCTTTCCATAGTTTGGCTATTGTGGCATTGCTGCTGTAAACATTGGGGTGCATGTGCCTCTTCAGATCACTACATTTGTATCTTTGATGTAAATACCTAGTAGTGCAATTGCTGGGTCAGAGGGTAGCTCTACATTTAACTTTTTGAGGAACCTCCATACTATTTTCCAGAGTGGCTATACCAGCTTGCATTCCCACAAGCAGTGTAGGAGGGTTCCCCTTTCTCCGCATCCCCGCCAACATCTGTCATTTCCTGACTTGTTAATTTTAGCCATTCTCACTGGTGTGAGGTGGTATCTCATTGTGGTTTTGATTTGTATTTCTCTGATGCAACTTATCAAACTCAACACCCAAAAAACAAATAATCCAGTCAAGAAATGGGCAGAAGACATAAATAGACATTTCTCCAAAGAAGACATACAAATGGAAATGGCCAACAGACACATGAAAAAATCTTCCACTAACTTTAAAAATAGGATAAAAATAGGCTGTAGTAGAGTAAACATGAAGCAATGTAGAAAATGGACTAGAGCTAAAAGGGTCTAGATCATTTGTTCTCAAAGTATGGTTTTCAGACAAGCAGGATTAGCATCACCTAGAAACTTGTTAGAAATACCAATTCTTGCTCCCCTCCTTCATCTACTAGATCAGAAACTTTTAAGGAGGAGCCCAACAATCTGTATTTTAATAAGCCCTCTAGGGGATCTGATGCATACTAAAATTGAAGAACCAGTGACGTAGTGTAGGAGTCAGCAATTACTGCCTTTGGGCCAAATGTGGCTCTCCTTCCTGTTTTTATAGTTTTATTCAAACACAGCCACAATTATTCATTTATGTATTGTCTATGGTTGCTTTCAAGCTGCAGTGGGAAATTGAGTAGTTGCAACATATACTGAGTGACCTGCAAAATCTAAAATATTTACTATGCTATCCTTTACAGAAAATGTCTGACCTAGAGGAATGGTTCTCCACCTTGGCTAGATTAGATTCATGTGGGGCAATTTTAAAAATACTCATATTTGAGTCCCATCATCTACCATTTAAATGGAATCCCCAGGTTGGGATCCATGCATAAGGCTTTTTTTCTTTAAAGCACTCCACTTGATTCCAAGGATATCTAGTCTGTCATATTGTCCAAATTAACTCATATTCATGAATCATATCTGCATATCTTTGATGTTGATTCAGGTAAAGAGATAGGTAGGGAATTATTTCTTTTTCTTGTATACACAAGAAATTAATCCCTGCCATAATGTAGTACCATGATAAAGGCAGGTAATGCAATATAATAAAATGACAAGTCAACCATTAGGCATATATCTTAGGCAAAGCCAAAGTAAATTGTTTTCTCTAAAGCTTTTGTTTAGGAATTGGCTGAAATGAATGAATATAAATAATATTAGTTCTGTAAAGCAGTTATTGGACAGTTTTTAAACCCAACCTGGAATTATAAGTGAATTTTGAATAACATACACTCACCATTAGATTTCAAAGATCATTGAAAATACCTGTGAATCTATCATAGATCATAAAGAATAGTATCTAATTGCATAATTACATGTACACACACACACAAAAACATGTACACATACATCCTATCATTGTTACAGTATATGTGGAAAATGAATCCTATGTATTTGAAAGATACTTAACTTTATTTTTATTTTTTTAAGATTTTATTTGTTTGACAGAGAGAGAGAGAGCACACAAGCAGGGGGAGTGGGAGAGGGAGAAGTAGGCTCCCCACTGAGCAGGGAACCCGGATGTGGGGCTCGATCCCAAGACCCTGGGACCATGAGCCCAGTCGAAGGCAGACGCCTAACCAACTGAGTCACCCAGGTGCCCCGATACTTACCTTTATGTTTTGTTATTTGTAGATACCCTATTTATTTTAATTCTTGCAGAAAGAGTCTCTTAAAGCAGGATTGAAAGAAACTTGGTTTCAAAAATATTAGAATGAAAATGGAGGAAGCATGGAAGAGTCTAAAAAGAAGGTATTTTGTTTCTCTTCTGACCCAATTTAAACTCCAGACTTAAAAGCATCATCTATTTCAGAACCTATAGACTGGCCCAAGGAAGGTAAAGGACACTGCTGATATGTTATTTAGGTCCAGGGGCATGGAATATATTTACTAGCCCTGAGGGCACAATAAGATCCAGGAGTGATTTCTAATTTGGGATGACAGGTGAGGGCACTGACCTCATTAATGTCCATGAGAAACACCTAGACTCAGAATGTTTTCCATAAAGCCACACTGATGTGTGTAGGACATGCTCAGCACTCCTGAAGGAAATGATTTCTTGTTATGCAAATAACATTACTGTATGAGATGTATTAGGTTACATATGAATAGTTAGATTTATAATGAAATTTCCTGGTAGGAAGAACAAATTTAAATGTTAACTACTGCCTTAAGACTATTCAAGGCAAGTGGGGTTCAAGATGGTGGCATAGAATAATCCTAAAATCACCTTCTCCCACAAACACAAAAAATCTAAAGCTACATATGGAACAATTCCCTCTGAAAAGGACCTAAAATCTGGCTGAACAGCACCTCTGCTACAATGGATAAAAAGGCCACCTTGAGATGAGTAGGAAAAGCAGAGACATTGTCTTGCAAGAAAATCCACTCCCGGTGTGGTGACCCACAGCCAGAATGGATCTCATACACAGATCTTGTCACTGAGGAGTAAGAGGTTTGTGTCCCGTATCAGGCACCCCAACCCTGGGAACTGCACTAATGAGACAAGCCCCCAAAGCATCTGGCATTGAAAACCAATGGGGCTTACTTCTAGGACAACAATGGGGCTATAAGAAATGGAAAATCTGTTCTTAAAAGGCTCATGCACAGACACACTGGCCCCAGGACTCAGCATAAAGTCAACAGTTTGAAAGGGTCCTAGACCATATGTGAAGAAGACTCATTTGTTAATCTTAAAGCATCTGCCAAAGAGGTAGGAACCTGTTAGGACTTTTTCCAGGGACAGAGGTACTGGCAGATATCATTTTTGCATTTTTCTTCTTCCACCTTATTGATGCTAATGCAGGCTAGTGCCATTTTCGTTCTCCTCTGCCCTTAGTCTGCTAGCTCCGGTGGGAATGGCCTGCCAGGGCTGTCAGGATGCTAACAACCCCAACCCAGCATGCCACAGCAGGACAGCCCAGTACCCTGTCACCATGCACCACAGCCATGACCCACTCCACCTCAGCCCAGAGCCCAGCCCCAGCCCTTGCACACCAAAGCCAGGCCAGCCAAGCACTCTGCCCTCTTGTGTGACACCTGCAGCCTGCCCCACATGGCTGAGTCAGCTGAGTACCTGGTCCCTGAGCACCACAGCGGCAGCAGGCCTTGACATGACTGCAACCCCTTGAGTACAGGGGATGCTCCTTGAGTACCTGGCTCCAGTGGCCAGGAGGAAATTGTATTTCTGGGCCACATAAGTCTGAAACAATTACAGAGACCATCTTCAGCAGGCTACCACTCCCCAGGGCACAGCACAAACATCAGATTGAAACACATCCCCATGCTATTGCTTATGTTCTGAAGAGGGAGAAATCAGAGAGGGAGATGAACCATGAGAGACTATGGACCCTGGGAAATAAACTGAGGGTTTCAGGGGAGGGGCATGGGGGGATAGGGTAACAGGGTGATGCTTACTAAGGAGGGCACGCGTTGTGTTGAGCACTGGGTGTTATACGCAACTAATGAATCATTGAATACCACATCAAAAACTAATGGTGTACTATACAGTGGCTAACTGAACATAATAAAAAAATGAAACACATCCCTAGTCTTTATGTGAAAAAGGCTTATTTTTCTGTCCTGGAGCTTCAACCTGAAGGGCAGGCTTCAGGTTTGCCACACATCCAGAAGCTACAGAAGTGCCCCCAGGGAACATGAGCAGGAAGACAACATATTAGTGCCCTCCCTTGTCCTTGCCATAGATCACAGATACTAACCAACAACCATAGGGTCAATGAAGAAATCAATGGAAAAAAAAATCTGAAGACAAATGAAAATGAAAATCTATGGGATGCAAGAAAAACACTTTTAAAAGAGAAGTTTATAGTGATACAGGCCTACTTCAAGAAATAAGAAAAATCTCAAATAAACCATATGCCTTTATACCTAAAAGAACTAGAAAAAGAAGAATAAAATAAGCTCAAACATAGTAAAGTAAAGGAAATAATAAAGTTTAGAGCAGAAACAAGTGAAATAGAAACTAAAAAAGGTAATAGAAAAGATTAGTGATAGTAAGAGCTGGTTCTTCCAAAAGATAAACAAAATTAACAAATCTTTAGCTAGACTCACCAAGAAAAAAAGAGAGAGGGCTCAAATAAATAAAAGCAGGAATGAAAGATAAGTTACAACTGATTACCACAGAAATACAAATGATCATAAGAGACAACAATGAACAAATACTGGTCAACAAACTGGACAACCTACAAGTAATAGATAAATTCCTAGAAGCATACAATCTTCTAAGACTGACTCAAGAAGAAATAGAAAATCTGAATAGATCAATTACTAGCAAGGAGATTAAATCAGTAATGAAAACCTCCCAACAAACTAAAGTCTAGGACCAGATGGTTTCACTGGTGAATTCTTTCACACATTCAAAGAAGATTTAATACCTATGCTTCTCAAACTCTTCCGAAAAACTGAAGAGGAGAGAATACTTCTAAACTCATTTTATGAGGCCAACATTACCCTGATATCAAAACCAGACAAGAATACCACAAAAAAAGAAAATTATAGGCCACTATCCCTAATGAAGATAGATGTTAAAATGCTTAACAAAATACTAGCAAACCAAATTCAACAATACATTAAAAGGATGATACACTGCGATCAAGTAGGATTTATTCCAAAGATGCAAGGATGGTTCAACATCTGTATATCAATGTGATACACTACATTAACAGAATGAAGGATAAAAAATCATATGATCATCTCAATAAAATGCAGAAAACTCATTTATAAAATTCAACATCCATTTATGATAAAAACTCTCAACAAAGTGGGCATAGAGGGACTGTAACTCAACATAATAAAGGCCTTATATGACAAACCTACCACTAATATCATACTCAACAGTGAAAATATCAAAGCTTTTCCTCTAAAATAAGGAAAAAGGCAAGGATGCCCATTCTTGCCACTTTCATTCAACAAAGTATTGGAAGCCCTAGCCACAGCAGTAAGTCAAGAAAAAGAAACAAAGGCATCCAAATCTGAAGGGAAGAGGTAAAACTATCACTATTCAAAGATGGCATGATACTATACGTAGAAAACCTTAAAGAGTCTACCCCCCCAAAAAAAACTGAGGCTAAATGAATTTGCAGGATATAAAATCAACATACAAAAATCTGTTGCATTTATATACATTAATAACAAGCTATCAGAAAGAGAAATTGATAATCATGTTTACAATTGCATCAAAAAGAACAAAATACCTAGGAATAAATTTAACTAAGGAGATGAAAGACTTGTACACTGAAAAGGACAAGATACTTTTTTTAAAAAAATGAAGAAACAAATAAAGGGAAATATATTTCATGCTCATGGACTGGAAGAATTAATATTTTTTAAGTGTCCATATTACCCAAAGCAATCTACAGATTCAATGCAATCCTTATCAAAATCCCAATGGTATTTTCTGCAGAACTGGAACAAATAATCCTAAAATTTGTGTGGAACCACAAAAGATCTTAAATAGCCAAAGAGATCTTAAGAAAGAAGAACAAAGCCGGAGGTTTCATACTCTCTGATTTCAAACTATACTACAAAGCTATAGTAATCAAGATAGTATGGTATTGGCATAAAAAACAGATGCATAGATCAATGCAACAGAATAGAGAGCCCAGAAATAAACTCACACATATATGGTCAATTAATTTACAACAAAGGAGGCAAGAATATACAATGGGGAACGTTTCTTCAATAAATGCTGCTGGGAAAACTGGACAGCCACATGCAAAAGAATGATACCATATACAAAAATTAACTCAAAATGGATTAAAGATTTGAATGTAGGACCTGAAACCATAAAATTCCTAGGAGAAAACAGAGGCTCCTTGGAATCATTCTTAGCAGTGTGTTTGTAGATCTGATGCCAAGGCAAGGGAAACAAAAGCAAAAATAAACAAATGAGACTACATCAAACTAAAAAGCTTTGGCACAGCAAAGGAAACCATCAACAAAATGAAAAGGCAACCTATTGAATGGGGGAAGATATTTGCCAAACCTGTATCTGATAAGGACTTAATATCCAAAATATATAAAAAACATACAACTCAACAACAAAAAACCAAACAACGTGATTTAAAAATGGGCAGAGTATCTGAATAGACATTTTTCCAAAGAAGACATGCACATGCCCAACAGGCACATGAAAAGTTCTTTATCATCACTAAGAATCAGGGGAATGCAAACCAAAACCAAATGAGATATTATCCTAGACCTGTTAGAATGGTTATTATCAAAAAGACAAGAAAAAACAAGTGTTAGGATGTGGAAAAAAGGGAACCGTTGGTGGGAATGTAAACTGGTACAGCCACCATGGAAAACAGCATGGAGATTTCCAAAAACTTAAAAATAGAACTACCATATGATCTAGCTATTGCACTTCTGGGTATTTATCAAAAGAATATGAAAACACCAATCCAAAAAGATACATGTACCCATATATTTATTGCAGCATTATTTACAATAGCCAAGATATGGTAATAACCTAAGTGTCTATGGATGAATGTGTAAAGAAGATATGGTGTGTGTGTGTGTGTGTGTGTGTGTGTGTGTATGTGTGTGTGTGCCTGTGCATACATACATACAATGGAATACTACTCAGCCATAAAAAAGAAGGAAATTTTTGCCATTTTTGATAATATGGATGGACCTTTAGGGTATTATGCTAAGTGAAATAAGTCCAATGGAGGAGGACAAATACCTTATGATTCCACTTTTATGTAGAATCTAAAGAACGAAACAAAGATATAAAACAAAATAAAAACAAACTTATAGATACAGAGAATAGATTGGTCGTTACCAGAGGGGAAGGAGGTTGGAGGGTGGGCAAAATGAATGAAGGAGCTGAAGTGAATGGTGATAGATGCCAACTAGACTAATGGTAGTAATCACTTTGTAATGTGTACAAATATCAAATTATAATATTGTATACCTGAAACTTACATAATGTTGTATACCATTTTTACCTCAATAAAAAGACTATTCAAAATTTTTTTCTTTATCAAATAATATAAAAACAGTACATTTTATAAGTTTTAAAAAAGAAAGCCCAACATACACTTACTAAAACCTGGAAAACTCTATCATAGCTCAGTTAAATTTAGATCTCATTTCTGAAATACCATGTCTATCACTCACAAAATAATACCAGATTCAGCAAACTATTCAATATCTGATCACCCAAGGGCTGTGGGTACTTTGATTCTGCTAGGTAGCCACATGTAATGATAAGAACTGGTTACCATCAGTACCGCTCCAGGATGAAGAAACCCAGGCAAGTAATGCTAACCATTAACAATGACCAAAGGAATGCCCAACATTTGTGTAGACATTTTACAAGACAGAGAAAATGAAGTAACAGCCGTCTAGCACTCCTTGACGGTAGGAGTAAATGTGCGGTTTGGTAGTTAGAGCTTGTAACATCAGCCTCATTGTCTAAATAGTGGATGCAAAGGCCCAGAGAAGGTGAATGAATGAAGCTGAGAGACAGAGATTGTCGAGTTACCCCAGGATTGTAGAGAGAAGCAATAAAAAAAGCACAATTAAGGTCCTTAAAACAGCACCCTCCAATATCCTTAAGCTAGGATGTTGATGTGTCTTATTCCAGTAAAATAAATGGCCTAGTGATACATAGCAAAAATGAAGTTCTGTCAATCTCAACCCTACCGTGTCTTTCTGTTCCTTAGAGGAGATGTGAGTAAAGCACTTAGCATGGTTCCTGGTATAAACTACGCACTACCTGGCCTTGGTGGTGGTTGTCATTAGTAGCAGTTGCTAATTTAGAGTTTCCTACCCTCTGCACTTGGGGAAAATGATTTTTCCTCTTATCAGGGCTTCCTCTTAAGACTTTCCATTTCTTCTTATAGAGAGGTCAATAGAGAAAATTCCTAAAAATACCAGTCTATTTAGGCTCACTGTATTAATGGTCTTTACCTTTAGCACATGGCAAAAATCTTGGCAAAACATCAGCTTCCCAAGTATATTTACTTACCTTCAAAATCATTTGGGGCCTATGTTAGGAGATAGATTTTACCATGTCAATGTTTTTAGAACTCAATGGTCCAACAGTGAATTAGGAGGAAGCAAGGTGGCTGGAGACATTCCTAAAACTGAACCAAACCCTGCAGCTCTGTAGAGAGAGTTGAAAATACCTTGGCCCATGAAGCTTGAAATAGTTCCTGAACTACCACTGCTGTGAAAGCCACAGTGACAGGAAACAAGAAACTCGGCACACATCAACCTTTTAAAGTTTGGCATTTCTATTGGTAAACTCTTCAGGAAGCCAGCTGTATCTATCCTCCAAAACAGGTAGTCAGGCTTTAAGTACATAATAACTGTTCAATAAGCACCTACCAAATTCATTCATTCATTCATTCACTCATCCAGCACATTGTTATTGAGCACCTACTCTGGTCCAGGTACTGTACTGGGAGCTTAAGAAAAAGTGCTGAATATAAGACAGACAGGGCCTCTGCCCTTAAGTAGCTTAAATTTCAGTGGAGAAGATCAGACAATAAATAAATAACCACATTAGGTAATCTGAGTTAATACTATATTTTATGGAAAAATAAAATAAAATAATGTGATTGAGTGTTCCTGAAGGGATGGGGTAGGGGTAGCTACTTTATATAAGTTGGTCAAGGGAGAATTTTCAGATGAGGAGACAATTGAGCTGAGACTGGAAGGAGACTTGAAAAAATATTCATGGTGAGGGGAGCCAAGCCATGATAACAGTAGTACGCTCTAGTATCAGGATGTGGACGGCAGCAAAACAGACATCATTTCACAGGGTGGATGGAAACAAGAGACCCAGCAACTCAAGCAAACCTGAAAGGAAGATTCAGACCTTTGATCGAACAAGACATTAAAAATCAGGCAAGGGCTCAGGATCCAGGTCAGTTCACATCCCCAAATGTGATCTGACTCCAAGGCAGCAATATTTGATCTTTGGCTCTTTTATCTTTTTCTTTTCTTCCCTCCTCTTTCCTTTTTTTTATCTTCTTTTCCCTTCCCCTCTCTTCCCTTCCCTTTTCCTTTTAATGGCAACCACCATTTATTAAGTACTTTTTATGTGCCAGAAACATTGTGCTAAATCTTTACACACTATCTCATTTAATCCTCAAAACAATCTGATGACATAAGTACTCTTATTATTCTCATTGTACAGATGTGGAAACTGGGACCCATAGTTCATACAGTTACACAGTGGTGGAAATGAAATGTAAACAGACATCTGAGTCTAGAGCCCAATCCCTTAATCACTGCACTTTTCTATTTCTTTTTCTTATTTGACTTTAAAAAAAAATATTTAAATTCAAGTTAGTTAACATATAGTGTAGTATTGGTTTCAGGAGTAGAATTTAGTGATTCATCACTTACATATAATCACTACACTTTTATATTTCTATCCCAAATGCTGTTACTTAGAGAAACAACCCAATACATAGGAATTAAAGTAAAGGACTTTGATTTTAGTTCTAGCTCAGCCATCAAGTAGTCATTAGAGTCTAGGCACCTTGTTTAATCTCTTCCCGCCATATTTTCAATAGTTCTCAATTGCCTTTAGGCTAACATCAAAGTTCCTTAGTCTGGCATTTAACGGTCCTATTCCATTCTGGTTGGTTCAGGTTTGTTTTGTGTTGTTTTTTTTTTCCTACTCAGGCAGCTTCTTTTGATTTTTATTTTTAATCTTTTTCCTTCTGAGCACAAGTGACACTGAGCTTACATTTAGGCACATGGAGGGCCATTGTAGGTAGAAAGATGTGTCAGAGGCCCTCTGATTATTACTGTAGTAGGTCAGAGAGACTAGAGTTCTCAAGATGCTTTTACAAGCTTTTTTATACCTTCTCCATCTCTTATCAAAAAAAATCATTATTTTCTGTTACTATAGAGCAACACCCTTCTATGCATTTTTCAAATACAAAGTAATCAAAATATATTTATTATAGTATCATTCTAATTTGTGTCTCCTTTTCAAAAACAAAGTTAGAGGTGACTTGTCAAGGAAGAGCAAAGTTATAAATGTACAAGATTGAGGAGCTGTGGTTGCTGAGCTTTCAGTTTTTTTCTTTCTCCCATTCTACTATGGGAATACAACACAAAGTGGCAGTCAGAGCTTGATTCAGTAAAATCGATGTAAATTCCAGGTGTGAATATAGCACTATTTAGTCTGTAACTTTTTCTTGCAAAACTGTGATTAGATATTTGGGGGGAGGTGGAGAAAAATGGAATGTGAAGAGGAGTGAAATGAGGGAGGGGATGAGTTGTTACAAGAATGAGGGTGAAGATGAAAAGAGATTAACATTACAGTTTTGATTCACATATTGCAATTAGCCAGCACTCAAAATTCAAAGAAGTAAGTAAATAGCTATTTTTTTTCCCCCAACTCCCCTTTCCCATACACACACATACTTCCCTGAGTGCTATGCTTTAAGAAAGACAGAAAAAGTGAAGGACTCTCATCTACCCACAGTTTCTAGGATATCATGTTTTACATTGGGGAAGAGCATAACCTTTAGTCAGAGAATTGGGATTCAAGTTTTAGTTCTGCCACTTACTAGATATGTAATTCTGAGTAACTCAGTTAACATCTCTATGCCTTGGTTTCCTGATCTTAAAACAGGAATAATCTCTTTTTTGATTATTATTCTAAGTAACACCTGAGGTATTCTTCCTTCATTTTTTTCTCCAATAGATTTCCTAGCCTTGTGTCCTAGGTCAACCTAATAAGTTAGTTTGTGTGAAGACTGCTCTTTTCATATAATATTCACATTCTTAATAAAGCCATCAATGGTTTAACCCTTCCACTGACTTAATAATCAATCATGTATTTACTAAGTGGTGCCATTGCTCTGCAGAGTGAAAAATAAATAAGTAAGTGTATACCCTGTAAGGAACTGTATGGCTAAAGAGACCTAAAACAATAATAACAAAAAAAGAAACTTAAGGTGTAGGATAGCTAAGTAAACAATATTATGGCAAAGAGCGTAAGTACCATCTGAATTTCAAGGACAGGATGATGGACTTCAGAAATATTTAGAGAAGACTTCATAAAGATGGTGGCACATGAGGGAGTGATGAAGGTTGGGTTTGGGCAGGAAGAAAGAACAAAGGAAGGCATTCAGATTAAGGAAAGCAGTAGAGGCAAAGGAAAGGCATAATATGGGCCTTCCCAACATTCTAGCAGGCCAGAGAGAATAAAATCTTAAGGAGAGGAGTGATGTCCTTTGATGTGGATAGTTACTGGCTGTACCCACACATGAAGTCAGTTGTGCTCATGGGGCATGATCCTCAGTTGGTACCCTCAAATGCCAGAGAAAACCTCACGAATAAGGCACTAAGTCAAAAAAAAAAAAAAAAAAAAAAAAGATCTACATCATATTGGAAAAGGGGCCAATCTTCCTGGCAGTCCTTGGGGAAAAAAAAGTCTATTAAAAAATATGCTCCAATTTTCATTGCTTTCAGTGTAAATCAATAACTCTAAATGACTGTAGGAGGGAGAAGCTACAAACTGGGTGGCCCCATTTCAGAGCAAGATTGCTTTCAGGAACTGCAAGGGACCACTATGAGTCCCTGAGCACCAAGAGTATGTGCTAGGGGAAGACCCATATACAACTCTGCTTAAATGTAAGTACTAATGTAAAAAATGAGAAGACACATGATAGCCTGTTTCCAGATGGGGTGATGTAAGCTGCAAATAACAAAGGCTAATACAAATAAGCTTTATTAGTCTGACATACTCTTCTTAAAGCTCTTTTCCTAGCATGAGAGAAGTTAGGGTATGCATGTTTTCTTTGGATTTTTTTTTAACAGACCAAAAAGAGAGAGATGACTCTTCACCTATTCAGAAGAGATCAGCAAGGCTCTGATTATTGGCTAGCAAATTAATTTGTCTTAAAGCCTTACAGCCACAGACTGTCCACATATATCTAGCACATCTCTCTTGCTAATTCCAAGAAGATCCTTTGGGGGAAAAAAAGGAGGTCCAATGTTTCTCACAAAGAACCCCTTAGAGTATGCATCCTAGTGATAATGGGTCAGTAATGAACAACTCAACTGGTGCCATTATATCCAAGTGAAATAGGCTTTTAATATGTCATGCGTGTTAACTTGGAGCTTACCTCCAGGTTGCTAAGCCTGAGATACATTTCTTCTCTCTGATGCCTAAAATTCTGCAATGTTAACCATATTTGACCTCATCCTGACAGCTTCGTGAGAATGCTATAAACAATACAATAAATAATCATAATAATGCTTCAACACTTCTCCTATGGGAACACCCAAGGCGTATGCCAGCATTCACTTATTAATCTGTACTGTAAATAGCATTTTAGATTGGTAGGCAGCTATTAACAGTTTCCTTTTTTCTTATCTGGTGGCAGCAATAAATACTAATGCAGCACTCTATCTGCTTTGCCTCTGTAGCCAAGTTTACAGAAGAGTTAACATGAAGCACCTTAAAAATAATTCATATGTGACAACATAGAAATGACTATACCTAGATCTCATGGAACTTCACACTTCACCTCCCAATCTCAAGAACCAGGGTCATCTCAATTTCTATCCAGTTTAACCTGATAGTCAGGCTTGATGACAAACTCTGGATGTCTGGGGTCTGCAACAAATCATATTTCTGTCCACATTTTTCCCTACCACCACCCATGGACCATATAACCTAGTGAAATGAGGATAAGATAGATACTAACAATCCATAATTTGTGGAACTTGATACAAAATGAAAATGCAGGATCCCTTGTTCAAAAGTTATTAAGAATTTCAAGAAAGCAACAGCGGAGCAGTAAAAAAACACCTGCGCAGGTTGCATGTCCATGATGCCAGCCCAACCAAGAATAGTCCTAAAGAAATATGACATGATACTCTACGTGGAAATAAATTTCCTTTGGATAATAATTATGGCATGACATTTTCTTTTTTTAATTTTTTTTAAATTTTATTTTATTATGTTATGTTAGTCACCTTACATTACATCATTAGTTTTTGATGTAGTGTTTCATGATTCATTGTTTGCGTATAACACCCAGTGCTCCATTCAATACGTGCCCTCCTTAATACCCATCACTGGGCTAACCCATCCCCCATCCCCCTCCCCTCTAAAACCCTCAGTTTGTTTTTCAGAGTCCA
>NW_022589806.1:1781453-1922943 GCF_004348235.1 Phoca vitulina
GGCAGAGGGAGAAGCAGGCTCCCCACTGAGCTAGGAGCCCAATGTGGAACTCAATCCCAGGACCCTGGGATCATGATCTGAGCCGAAGGCAGATGCTTAACCAACTGAGCCACCCAGGCATCCCAGGAGCATACATCTTTATGCAGTCTTTAAAAGGAAAGGGAAGGGCACCTGGGTGGCTCAGTTGGTTAAGCGACTGCCTTTGGCTCAGGTCATGATCCCAGGGTCCTGGGATTGAGTCCCACATTGGGCTCCTAGCTCAGTGGGGAGCCTGCTTCTCCCTCTGACCCTCCCCCCTCTCATGCTCTCTCTATCTCATTCTCTCTCTCAAATAAATAAATAAAAAAATCTTTAAAAAAATAAAAATAAATAAATAAAAGGAAAGGGAAAATATATAAAGTTATCTAAGTGTTGTTTTCAGGTATCTGTATTGAATATCGCAATAGGGTAACAGTAATGGACAGTTGTTCTAGTCTTTGAATTAGCCCTAGAATATGAATAAATACGAATAAGAAGAAAAGGAGGAAAGGTTAGGGAAGTGTAGTAGATTCAATTATTGACTCAAATTCTTTACTCCACGTTGCATCCATGTCCTTTGCCATGTGATTTTGCAGTTCCTCATAGTAAAGGCCAAGTGTACTTCCATACCCCTTGACCTTGGGCATATGACTTGCTTTGGCCAATGGAATATAGATAGAAGTGATAGAGAGTCAGTTCAGAGCCTAGACTTTAAAAGGCAATGCATGTTTCTCTCTCTCTCTCTCTCTCTGTGTGTGTGTATGTGTGTACTTTTTATTTAGATGTAATTCACATAATGTACAATTCAATTAATTTAATGGTGTTTGGTAAAGCACAGTTGTGCAATGATCACCATAATCAATTTTAGAATATTTTCAACATTCCAGAAAGAAACCCTGTATCCTTTAGCATAGTCATTCCCCATTCTCCATATCCTCCTTCCCCAGACCCTGGCCACTGTTAGTCTACTTTCTGCCTCTATCGATTTGCCTACTCTGGACATTTCACATAAATGGAATCATACAATATGTGGTTCTTTGTGATAGGCTTCTTAGCCTTAGCATATGTTCATCCATGTTGTAATGTGAATTAGTACTTCATTCCTATTTATGCCTAAATAATATTTCATTATGTGCATATACCACATTTTATTTATCCATTCATCAGTTGACAGACATTTGGGTTGTTTCCACATTTCCACAACTATAATAAATAATGCTTCTAGGAATATTTGTGTATAAGATTTTGTGTGGACAGAGGTTTTCAAGTCTCTTGGGTATATATCTAGGAATAGAATGCCAAACTGTGTTCTCAAGTGGCTGCACCATTTCACATTCCCACCAGCAATGCACCATTGTTTCATATCCTCACCCACACTTTTATTATCTAACTTTTTGATTTTGGCCATTTTAACTTTTTGTGTGAGGTGGCATCTCACTGTGGTTTTGATTTGCATTTCCCTGATGACTATTGCCGAGCAACTTTTTGTGTCCTTATTGATGATTTGTATATCATCTTTGGAGAAGTATCTGTACAGATCCTTTGTCCACTTAACTCTTGTGCCTCTGCCACAGCCAGGAGAACAGCCTGCCCTGGGTAGCCAGTACCCCCAGAATGAACACACTTGGAGCAGATAAGGACCAACCAGCAGCAATGAGCCAACCCTAGTCAGACCTATAGCTTGAAGCATAGTGTCCCAACCCAGCTGCCTAGATCAGACAACCCCTAACTGATATGTAAGAAATAAATACTTGTTATTGTGCCCCACTGAGATTTTGAGATTGTTACTCAACAAAACTTGACTGATACAGGAGGGAAGAAAAAATAGGTGACATTACTAATTACAGATGGCAATATCTTTCTTTGCCTCCTACCTCCCCTCTGCCTCCAAAAATAAAGCAGGTACACACCTTCCACTCTTAGCATATTTTCTTTTTTTTTTTTTTTTATTTATTTATTCAACAGAGAGAGACACAGCGAGAGAGGGAACACAAGCAGGGGGAGAGGGAGAGGGAGAAGCAGGCTTCCCGCTGAGCAGGGAGCCCGATGTGGGGCTCGATCCCAGGACCCTGGGATCATGACCTGAGCTGAAGGTAGACGCTTAACGACTGAGCCACCCAGGTGCCCCTAGCATATTTTCTGACAGTTCTCTAGGTACTTTTCAAATTATCTCACCCCACACTTATTACTGCATTACTAGTACTTCCTTTTAAGAAGTTCCTGAAGAATAAAACTAATTCTATAATAGAAAAATTTAAGTCATCTGAATATATGGTAGTAATCTTTTTTAAAAAAGATTTTATTTTTTAAGTAATCTCTACATCCAACCTCTGGGTCTCGAACTCACAGCCCTGAGATTAAGAGTCACATGCTCTACCAACTGAGCCAGCCAGGTGCCCCTGAGTATACAGTAGTAATCTATCTTTTCATAATACTATTAGTGCTTAATTATGTCTTCCTTCTACCCATTCACCCTTGTGACTTAACACTCCTACCCCACCAAAAAGCAAAAAAATCATCCCAGCTGAGAAAAATGTCACTTTCCCTCCTTTGCTCCTTACTACTAAGTGTTCTGGAATGTTTCCACCAATCAAAAAAAAATACAAATAGCTAAAGAATTTGAATATGATTTTCATAGTAATTCTGGGTATTTGTAGCAAGTCATTGTCAAATATCCTCCCCTTGGCACGTGCATTGAGTAAGCAGGAGAGCTGAGGAGAGGGATGGAGAATAATAAGAGAAGCAAGCCAGATTAATATAAAAAATAAGTTCACAAATGGAGTCTTTTTTCAGTAGGAGGAACTACTCTAAAACTATCTTTACTGCTAGCTTTACTTGTTAGCCTAAAATTGAGGCCCAACAAACCATGAAAGAGAAGAGCCATTAAACAAAGTGGACAGACTGACATAATGTACTCTACAGCAGGACACTACATAAAGTAAACTTTCTAAGACCAGCCGATCTGGTATGTCCATCACTTCATCACCTCTTTGGCTAAGAGCTGGATGTCATCTACAAGCACAGGATAGAGCAAATAAATAAATTGCAATGTTATCTCCTTAGATACTCAGTAAACAGGGATGGTACTTAGAATTTAGTAATGGATTAATTTACTAAGAGATCATTTCTTTTGGTCCTAAGATCACCTGCCTCCTGTAGCACAGGCAAATAAAGCTGCCTAACACAAAATGGGCATGATGATATCACTCTTTAAATAGAATTGCAAAATAGAAATACAATAGATACACATTACAAGATATATAATAAACAGTTCCCAAAGAATTTGTTTTATTTTAAAAAAAAGAATTTATGTTTTTTATACTGCCCCAAATCATGTTAGCTTTTCATTCTATTAATATAAGGGGGGCACCTGGGTGGCTCAGTTAGTTAAACGTTAGACTCTTGATTTGGGCTGAGGTCTTGATCTTGGGGTTGTGGGATTGAGCCCTACATAGGGCTCTGCACTCAGCGGGGAGTTTGCTTGGGATTCTGTCCCTCTCCCTCTACCCTTCCTCCTGCTTGTGCACTCTCTCTCTCTCTCCCCCAAATAAATAAATAAATATATCTTTAAAAATTACAAGGAATGTTACTCTTAAAAAACAATCACCACCAACAACAAAACAAACAAAAAATCTTTAACTTTTGAGGTGACCTCAGCAAATAAGTTAGGTCCAGAGCGAGGCCATTATCTCTGGTTGAGAATATTTCATGCCAACTTTTGGAATCTTTCATGAGTTTCTGAAACACAAAGTTTAAGCATTCAAAAATCAGTGTAATTACCATATTAACAGACTAAAAAAGAAAAACCATTTGATCATTTCAATAGATGCAGAAAAAGCCTTTGACAAAATTCAACCTCCATTTCTGAATTAAAAAAAAAAAAACTGTTAGCAATCTAGGAATAGAGAGAAATTTCTTTAATCTGTTAAAGGGCAGCTATGAAAAATCTGCAGTTAATATTGCAATGGTAATAAACTGAATGTCTTCCACTTAAGAATGGGAACAAGGGAGTTTCCTGGGTGGCTCAGTGGGTTAAGCATCTGCCTTTGGCTCAGGTCATGATCCCAGGGTCCTGGGATGGAGTCCCGCATCTGGCTCCCTGCTCAGCGGGGAGTCTGCTTCTCTCTCTGCCCCTCCCCCCCCTGCCCGGCCCCCCCCCCCTCTCTCGCAAATAAATAAATAAAATCTTTTAAAAAAAGAATGGGAACAAGGTGGGGCACCTGGCTGGCTCAGTCAGTAGAGCATGTGACTCTTGATCTCAGGGTTGTGAGTTTGAGCTCTATGTTGGATGTAGAGATTATTTAAAAATAAAATCTAGGGGCACCTGGGTGGTTCAGTCAGTTGAGCATCTGACTGTTTCAGCTCAGGTCATGATCTCATGGGTCATGGGATTGAGCCCCATGTCAGGTTCCATGCTCAGTGGGGTGTCTGCTTAAAGATTCTTTCCCTCTGCCCCTCCCTCCACTCACTCTCTCTCTTTCTCTCTCAAATAAATAAATGAAATATTTTTAAAAAATAAAATTTTTTAAATCTAAAAGAAAAGAATGGGAACAAGGCAAGAAGGAAGTTGAGGGAGTTGAACCTATTGTCTCAGTTTTCTCTGTGAAGGAGGTAATGTTCTCTGCCAATGCCCAGTCTTCTCAGTCTATCATTCTGATATTGTTCAGGGTTATTGAAGAACTAACAAAGAAGGAAAAGAAAACTTGGCTTTGGGCAAATAATGTAGAGGCCAATCACTTAATAGCATTGCTTACTCTGCAGTGATTCACTAAACATCCCTGCCAAGCACTACACATGACATGAGATGCACCTCAAGGATTTCTGCTGTAGTGAGGCAGTAGTTCTCAAACTCTGGTATGCATTCAAGTCACCTGGGAGCTTATTAAAGTTCATATTCTTAGGCCCCACCTCCAAAAATTCTAATTCAGTAGATCTGGAATGGAACCTGGGAGTCAGAGATTCCATGTTTTAAAAAAGTTTCCCCCAATCCCTGATCCTGACACAGGTGGTTCCTAGACTCCATTGGATAAATACTACGGTAAGGGTTATAAGACATCCTGAGCATGGCAACCTAATTTTGCTGTAAGGGCATTGGGTGACGATGCTCACAGTTTCCTCATGCTTCAGCTTCAGGATCATTTGTTTACAACAGCCTGGGCCGCAAAGACACACTTTTCTTCAAATTTTCCCTGCCCCTGCCTCCAAGACAACAGTCTACCCTAGGCTTCCTCCCTTTGCTCTGGCTGCCCACTTGATGATTTTGATAAGGACTGGTTCTCTATTGAGACCTGTGACATTCTCAGAGGAAGAGGCATTTTGTGGATCACTCCCTGCTGAAATCATATTTGCTTCTGCTTCTTCACCTTCTTGGCCTGTACCTTCTCTCCTCAACTTCTGAAGGAGTCTGACAGAGTGGCACCCGTTGTTGGGATCATCTTTTTTTTTTTTTGAAGTAGGGCTATCTGTGTAGAAAACCATAGACCACATTATATATGCAATTAACACCCTTTAAGTCAAAAACAATTGTATGCAGTGAAAAGATACACTGGTAAATTGTCCTAAATTACAACTGTTTCTATCCACATTAATTTGCTTTGTACACGCAAAGTGCAGTTAAAAGAGCAGCATGATGTCTGACAAGCCCTGAAAAGTGGCACTTGCTGGAAGTAATTTAAATTGAGCACTATTATCATTTACAGATTTATTCTGTTTAGATTCAATAAGAAGGAAAGGCCTGAAAGCTTTAAGCTGATGCTAATCACTTTTGGTTCGGTAACTCCTTGCAGTTAAGTTATATATTTTTCCCTCTGTATCAGTCATTGTACCTTTTTGGGCAACTGAATATTTAAATGATCTTTAAATCTTTCACAGTTTCTCCCTTTTTTCCCCTCTCTTTCATCAAATTTAACATCTATAAATTTGTCATGATAGAAAACTTTGGGGAGAGTTGATCACAAACTCAAGGGGGGAAATGCAGCTAACAGAAACAGATCTCAAGAACAAAATAGGGCTGGTACCTAAGGTAATTTTATTATGCCCTATTGACATCCTCTACTATCAGCATAGATCTTAGAATGAATATTGGTCTTGGAAGGACACTTAAGGATCATCTGGTTCAATCTCCCCTTTTTTGATTGGAAAATTAAAGCCAAAAAGGGAAGTGGCTCCCCCAGGTCCCAAAGATTGAAGCATTGCCTTTCTTCTTTCCTCTCTTCTTCGTTCCAACTGGCCTTCACTTGTCTCTGGACCAGCCTGGACTCTAAGGTTAGCCATTTAAGTCACATTATGCCTAGAACCCAGGAACCCCAACCCATTTGACCTGCTTTGTCAGTCCCTAAAACTGAGGAACCCCACTTTTTTGCATTTCTGAATCATACTTGACTCGTTCTCTAGGACTTGCACCAACCTACTGCCTAATCTAGTAATTCTACTTCAGTAGTATTGTCCAAATTAAACCCATGCCTTCCTAATTCCTACTGCCAACAATCAAGTTCAGGTGCTCATTGCCTCTCCCCTGAATTATTGTCACAAGCCTCCTAACTCTTCCCTATTACAGTTTCTCTGGCTCTGACCTCATCTCCGCTCCAACCCCAGTTCCACTCCATACATCTGGAAGGCTAACATTCCTAAAACCAAGTCATTTTATGACTCCTTTCCTTGAAACCTGTCAATGGCTCCCTAGAACCAACAACATAAAGTCCCAACTCCTTGGTTCGGCATTCAAGGCCTGTTAGAATTGGTCTTCACTTAATTATCCAGCCTTTTCTATTCTCCTTGCTGTTATCATATTCCCCAAACTAGCCTACTAGCCTTTTTCCAAAGGTACCCATGTTTTCCCTTTTTCTCACCTTCACTATTAATCTTTCTAAGGACTAGGTTAAATGTTCCCCCTGACACAGAACACACTAGAAAATCTCCATTCTCTTTCATAGCATTTGATTACAATATGCTTTTAGAAAGAAATATTTGATTCTTACATCCTTCCTACTCAAACTGCAAGCTTCTTGACAGTGTGAAACATCTGCTTAATCTCTCGTTCAAGCAAACGTCATGGTTTAGCATGCAGCCTCTGGAGCAGATCCGTGCAATGAAAATATGTGAACCACATATGTGATTTTTAATTCTCTAGGAGCCATATTTAAAAAATAAAAAGCACAAGTAAAATTAATTATAATCATATATTTTAATTCATATAAAAATTAGCATTTCAACATGTGGCTATATAGACATATTATTGAGATATTTTATATTCTTCTTGAAATCAGGTGTGTATTTTAAATTTACAACACCTCTCAATTTGGACTAGCTACATTTCAAGTGCTTGATAGCCCCATATGGCTAGTAGCTATTACATTGAACAGTGAAGTTCAGGTGTCTTGTTGCCAGGGTTCAAATCCCAGCTCTGTAGCTTATAGCTGTGTGATCTGGGCTAATTGCTTAACCCCTCTGTGTCTCGATGTGAGTATCTGTAAAATGGGAACAATAAAATTACCTACCTCATAGGATTGCAATGAAGATTAAATGAGAAAATGTGATTAGAGAGCTTTGCAGCATGTAGTTTAGCACACAAGAAAGTGTCGTTACTAGTATCATCATCTTCCTAGTTACTGCAGGGTCCAGAGAGCATCCATGGTTGCCAACTAATACATATTTCTTGAATGAATTCTGCTCAGAGTTCCTCAAATAGAAGAGCGATTAAAAAGTAATGCTTAAAAAAATTAGCCTGAATATATGAGGTGTATTAAACTACAAAATCACAATAAGATATACTCGTCTTTTTAATGTATTTATTTTCAACCCCTCAAATTCTCTACACTTCTTCCTGGTCCCAGGGGAAAGGACCTGCTATCACTCCTATCACTGCTTATCAACCTTGGCTGCATATTGGAATCACCTGAGTAGTTTTAAAATCTTTTACCTGGGTCCACTCCTCAGAGATTCTGATTTCACTGGTCTTGGGTGGGGCTGGGCCATTGTTAGTTTTAAAACTCCCAGGGGATGTGCTGCCAAGGTAACCAGATCACCTTACTTTGAGCCCTTTTCTCAGAGTGTTCCACAGACCACTTGCATCAGAAATATCTGAGGCACTTCTTTAAAATGCATATTCCCAGGCTCTATTGCAAGCATCAATCAACAATATCTGGGAGTACGAACCACCAGTCTACTTTTACAACAAGTTTCTCACATGATTTTGCCTTCTTGGTATTCTTGCTACCTGTCCCCAGACACACAACTCTCCAGCTACTGTGGCACATAACAACACTCTTCCAACTGCACATGCTCAGAGAGTGGCCTATTGGCCTTGATTTCTAGGCACAAAAGGCCCCTTTCCTGTTCAGTGGGGTATTCTCACCCCCACTCAACTCCCCTCCTCCCAAACATGGTGGCTGTGTGGTTGAAATTCTAAATTTACTGCTCTGACCCCTCCAAGGCCTGGGTCTCTCATATTCCCCCATCTCACAGCAACAGGGGGGCTGACATCTGTTAGAGATAGGGGGCATGAAATCAGGGAAGGCTTCAAAGAGGGGGCTGCATTTGAAGTGGGCAGGATTTCCTCAGGCAGAGATGACAGAAAGAGGCAACAGTTCCAGCAAAGGTGTGACTTACTGTGGGAGATTCAAAGCATGGAATTTTGGGATGAGAGGGTCATAGGTTCACACTCTAGTCCTGCCCTTTTTAGCTCCATGACCCCACCCCTCAGACCCCAGCACCTCTCCAGTCTTCTCTGCTCTATAACATACTTTAGTAGCTGCACTGCTCAGGTAGGTGCCTATGCTCCTTTATCTCTGGGCAGGAAAGCCCCTGTGAGACTGACAACCATCCCTGCGTACCACATCTCCCCCTTCTATACATATGCCATTGTCTAGTGACAGCTGTTTTGTCTGATTCCCCTCCCAGTCTCCTGCGGTAACAGGACTTGCAGTGCTCTTTCTCAAAATGGTTGCCAAGTTGTTG
Organism: Phoca vitulina; assembly: GCF_004348235.1. Classification (NCBI taxonomy): domain Eukaryota; kingdom Metazoa; phylum Chordata; class Mammalia; order Carnivora; family Phocidae; genus Phoca; species Phoca vitulina. Next base: position 1,790,427 of record NW_022589806.1, read on the forward strand.
AAATCATTGCTCTGACCATTGAGTGCCCAGTTTGGTGTATTTTGTTATAGAAGGTTTATCCAGATTCCAGTCCTAATTGCCCCCCGGTTATTTGTATGACCTTAAATCAGGAGTTCTCAGTGTGGTCTGAGGAAGACAAGAATCAGAGTCACTTGGAGCATTAAAATATACATTCCTAGCTCCCACCTAGACCTGCTAGATCATAATCTTCAGGCAAGGAGCCTGGGGATCTGACTTTTTTTCTTTTTCTAAACAACTCTCAATTGCACGTTTGCTTGGGGAAGGAAGGAAGGGTAATGAGAACATGAAGGAGTCTATAGAATAAAAAGGTGGTAGTGCCAAAGAAAACGGTTGCTTATCTCACTCTTTTTTTACTTATTACTCTTCTTTTCCCCCTTAGCCATGAAGGGCAGAGCTTAGGCAGTGGCAGAAATGTTGCTGGTTGTTCTGACTCTGCATTTCAAAGCTTACTGGGAAGCCTGGTCCCATGCCCAGGTTGTATAATCTTAGCACAATTTGATCAAGTTATAGTACTGTATTAAGAGAAAGTAATGGGATGGCATATTCCCCTTCCTAGGACTATATACTTTTTAACAGGGATTCTAGGAAATAAATCTTAAATGCAGGAATGGCACTATGATTGAATTTCAACCCTGCAGCAGACTAGTAGAAAGGAGAGGGGGCTACTGAAAGTTGGAGATATAGAGGGAGAAGATAAAGAGAATTGGAGCAGTTCTGCTGATATAGCGTTGGCAACTAACTCAAAAAAGGGACTAATTTTCTATGTAGCTCCCTGGAAACAACCCCCTTAGGGAATCACTGGGTGCCACTGGGTAGCATTCTTGTTTAGCCTGAAACCCCTGGCCTAAAGAGCATGCCTTCCCTAGGTAGTGGGAACCCCTGTAGAATGCATTGTGCATACAATTATGCCTCCAGGAGTCCAGCTGGACCTTGGCAGAACCACAAGGCTTGGTTAGCAAAAGTGGCTGGTGGCCAGCCAGATCTATTTGGGGGCCTTAGCAGTTCTCCCTTCTCTTGTCTTGGTGGGTATTAGGTTAAATCTATTGTGATCAGTTATGTGTTTATATGGAAAGGATTTTTTTGTAATTTCATTTTATTTTATTTTTTAAGATTTTATTTATTTATTTGACAGAGAGAGAGAGAGGAATCACAAGTAGGCAGAGCGGCAGGCAGAGGGAGAGGGAGAAGCAGACTCCCTGCTAAGCAGGGAGCTTGACACGGGGCTCCATCCCAGGACCCTAGGATCATGACCTGAGCTGAAGGCAGACACTTTACCGACTGAGCCACCCAGGCGCCCCTGGAAAGGATTTTTTTTTAAACCATGAACTGTTTTGCTTAAAGAAGGAGTCATCACATTTTAACTTTAAAAAGCAATGGTAATGGGCAACCATCCTTACGTGTTCAACGGGAACCTGCAAAGCACCTATTTTGTGTTCAGTACTGTGCTGTGCTGTCTCTTTGCCCTAGTGTGTCCTTTTGCCAGGAACGCATGACAGCCTCCTAATCTTGTCTTTTAACACAAAGCTTAAATTTTTCTTCCTCGGTCTTCTCCAGTCCTAAGTGACCCATTTCACTGATCACTCTCCATCACATTGCCTGATTTTATCTTCTTTGTAGTGCTTTTGAGTACCTGAAATGATCCTATTTCCTTTCTCCCTCTGTTTCTCTCCCTCTCTCCCTCCTTCCCTCCCCATTCCCTCCCTTTCTCACTCACCCCCTAGAATTTAAGCTCCAGGACAGAAAGCAGGTCTTGGCTGTCTCTTTCATTTCAATGTCACCAGTGAGTAGCCACTTAAATCATATTTGTTAAATAAATGAGTGTGACACTTGGAAGATGGGAATCTTTGGCCAGGTCTTAAAGGACATGGCCATGGATAAAAAAGGAAACCAGCTTTCCAAGTAAGGAAGAAACTAGAGTAGAAGGATCAGTGGCCTGAGTTGACTGATGGCTGGAGGGGAGCAGCCAGCTCATAGCCCAGGGACCAGGTACGGGAGCAATGAGTGCTGTCATTGGAGGAATGGGAAGCTTTGGAGGGAATACAAAATAGTGGGTAGGCTGCAAAGCCACAGATGCTGGGATGAGAATGTACATGATCCAAAAAGCAGTGAGAAAAAACTGTTTGGTTACTGAGTAGGAAGAAATGATGAAAATAGTGTTCAACAGTTTATCCTAAAAGAACAAACTAGAGCAAAATCCAGTCATGTTCTACAAATGTGCTTTTTCTTCAAGTAAAACCTTGTTGGAGAACACAACCTAGAACAGATAAATGCCTTACCCCTCTCATGCTTCTCTTTTGCTTTTTTTTTTTTTTTAGATTTTTTATTTTTATTAAAGAGAGAGAGTACAAGCAGGGGGAGCAGCAGGTAGAGGGAGAGGGAGAAGCAGGCTCCCCGCTCAGCAGGGAGCCTGATGTGGGACTCGATCCCAGGACCCTGGACTCACGACCTGGGCCGAAGGCAGCGGCTTAACTGACTGAGCCACCCAGGCGCCCCTCTCTTTTGCTTTTTATAAAATAGGAACTTAAGCAACATCATCAATAATAATGATACAATAATAATTCTATTGTCAGGCACTAATCTATACAACAGCCTTATGAGGTAAGTACTATTATTAGCCCCATTTTAGAGATGAAGAAATAGAGTTTGGAGAGGAGATTACATAATTAGCCCAAATTCAAACCCAAATCTGGTCCAGAGTTCTATTATCCACCATCTGTAACACTGGGGGTTTCAAAGATAAAAAATTCCATTTGTATAGTTATTGGGAAAAGATACCACCTTAAAAAAGACAAAATGATATTAGAATAGGAGCTTTCTGGACACCAAACCCTGAAATGGCAATGCTATATTTGTACTCTGCTCTGACATGAAGCAGTCTAAATGATTATGAAATACCGCATACTCTAAATGTATTATGAGGTACATCACAAGTGTATTATGATGTAGTATTAAGAGCAAGGGCTTTAAAAATTGGGGACACCTAAATTTGAATCACAGCTTGACTACTTCTCAGGAGTATGATCTTTAACAGGTTATTGCACCCCTCTGAGCTTCAGCTGCTTCATCTATAAAATGGGGATGGTACTAGTACTGAGGTCATGAAGATGTAGTAAAGATTAAGTAAGCTAACAAAGGTAACCTGCCACTGCAGAGAACAAAAGCACGAGCTTTAGAATAAGATAGATCTGGGTGCAAACCTAGTGTGTAACCTTGGGCGGGATACTTCACCTTTCTGAGTACTGGTTTCCATATGTGTAAAATGGGAAAGATAATATTTACAACTCATTCTTCCAACAAATATGTATTTTTTTAAGGTTTTTATTTATTTATTTCAGAGAGAGATAGAGTGAGCGCACACGCAGGGGGTGGGGTGGGGCGAGGAGCAGAGGGAGAGGGAGAGAGAAACTCAAGTAGACTCTGCACTAAGCACAGAGCCCCACGCAGGGCTTGATCTCATGACCCATGAGATCACGACCTGAGCTGAAACCAAGAGTTGGGTGCTTAACCAACTGCGCCACCCAGGCACCCTTCAACAAATATGCATTAAATGCTTATAGTACTAGGTGTTCCACTCAGTTTGGACATTAAAAAATGAATAATCTTTGCCCTTAAGGGGTTTACAACTTTGTAATAGGAGACAGCAAACACATAAGAATAATATATTATTACAAGTATTATGTTACAGTAAGGACCCAAAGAAAGGAGTCTACAATTCTATGTAGAGGAGTTAGGAAAGGCTTCATAGAGGAGATGAGCCAGTTGTGAGAGCTGAATAAGATAGGTTCTAGAGCATCAAAATGAACAATGAATGAAAGTAGGTTAGAAATGGAAAATGATGTATAGATATTTAATTTTTTATTATAAAGTATAACATATACAGAAAAGTGCACAGGAAGTAAATGTACAGCTCAATGTATTTTCACAAAGTCACTATAAATGTATAAGTACCACACAGGTCAAGAAATAGCACCTCACCAGCACCCAGATGCTCCTCCCTGCCCTCTCCCTATTACTACTTCCTCCTTCTCCAAAGGCTACCATCACCATCACTTTTTTAAAATATTTTATTTATTTATTTGACAGAGAGCATGCACAAGCAAGGGGAGTGGCAGGCAGAGGGAGAAGCAGGGTCCCTGCTGAGCAGAGAGCCGGACGCGGGACTCGATCCCAGGACCCTGGGAGCCTGACCAAAGGCAGATGCTGAAGACAGATGCTTAACTGACTGAATCACCCAGGTGCCCCCCATCACCTTCACTTTTAACAGCAGATTACTTTTGCCTGTTTTTGAACTTCATGGAAATAGAACCATACAATAGGTGCTCTTTTTGTGTCTAATTCTTTTGTTCCACATTGTAAATGTGAGATTGATCCATGTAGTTATGAGCATACATCATGGTATAGTACACTATTATCTAAAGATAACACATTTGTAATTTTTCCATTCTGTTGTTAATGGAGATTTAGACTGTTCAATTGGGGATATTGCAAATAATGTGGCTCTGAATATTCCTGGTACACAAATGCAAACATATCTGTTGGTATATACCTACCGGTAAAGTTGCTGAATCACACGGCATGTATATGTTCACCTAAGTAGATAATGCTAAGCTCTTCTCTAAAATGGTTGCACCAAAATACCCTTTCACAAGCAGTGCGTGGGAGTTCCTATTGCTCCACATTCTTTGTCAACACTTGGTTTTGTCAGTTTTTTAATTTTACCTATTTGGAAGTGTACATAGTAGTATCTCATCATTTTAATTTACATTTTCTTAATTACAAATGAGGTAGAGCACCTTTTCTTATGCTGATTGGCCATGTGGAGATCTTGTGAAGCACCTGTTCAAGTCTCTTGCTCAATTTCTAGTCTTTTTTCTAAATTCTCAATTTTGCCACATCACTTTTAACATATTAAGGATAGTTATTTTTAATTTCTTTTTTCTTTTTTTTTTTTTAAAGATTTTTTTATTTATTTATCTGAGAGAGAGAATGGGAGACAGAGAGCATGAGAGGGGGAGGATCAGAGGGAGAAGCAGACTCCCCGCTGAGCAGGGAGTCCAATGCGGGACTCGATCCCAGGACTCCAGGATCATGATCTGAGCCGAAGGCAGTTGCTTAACCAACTGAGCCACCCAGGCGCCCCTCTTTTTTCTTTTTTTAATTTTTTTATTAACATAATGTATTATTTGTTTCAGGGGTACAGGTCTGTGATTCATCAGTCTTACACAATTCACAGCACTCACCATAGTACGTATGTCCCTCCCCAAAGTCCATCACCCAGACACCCCATCCCTCCCACCCCCCTCCACTCCAGCAACCCTCAGTTTGTTTCCTGAGATTAAGAGTCTCTTATGGTTTGTCTCCCTCTCTGGTTTTGTCTTGTTTCATTTTTCCCTCCCTTCCCCTATGAACCTCTGTCTTGTTATTTTTTAAAAGATTTTATTTTTAAGTAATCTCTACACCCAGAGTGGGGCTTGGTTAAGCATCTTCCTTCGGCTCAGGTCATGATCCTGGGGTCCTGGAATAGAGCCCTCTGTTGGTCTCCCTGCTCAGCGGGGAGCCTGCTTCTCCCTCTCTCTTTGCTGCTCCCCCTGCTTGTACTCTCTCTCTCTGTCAAATAAATAAAATCTTTTAAAAAATTATCAAGTGTCTTTTTTTTTTAAGTTTTGCTTTTGACATGTTGAATTTGAGGTATTTAAGTGGAAATATCAAATAAAATGTTAGATAAATGAAGCTAAATTTCAGAAATGGTCTGGTTGATGATGTGAATTTGGGAAATGGTATTTAGGTAGTATTTCAAGCTAGGACTAGATGGAATCATATAGGGAAAGAATATAGATAGCTGTTTCTTACAACCAAGACTTGAGATACCAACATTTAGATGTTGGAGAGAGGAAGATAAGTCAGAAGAGGAGTCTAGTATAGTGTTTCTACAAACAGACAATGGATGGCCATGTGGAATGCTGCTGAGACCAAGATGAGGTAGGAAAATGGACCATTGAAGTTGGCAACATGGAGATCACTGGTGACCTAAAAAATAAGTAGGTTTTTTTTTTTAATGTTCAGGAGCAGAAGCTAGAATGAAATGGGTATAAGAGAGAATGCGAAGTAAGGAAATAAAGATAGCCAGTGTAGAAACAACTGTTTTGAGGCACTGTACTGTGAAAGGGAGCAGAGAAATGGGGGTTAGTTGGAGGAGATGTGGGGTCAAAGGAAATACTAGAGCCTGTTTGAAGGTTTTTTTTTTTTTTTTTAAAGATTTTATTTATTTATTTGAGAGAGAGAGAATGAGAGAAAGAGAGCACATGAGAGGGGGGAGGGTCAGAGGGAGAAGCAGACTCCCCGCTGAGCAGGGAGCCCAATGCAGGACTCGATCCCGGGACTCCAGGATCATGACCTGAGCCGAAGGCAGTCGCTTAACCAACTGAGCCACCCAGGCACCCCTGTTTGAAGGTTTTTAAACAGGGTGGTGACCCCATTAATGCTTTAGGAAGACTGATCATCCTTATCTTCTGCTGCAGAATAGAACTTACAGGGAGAGATCCAGATAATTGACAATTACAGTCTCAACTAAGTAATGGTAATGAGAATGGAAAGAGGGGACAAATGCATTCTCTACTGTGTAGAATTGTTACCTTGACTTATTTCTTCGGAGATTTATATATATTAGCCACCCTTATCTTGATGCATTTCTTTCTCAAATATATAACTCACTCAAGGGACTTTTGTCTTTTCCTATGATACTTGAATTAGCACTAAATGTTTGCTACAAATGATGATTTTTTTAATTTTATAATAATGTATTTACTCAGTCTGAATTATTTTGGTAGGTTTTTAACTGGTCATACTCCCTGTGGAAATAAATCTTTTTAATAACTGTCTTATTTAGATATAGTACACTGATGACAAGGCGATTTTCTGAAATGTACCTGAGATAAATGGAGTTAATACCACTAAGCAAACATAACATTTTTGTTGTACTGTGATCATAGATGAGTCATCAAGTAAAATGATTAATGACAAATCAATGTTACTAGGCTCTCTGAGTGACTATTCTTCTCTTGCAAGGCAGTTAGAAGCTCTAAATTTATAAGCTAATGTTTTTATTCTGGCTAGAAGGAGACACAAGCATCTGAGTATTCAGAAAATTTGTGTGAAATTACATAAAATGATGACTACCTTATATTTTGGCATATTTTTTTTTACCACTCAGGATATTGTACAAATATATAAAATGAAATCAACTACAGGTAAATTTTGGCTAATATAATACCAAGAGAACTAGTCATGAATCATCTTCATTTCATCAGCCTGTAAATGGCTTTGCTTTATTTTACAATGACTAGAACTTGTAACCTTAATAGGGAGCATTATCACAATCTAAATCATTTTGAAAGGAACAGGGATTTACAAAGAAACAAACAGTATTTGTGCTTTCAATAAATACTCTCTTAAAACAAGAGAAAATGAAGAATAATGGTGCTTAGATTTTTAAAATAACTCTGCTTGAATGAAATCTCCATTAATTTCAGATTGACACAGCTATTACTAATATTAAATTAACAAAGTTCTTCGCACATGTGCAAGAAACCATGGAGTTGTAAAAATGAAAATGAGAACCAGTGGGGAAAACAAATAAGCCTCTCTAATTATAAGGCAGAATAGCATACAAGCAAAATAAAGGTACAATAAACATTTTAGTAGTGCTTAGAAAAAGTAATACACCCTACTTGGGAGGAATTAGGGTTGACTTAAAATGCACTAGAACTAGGACTTCAGAAATGCCTGAATGTGACCTCTACTAGTCCATAATGAAGTTTTAACTGGTCTATAGCAAAATGACAAAAATGACAATGTAGAAAAGGTTTTCATAAAGCTTCTTTAGATTATTTCCTTCCTGCTTTCTTGGCATTAAAAATAGGTTTCCTTTGGGGTAACTGGGTGGCTCAGTCAACAGCCGGCTCTTGATCTCAGCTCATGTCTTGATCTCAGGGTTGTGAGTTCAAGCCCTGTGTTAGGCTCCATGCTGGGCCTGGAGCCTACATTTAAAAAAAATAGTTTTCCTTTAATGAAATATGTCTTGGTCTCTTTTTTAAAAAAAAATATTTTATTTATTTATTTGAGAGAGAGGGGGGAGAGAGAAAAAGCATGAGTAGGGGGAGAGGGAGAAGCAGGCTCCCTGTTGAGCAGGAAACCCACATGGGGCTCGACCCCAGGACCCTGAGATCATGACCTGAGCTGAAGGCAGACATTTGACCGAGCCACCCAGACGCCCCTTGGTCTCCTCTTTTGTAAGACTTTGAAAATCAATGCAAAGGAATGCAAGTGATGTAAGGGCAGACAGACACTGTGCCTGCTTATTTACCACATATCCCCTAGTGCTTGATACAGTGCCTAGCATATAGTAGGCATCCAGCAAATATTGTTGAATAAATGAATGAGTCTGGAGCATCTGAGGATGAGAAGGAGGCAACAGGAAGTCATTTCATTGCACATTAAGTAAGTAATGTATTAGCTATCTATTGCTGCTTAACAAATTACCCCAAAATTTATCAGCTGAAAACAATACATTTATTACCTCCCAATTTCTGTGGGCAGGAATCTGGACATGACTTAGCTGGATGCTTGAGCTCAGCCTTGGATCTGTCACAAGGCTACAGTCATCTCAAGGCTCCACTGGGAAGGAAGCACTTCCCAGCTCACTCAAGGTTGTTGGCAGAATTCAGTTCCCTATGGGCTGTTCTACAAAGGCCTCAGTCCCTCTGTTCCTTGCCATGTGGGCCTCTTCACAGAGCATGTCACAGCTTGGCAGTTTGCTTCATCAGAATGAGCAACCGAGAGGACAAGAGTACAAGTGAGATGATATGAGGAATTCTTAATCTCAGGAAACAAACTGAGGGTGGCTGGAGTGGTGGAGGGTGGGAGGGATGGGGTGGCTGGGTGATAGACATTGGGGAGGGTATGTGCTACGGTGAGCACTGTGAATTGTGTAAGACTGTTGAATCACAGACCTGTACCTCTGAAACAAATAATACATTATATGTTAAAAAAAAGAAGAAGATAGTAGGAAGGGAAGAATGAAGGGGGGGAAATCGGAGGGGGAGACGAACCATGAGAGACTATGGACTCTGAGAAACAGAGGGTTCTAGAGGGGAAGGGGGTGGGGGGATGGGTTAGCCTGGTGATGGGTATTAAAGAGGGCACGTACTGAATGGAGCGCTGGGTGTTATACGCAAACAATGAATCATGGAACACTACATCAAAAACTAATGATGTAATGTATGGTGATTAACATAACATAAAAAAAGAAAATAAAGAAAAGAGTACAAGTGAGACAGAAGTCACAGTCTTTTGTAATGTAATCACAGAAGTTACATTCCATCACTTTTGCTGTATTCTATCAGAAACAAGTCTCTAGGTCCTTCCCACGCCCAAGGGAAAGGAATTCAACAAAGAAGTGAATCACCACAACCTTTGAGGGCCACATCAGAAGGTGACTACTACAAATGTTGAGTAGACTGGTTGGTTTGAGCATAAGGTAAATGGAGAAATGCATGGGAGATTAAGCTGAAAAGCAGACTGGGGTCAGGCAGACCATGGAGGCTCTTGAAATGTCCTAAGTGGTCTGCATTTTGTTCTGACACTCGCTGCTCAAAATGTAGTTCATGGCTCAGCAGCGCTCCTATCACCTGGATACCTGCTAGAAATACAAAACGAGCCTCTTGAATTAGGATCTGCATTTTAACAAGATCCTATGTACATTAAAGTTTAAAGAGTGCTGCTCTGGTTGCTGAGGAGACAACAGCTTTGGTGAAAAGATTGAACATGAAAAGAAAAGGAAGAGAAATGAATCAAAGATGACTACATTTTATGAGGATGCAAGATAGAATCTGGTCTGATAAAGGCATTAGGAGATTTACAGAAGAATATGGTTCATCCTCAACATCAGGGGTCCCCACACTTATTCTGCATTAGAATCACCTGAGGAGCTTTTAAAAAGAAGTGTCCAGCTCCTTGAAGAAATGCTGATTCTAGGGCTGGAGCATTGTGTAATGCCAGAAAATAAAGCGCTCAAAATACAAATGGATATGGGTAGGTCAAAGGGATACTAGAAGCAACCTTCAAGAGTTCCAAATGTCCAAATCTGGAAAATTTTGAGCAATATCTTAGTATTAGGTTTTAGGCCAAAGTATAAAATAAATATTCATGAATCCATACTGATATCAATGGCCAGGTAGATAAATACATGGAGAAGAGGCAAATCTTCCATAGAGAAATCCCAATAATATATGTAGATACTTCTCGCTCCAGGAAGCAAAGCCTATTTTCTCTCTCCTCCTTGAGTGTGAGCTGGACTGCACGACTTGCTCCCAAAGAACAGAGTTTAGAAAGGGAAAAATAGTAGCTTTGCAATGAAGAGCCTGGCAACCACAACCCAAAGTTAACATTAACTACGGTTAAGTCATATCTACATTATGTACCCTCAAGGTAATGTGATAAGAATGGCACCTCACCTTTCCGGTAATCCTCCCTAAATCTCAAAATGCTAGTCTAATTGTGAGAAAAACATCGGGCAAACCCAAATTGAGGATAACATTCCACAAAATGACCAATTCTCCTTATATTTGTCAAGATCATGAAAAACAAGGAGAGACTGAGAAACTGTCACAGACCCGAGGAGGCTAAGGAGACATGATGATGAAATACAATGAGGAATCTTGGACTGGATTCTGGTTAGAAAAAGGGTGGAATTAATGAAATCTGAATAAAGAATAAATAAGGAAATCTGAATAAATCTACAGTTAACAGTAATGTACCAATGTTAATTTCTTAGTTTTGACAAATGTACCATAGTTATGAAAGACATAACATTAGAGGACTAAGTAACAGGTATACAGGAACTCTCTATACTGTCTTTACAGTTTTTCTATAAACCTAAAATTATTCCAGAATCCAATGCTTATTACAAAACAATAGATGCCTAGGCCTCACCTCTGAGATTGATTTGTCTGGGTGAGTAAGGACGGTAGTAATGGTTAAGAGCCATTATTTTCTAAAAGTTCCCCCAGATAATTCTGATGTTCAGCCAGAGTAGAGAATCATAACTCTATACTAGTGGTTCTCAAACTTGAGTGTGCATCAGAATCCTCTGGGGGAGCTTGTTAAAACACAGATTGCCAAGCTTCACACCAGGAGTTTCTGATACCATGGGTCTGGGGTGGGGCCTGAAAATTTGCACCTCTTACAAGTTCTCAGGTGATGCTGATTTTGCTGGTGTGGGATCCACACTTTAACCCAGTGCTCTATGCCAAAATTTGAAGGTGTTTTTCACGAACCACTGTGGAAAGTAGTAGCATGACATAAAGCAGTGTGATATAGTGGAAAAAGCACTAGTCTACAGCTCAAGAGACTTGGATTCTCATCCTTCATGTGTCATCATTCAGCTATAGGGACCTGAATGAATCACTTCACTTCTATTGGCCTCAAGCTTCTCACTTGCAAAATAAAGAGACTGGTTTAATGACCATTATGTCAAAAAGTCTATACCTCTTTCAAGTTTTCAGATTACCATCTAGTTCTGTTATCTCAGATTTGATGAACAAGTCTGTGAAATCTAACCTGATATTTCTAAAACATTAGTGGAAGAGTTTTCTCTAGAATGCAAGTTATGATTATGAGGAAATGACTATTTTAATCAATAAGCCAAAGCTAATACATCCAAATCAATAACAACGCCATTCCATGTCATCACCATACATACACCTAATCCAATGATGCTGTCATTGCCCAAAGTATTTCTAGAACTCTTTTTGTTAATATACATCAAAGCCCTAGTTTTTAGGCCACATGAGAAGAGCCAGTCCTTACTTTTAAAATCATACCTCGTTGACCAAATGTAGCAATTTCCAGGTTTCTTACACACATAAACCACCAGACAGCCTCCCAAATGACCCTTGGTTATTTCTAAAAACCAAAATGGCTTTAAAGGACAGAATCTTAGCCATTAAGGGGAAGAAAACTCATTTGAGAACTTGATAAAAGATATGGAGCCCTCCTCAGAAAAATACATTGGCATGTAAAAAAGAATTGCCAACAATTTTAATTCTGACACTCCAGATCTGAGAAACTCCAGATCTAGGGAAATAAAGATTTACCAGTATCAAGAAAACCCAAATGTTCAGAAAAGACTTGGAAGGAAGAATTTGGAGGCAAATACTATGAAAGAAACAAATGCACAATAGGAAAAGCATTGGACTTTTCCAATGTGAATAAGGCACCTCAAGATTTGGATTCTGATTTGGCCATGTCACTAACCAGTTTTGGGCAAAGCAGTCACTTTCCACTTAGTGTAAATTTCCTCATTTGCAAAAATAGAGGTAAGAGAAAAAGGGATTGAGCTACATCAATGGTTCTCCATGTGTTCACTGGACCAACAGCATCAGCATCACCTAGGAACTCATTAAAAATGCAAATTCTCAGGCCCCACTTGAGACTTACTGATTAAGAAACTCTGGGAGTGGGGCCTGGCAATCTATGTTTTAACAAGCTCTCCAGGGGATTCGGATGCACACTCAAGTTTAAGAACCACCAAGCTAAATGATCTCCAAAGTCCCTTCAAGCTCCGAAATTCTACAATTTGGAACGTCTAAACTTCAGTAAGTTAAAATGGAAAACCAAAATCAATAGCCTCAGTCACAGCTATTAAAAAAGATCTCCTGAAATTAATTTCTAAGGGGTAAAATAAGAATCTCTATTTTTCCTTATGTCCCCCAGAGCATCCTTGCAAAACTCTTTATAAATAAATGGGGGGGGGGATATGGTAGAAGGGTAGAGGACCTTGTTTCATCTAGTGCCTTAAATTTAGCTAGGTATCTATCAAATCATTCTGAACAGCTGTGACTTCAACCAGAGATGTAAAAAAAGGATTGCTGGAATTCTACAAATAGAAAAGTGACCACTTTTTGCAAAGTAGAAAGTGCGGAGAACTGAATCTAAGGGGATATATTGGAAGGTAAACAGCAGGGTGGGGTGGGGTGGGGGGTGGGGGGTGGGGGGAGCCTGCCTAAGCCGGCTATCGGAAAGTGATATAGCCCCAGAGGGCAAAATTGGAACTTTTAGAAATCTGCTCCAGTGAGAGATGTCCCTGCCTAAAAGGTGCTCAGGTGGCAAAATGGGGCAGAATCCTAGGTGGGTCAATGTGGTCTCAGGATCCCCAGGGTGACGGACAGAACAGGGTGCCTGAGCCGGCAGAGTTCCCAAGCATTGGAGATGGGGAGCCAACTACAGTCAGCAAGCCGGGAGTGGGTTCTCAGCTCAGTTTGCCATAAACCACGAATCCTGGCATGATGGGTGGCTGCTCTCCGTGTGGGGGCCCTTCAAAGGGCAGAAACACGACAACCCTCCACCTTCCATTGGGAGGGCCAGCACGGGTGCACCCACGATTAGGCAAGCCCACAATTGGGCGACCACTTTTTGTGCGGGGGCCCTGCAAGCAACAGGCCCCCAGCGACCCTCCTCACTCCCCCGGGAGGGGCCCCTTGGGTGCACACCTCAGGAGTCTGCAGAGTTTGGCTCACACACAAGTGAAGACTGCTTTTCCCTGAGGGTTTACTGAAGAGAGGGGGCCGCGATCTTTCAGCTCTGGGGCTGGAGACTGGGATGCCACCATTTTTATTTTCATCCTCTAATGTGGTACAGAAAGCCTTCAGGGAACAAAAATTTAACAAAATAGATCAACACCCCAACATATAATAGTGAAGCTTGCAAATTCAGGGATAAAGAGAAAATCCTGAAAGCAGCTCAAGACAAAATGTCCTTAATCTAAATTTTTTTTTTTTTAAGATTTTATTTATTTATTTGACAGAGAGAGACCCACAGCGAGAGAGGGAACACAAGCAGGGGGAGTGGGAGAGGGAGAAGCAGGCTTCCCGCGGAGCAGAGAGCCCGATGTGGGGCTCGATCCCAGGACCCTGGGATCATGACCTGAGCCGAAGGCAGACGCTTAATGACTGAGCCACCCAGGCGCCCCAAGAAGTCCTTAATCTAAAAGGATAGAAACATTAGACTGGCAGCAGACCTATCCACAGACACGTGGCTGGCCAGAAAGGGCTGGCATGATATATTAACGGTGCTAAATGAGAAAACATGCAGCCAAGAATACTTTATCCAGCAAGGTTGTCATTCAGAATGGAAGGAAAGATAAAGAGATTTAAGGACAAACAGAAACTTAAGGAATTTGTGATCACTTAACCAGCCCTGCAAGAAATATTAAAGGGGATCCTGTAAGAGAGAGCCCAAAAGTAACATAGACCAGAAAGGAACAGAGACAATATACAGAAACAGGGACATTACAGGTAATACAATGGCACTAAATTCCTATCTTCCAATACTCTGAATGTAAATGGGCTAAATGATCCAGTCAAAAGACACAGGGTATCAGACTGGATAAAAAAGCAAGACTCATCCACATGTTGTCTATAAGAGACTCATTTTAGACCCAAAGACACCTCCAGGTTGAAAGTGAGGGGTGGAAAACCATGTATCATGCTAATGGACATCAAAAGAAAGCTGGGGTAGCAATCCTTATATCAGACACATTAGATTTTAAACCAAGGACTGTAGTAAGAGATGAAGAGAGACACTATATCATACTTAAAGGGTCTATCCAACAAGATCTAACAATTGTAAATATTTATGCTCCTAACTTGGGAGGAGCCAATTATATAAACCAATTAATAACAAAATTAAAGAGACACATTGATAATAATACAATAATAGTAGGGGACTTCAACACCCTACTCACAGCAATGGACAGATCATCTAAGCAGAGGATCAACAAGGAAACAAGGGCTTTGAATGACACACTGGACCAGATGGACTTCACAGATATATACGGAGCATGCCATCATAAAGCAACAGAATACACATACTTCTTGAGTACACATGGAATATATTCCAGAATAGATCACTTACTGGGTTACAAATCAGGTCTCAACCAGTACCAAAAGACTGGGATTATTCCCTCCATATTTTCTAACCATAATGCTTTAAAACTGGACTCAATCACAAGAGGAAATTTGGAAGGAATTCAAATACTTGGAGGCTAAAGAGCATCCTACTAAAGAATGAATGGGTCAACCATGAAATTAAAGAATTAAAAAAAATTCATGGAAACAAATGAAAATGAAAACACAACTGTTCAAAATATTTGGGATGCAGCAAAGGTGGTCCTAAGAGGGAAGAACATAGCAATACAAGCTTTTCTCAAAAAACTAGAAAAGTCTCAAATATACAAGCTAACCTTACACCTAAAGGAGCTGGAGAAAGAACAGCAAATAGAGCCTAAACCAAACAGGAGACAAGAAATTATAAAGATTAGAGCAGAAATCAATGAAATGGAAACCAAAAGAACAGTAGAACAGATCAATGAAACTAGAAGCTGGTTCTTTGAAAGAATTAATAAGATCAATAAACCCCTGGCCAGGCTTATCCAAAAGAAAAGAGAAAGGACCCAAATTAATAAAATCATGAATGAAAGAGAAGAGATTATGACTGACACCAAGAAAATACAATTTTAAGAACATATGAGCAACTATATGCCAACGAATTAAGCAAACTGGAAGAAATGGATTCATTCCTAGAAACTTATAAACTACCAGAACTGAAACAGGGACAAATAGAACACCTGAACAGACCAATAATCAGCAAGGAAATTGAAGCAGTAGTCAAAAATCTATCTCCCAACAAACAAGAGTCCAGGGCCAGATGGCTTCCCAGGAGAATTCTACCAAACGTTTAAAGAAGAACTAATACCTATTCTTCTGAAGCTGTTTCAAAAAATAGAAAGGGAAGGAAAACTTCCAAACTCATTCTATGAGGCCAGCATTACTTTGATCCCAAAACCAGACAAAGACCCCACCAAAAAGGAGAATTGCAGACCAGTATCTCTGATGAACATGGATGCCAAAATTCTCACCAAGATACTAGCCAACAGGACCCAACAGTACATTGAAAGGTTATTCACCACGACCAGGTGGGATTTATTCCTGGTCTGCAAGGGTGGTTCAACATCCACAAATCAATCAATGTGATACATCACATTAACAAAAGAAAGGACAATAACCATATGATCCTCTCAATTGATGCAGAGACAGCATTTGACCAACTACAGCATCCTTTCTTGATTATAACTCTCCATTCTGTAGGAATAGAGGGAACATACCTCAATGTCATAAAAACCACATACAAAAAGCCCACAGTGAATATCATTCTCAATGGGGAAAAACTGAGAGCTTTACCCTAAGGTCAAGAACAGGACAGGGATGCCCACTCTCACCACTGTTGTTCAACATAGTATTAGAAGTCCTAGCCTTAGCAATCAGATAACAAAAAGAAAAAAAAGTCATTCAAATTGGCAAAGAAGTCAAACTCCCACTCTTCACAGATGACATGATACTCTATGTGGAAAACCCAAGTCTTCACCCCAAAATTGCTAGAACTCATACAAGAATTCAGCTACATGGCAGGTTATAAAATCAATGCACAGAAATCAGTTGCATTTCTGTACACTGAGACAGAAGAGAGATTAAGGAATTGATCCCATTTACAATTGCACAAAAAACCATAAGATACCTAGGAATAAACCTAACCAAAGAGGTAAAGGATCTGTACTCTAAAAACTACCGAACACTTACAAAAGAAATTAAGGAAGACACAAAGAAATGGAAAAACATTCCATGCTCATGGATTGGAAGAATAAATATTGTTAAAATGTCTATGCTACCCAGAGCAATCTACACATTCAGTGCAATCCCTATCAAAATACCATCGACATTTTTCACAGACCCAGAACAAATAATCCTAAACTTTGTATGGAACCAGAAAATGCCAGAGAAACGTTGAAAAAGAAAACCAAAGCTGGGGGCATCACAATGCCAAACTTCAAGCTATATTACAAAGCTGTAATCATCAAGACAGTATGGTACTGGCACAAAAACAAACAGACACATAGATCAATGGGACAGAACAGAGAACGCAGAAATGGATCCTCAACTCTATGGTCAACTGCTCTTCAACAAAGCAGGAAAGAAGACCCAATGGAAAGAAGACAGTCTCTTCAACAAATGGCATTGGGAAAATTGGACAGCCACATGTAGAAGAATGAAACTGGACCATTTTCTTACACCATACACAAAGATAAACTCAAAATGGATGAAAGATCTCAATGTGAGACAAGAATCCATCAAAATCCTAGAGAAGAACAGAGGCAGTAACCTCTTTAACCCTGGCTGCAGTAATTTCTTGCTAGACACATCTCCAAAGGCAAGGGAAACAAAATCAAAAATGAACTATTGGGATTTCATCAGGATAAAAGTCTTCTGCACAGCAAAGGAAACAGTAAACAAAACTAAAAGGCAACCTATGGAATGGGAGAAGATATTTGCAAATGACATATCAGATAAAGGGCTAGTGTCCAAGATCCATAAAGAACTTATCAAACTCAACACCCAAAAAACAAATAGTCCAGTCAAGAAATGGGCAGAAGACACGAGCAGACATTTCTCCAAAGAAGACATACAAATGGCCAACAGATGCATGAAAAATGCTCAGCACCATTTGTCATCCAGAAAATACAAATCAAAACCACAGTAAGATACCACCTCACACCAGTCAGAATGGCTAAAATTAACAAGTCAGGAAATAACAAATATTGGCGAGGATGTGGAAAAAGGGGAGCCCTCTTACACTACTGGTGAGAAGGCAAGCTAGTGCAGCCACTCTGGAAAACAGTATGGAGGTTCCTCAAGAAGGTAAAAATTGAGCTACTCTACAACCCAGCAATTGCACTATTAGGTATTTACCCCAGATACAAATCTAGTGATACGAACGGGCACATGCACCCCAATGTTTATAGCAGCAATGTCCACAATAGCCAAACTATAAAAGAGCCAAGATGTCTATCGACAGGTGAATGGATAAAGATGTGGCCATGGGTGCCTGGGTGGCTCAGGCAGTTAAGTGTCTGCCTTTGGCTCGGGTCATGATCCCAGGATCCCGGGATGGAGCCCCGCATCAGGCTCCCTGCTCAGTGGTGAGGTCTGCTTCTCCCTCTGCCCCCACCCCCTGCTCATGCTCTCTCTCAAAAAAATAAAATTTAAAAAAAAGATGTGGTATATATATATACAATGGAATATTACACAGACATCTGAAAGAATGAATACTTACCATTTACATCGACATGGATGTTAGTGGAGGGTATTATACTGAGCAAAATAAGTCAATCAGAAAAAGATAATTATATGCTTTCACTCATATGTGGAATATAAGAAACAGCACAGAGGATCATAGGGGAAGGGAAAGAAAACTGAATGGGAAGAAATCAGAGAGGGAGACAAACCATGAGAGACTCTTAACTATGGGAAACAAACTGAGGGTTGCTGGAGGGGAGGTGGGTGGGGGGATGGAGTAATTGGGTGATGGGCATTAAGGAGGGCACATGATGTGATGAGCACTGGGTGTTATATGCAATTGATGAATTACTGTTCTCTACATCTGAAACTAATAACGTACTATATGTTGGCTAATTGAATTTAAATAAAAAAATAAAATTTATTAATTTGAAAAAAATGTTTAAAAATTAAAAAAAGAAAAATAAATAGTAGGTATTCAGATCTTTACCATGTGTGCCAATTTTGGCTAACAAAGAGCATTCTTGAACTCAAAGGTAGGTGAGACAGAAAATAACTGTTCAACTCATCTTTAACAGTTACTTCCCTCCCTTCCTGCTACCCAAATTATTTCATGGCTTACCAAAATAGTAAGGAAAACAGCTGGGTTTTTATCTAAAAGCAATAGATATCTCACTTTCAATAAAAATGTGAAGATATACTGTCAGGACTTACCCAAGCAATAACAAAAATTATTCTTATACCTTAGTGCTAACAAAATGCAGAATGATTTTGAAATTAAAGTTACGGTTTTGATTTCAATCAAGTAAACCAGATATTTGATATTAAGGAATTATTTTTATTTGTGGAGGTATATGGCCATATTTATATATAAAATAGGAGTGTCCTTATCTTTTAAAAATCTGATACTGAAACATTTAAAAATGAAATATCATCTGGGGTTAGCCTGAGCATCATTGGGAGTTCAGGTAAGGTGTCTGGGGGTAGAGGTTAAAAGAAACAAGATTGGCCATGAGAGAAGAGTGGAAGTAGATATGGGTATGTGGGGATTCATTTTACTGTGTTACTTGACAATCTTTATAAGACAAACCTGAAAATATATAAATTCAGTCATCTGCTGCTTTTAAAAAGAAAAGGCATACAATGAGATCCTGGCAACCAAATGAATAAACTGAAATGTTAAAAATGTTATTTACCCTTTACAAAGGGAAATAACATTGTACCTAAATCTAGTATCTATCAACCTATTACTAAGAAACACAGATAATGTAATATAAAAATACCACTTAACCATGAGATTCAAACTGATTGGGAGAGGGCAGAGGATTATCAGTCCCAACACAGTGACCCTGTTAAGGCTCTCACATCACAAGAACAAAGAAACACTCTAAGCAGTTTTGGAAAAATGGAGTCTTTAAGAAATCTTATTCACAGTCAAGTGAAATACTCAGTATTTGAGAAATTTCTCTATTAAACCACCAAGTCCCAACTTTGGTAGTGGCTTTAATTAAGTAGAAAAATGAAGCCCAGCTTGCTCCCCCCCTTACACAAATCACCTACAACAGTTAACTGTGGGCAGCAATTTTGAATCACTGATTACTGTTCACCGGTAAGATGATGACAGTGGGCACTATATAAACCATCAAATCTCTAGTAGAACTTCCTCTGTCCAGTAGACACTTCCTGTGATGGTGGAGGTGTTCTGTATCCTGGGGTTTCCAATATGGTAGCCTCTTGCCATATGTGGCTACTGGGCACTTGAAGTATTGCTAATGGGACCAAGGAACTAAATTTTAAATTTTAATTCATTTAAATAGCCACATATGGCTAATGGCTACCACAGTGGACAGTACAGTTCTAAAGTACCTAAGAGAAGAAAAATACACACACACGTTTCACTTAATAGCTAACTCACATTTATTAAAAATTGAAGATTACAGAAAAGCGTAAGATTTGCTTTATTAAACAAGCTCAATTAACTTACCTTCCAATAATCAATGAAAGTATTTAATATCACAAAAGGAATTTTGAAAATGAGGTTGATTTCAACCTCTGAAATTAAAAACAAAAGAAAAGCAGCTAAGACATTTTCAGAAGGAGAGCAACCACACACCTCCCTCTAGTGGCAAGAGATAAAGTTGCTGTTGAAAGTTGAGTTGCTTCTGAAACTATATAAAACTGCTCACAGACATTTCTTTTATATAATTATAACCTAAAGACTCTAGATTAATATATAAGGAAAACAGATATGATTTTTTGTAAACAAAAGTTAGACCGAATTTTCACTTGCTATGAATGCTATCTCTCTAGAAATCTGATCTCTCCAGAAAAAATGATTTGCCAAAGGAAATCGTGGCTTTCAGCAAAACTAAAGTTTATGGAGCCTTAACCAAACTGTGAGCAAAAGAGAGGAGACCTAATTCTTCTCTGTTGATAAATGTGCTGGGATGGAACATGTAAAGGAGTGAATTATGAAGTATAAAGTAGTAAGCAGCAGTGGGGTTTGTAAAAACTCACTGTACATCAAAAGAAACAATTAAAATATTACAAGAGATTTTAATACCCAAAACAACACACTGTTCAGTCTGATATTCAGCTTCAAAAGACAGCTCTGCCACATTGCCAGTTTTAATTACAACCATACATACACATTCAGATTTAACTACAGAACTACTACTTTCAAGTACAAGAAGGAACTCAAAATAGAAACGACCTGTGTTACAGCTATTGTCTTTCCCTTACAGCTTTCAGGAAAAACAACTTTTATATACACTGTAGTAAGTACAGAATGTACAGAAGACAGTTATATATACAAAAGTGCATTAATATAGTAATACATTTAGCAGAAATACAGGAAAAAAATCCTGGTTAACAATCTGATACATTACAGTATTTAAGACTACTTGAAGATTCTCCAAACCAGTCAACTTCCTACTTGCTTTGGTTATGATATTGATGCTACATAACTAACCTCTGAAACTGAAAAAAAGTGAAATTTTTAATCATCCGTGAAATGAAATGTTTTATATATACTTGTGTTTATCTTTAATAGCTTTTGACAATAGTCCTATTAAACTCCCAACACAAAGATTTAGAATGGATAATAACCATACCTAAATTAGAGTACTCAAAGAGGAAATTAAATTGATCCACTACAGGAACAGACATAGTCTGATCCATTCCTAAAAGCCTCAGCTAGATAACCTAACCCCAAAGTCCAAACTTAAATCCAATTGGTCAGCTACTATTGAAGAGCAAGCAGCTCCAGAAAACAAGCCATGGCTTCAGGCCACTGTTCCTTAGAACAAGTCAGAGTAGGTAAGTGTTAACTTGTCATTTATACATATTAATTCTACAACTACCTTTATATAGTCAAAATGCATATGTATAATTAGAGCAATTCTCCTCTTTTCTACCCCTAGCCCTCACCACAAAAAAAGAACACAGATTTCCACAGGTTCCACTGACCACAAAGATGTAACAAACCTGACAATAAAGAAAAAATACTATATATTGAAATCAGAGAAGACTAAACCAGTTTTTCAGAGTTCAGTATGAATATCAAATTAAAAATTAACTTACCATCATGTGATCTAGGTTAGAACATTAATAACTTTAATTTAAAATAAAATTGTGAGGGGGGCTTAAAATAAATAATTTTAATATTAGAAAAAATATGAAAATACAATTTTAGTGAGTCAACTTAGATCTGCAGCTATAGCATGCAACTTCTGTACTCTATTAATAGCCAGTAAATTAGAGGAATTTTCAGGGTTCCTTCTAAGCCTTTGGAATAAGTAAATTATTTTCCAAAGAAATGAGAATTAAGCTAGAATTCTAAGGAGCTATGTTCCAGATACTATGCTGACAGACATGCCTAGGTCTAAATATCTCAGATGTTTCTCACCCACTTAACATAATTTCATTGTAAAGATAGAATTTATCTTACTTTGTCAGACTTAAAATGAATCCAAAGTTACCACAATACATGTGTATACAAATACTTATTTTCTAACTAACAGTCCTTTTCAGGATTAGATTTACCTCTAAGTTTAGACATGTTGAATGTCAGTGTGCTCAACACCAATACCATATTTGAAATACAACTGGGAATTTTCCTATCAACTGTCTCAAACTATAAACTGACTTTAAGTAACCCCCTCCCAATTCTAAGCAAACATTTCTTGAAGATAGAAGAGCTAACAGGTAATCTGTTAAAGGGGAGGGGAGTGTTCCAGCTATTACACAAATGAATGCAAAGAATCCCTATAGTTCTAACAAGAGAATCAAGCTGCTATATAATCTCTGTTCTTGACGTACTTTTGTCTTGAAAATTATCTTTCCAGATACTAAGAATTACCTGGCATTAAAAAAGCATTCTGGCTTATGACCTTTTTCAGAGGAAAAAATGAGAGAATACATTAAGCTCTACTTAAGGTAACTTTCAGTGTTCTTCAGTGACCTAGCTGGGCCAAAAATGAAGTTATATAATGAAATTTAAGATCTGAAAGGTCACTGTTTTGTTATACACTATTACCACTGATTGGTTCAATTTAATGTTTTTGCTTACTGATATCCAACAGCATGGGGATTTTATAAAACAAATTACAATATTTAGATGCTTTTTGAGTTTGAAAAAGCCTGATATTGAGAAAAAGTACAGAGTTCACCTTTAAGGCACATGAGGCTATAAAGTAAGCCATGAACAAAAGTCTCTGCTACAGAATCTGGAAACAAGACTTCTATATTTGTCAAGTACTAACATTTTTGGCTTAAATATGAAGATATATGGTAAATTTCACAATTTTTAAAGCTCATCAGAATCTGGATACCTTTATACAGTAGTTTCTAGGAATTTTTCCTTTAAGAGGGAATTAACACTTTTAGGAGCTAAATAAAATGAGGTCTCCACCCAATTCATAAAGTCATTAAATTACAAGTCAGTTTCTGGGATTAATTCAGCAATACCTATCTATAGTTAAATGGACAAAACTGCCCCAGCCTAAGAAAAAATGAGACAAGTCTCTCTCATGAAAAAAAGCATTATTTTATTCTATGTTCTTGTTAGGGCAGAATGAATTCGCTCTTTATAGTCCACTAAACATTATACTACTTTGCCATACTTTAATTCAGCTGTAAAACTGTAGAAAAAGACATGCCATTTTGTTTAACTCAAAGTTCATACATGTGGTGGGCACTGACAGACTTCTACAAGAGCTCCTTTTTTTCCAGTTTTATTGAGATATAATTAAACTTACATAAAGATCTCTAATAAAATGTTTTTTGAAAAATCTGAGGGAACTTGATCATGCCCTAAGTTAAACAAAGGTTATGTTTAAAGGGGGGAAGAAACTTATTTGCTCCAGTGTCTATTCTCTACAGATGACAACTGACACTGGAGCAAATAAGTCTCACGTTTTTATTAATTGGTTAGCTTAGATTTATATTTAAAAAGAAAAAATACTGAGTTGGATTTGTCTTAAACTCAGAGATATACCAGACTGAATAAATTATTACTTATTCCAAGAAAGAAAGAATTCCAACTTGAATTATCTACATGAGATATTAAAACAGAAAAAACACAGTATAGCACATTAACAAAAACAAGAGAACTTTTTGTCTTTTACTGTTTTTTTTTTTTTTTTTTTTTTTATGGTGGGAGAGATGGAGAAAGACTTTGTAATCTCCCTCTTCCACATCACAAGCAAACCCAAGTTGTTTTAATTTTTTTTCTTTTAATCAGAGGAATTACTTTCAATCTCCTCTAAACCAACTTTATGGGCAATCTCTAATTTTAGTACTGTAAAGACAGTGCATCCAGATTTACACAAAATTTCATGGCATACTTTACTATAAACACTCAAATCTTTATAAACTTTTAAAACTGGCTTTGTGGTGCTTTGGTAAACTTGTTTAATAGTGACTTAAGTTAAATCTAAGGTAATAAGACTGTGATTGTTGGGAGAGTGGAAAAATTGGTCTTACTTTATCATGACCCTGTTAGGACTTTCTTTTACTGGTCATTGTCAATTGTTTCCAAGTATTTAACAGATAAATGCTGCTCTATGGTCTCCAAAAGTGGCCTGTTTTCCTGGAAGAGTAGGTAAAGAGAACAGACAAGTCATTCTCTGGGATTTTGCTTTTGCTAAGAGCAGGTAGAAAATTCAGCTTTATTTGCTCTTCTCTCCTTTTACTCCTCCTATACTTGGAAGGGAAAACACAATGAGGGTCACCTTCCTCAAAGTATTCTGGGGTCTAACCCCAAGCTCTCTTTGGGCCCTCTAAAGGTGGTTAGGAGCATCAAAGAAAGGGTAAGAGGAAAGTCAGAGGGAGTAATCCAATTGATAACCATATACACATACTTTCATTTTAGGTAAAATTTTTAAGTATGAATTTAGTAGTCTTCATAATCTACCATACCACAGACCTCAGCAAAGCTGCAATACATCAATTTTTATCCTCAGTTTCAATTCTTTAACCTTCAAGGAACTAAAATAATATCAAGTTTTCAAAACACATGATTGTAAGCCAAGGTTAAGCCTTTATATCAACTGAGAATTAAGAATTTAAGTCTATCTCTTTCTTAACGAGTCACTTGATATGATAAAGTTAAAAAAAGTAAAAATCCTATCAACCTCTGACTCTAGAGTTTAAAAAAACATTGATTACAACTCCTTCTACAGAATCATGATTACCTCCCAAGTTATCCACAATAAAAAGAAAATTATGAAAGTCAGCGGCTTGATTGTCAGTAGTATCAGTTTCCATCTTCTTTAACCCACGTGAATGCTTAAAGACATGTGGTAGAAGAAAAGGAATTACACTACTCCTAATGTTCATGATAACAAACTCTCCATGAAAACATTTAAAGAAACTCCATGATTTCACATCTAAAATTAGACTTCTATTAACAGCCAACAAGCTATGGTTTTTTTCTACATCTCACTGTTCTGTGTATTTCTAGTGATTTATAGAGAAGTTTAGGAGAACTGTAAGGGTTTTCTTTAGTTAACTTTGAACATTAACCTGTTCACATGCCAGAAGCTGTTATACCAAATATTTAAAAATTAGAGCTGTGCTGGAAAAAAAAAAATGACCTACAAAAAGAACTTAAGACATAGTTTTTGCCTTTGAGACAGCTTCACAGCCTAAAATTTCAAAAAGCAGTGGAAAAGCAGAATCGGTTGTTTTGCTTAATTGCTTTCTCCATTTGAATATTAATCAGTATAGCATCAAGTCTAAAGTTCAGCTACTAGTAACATTATTTCCTCAGTAGTCCTCACTTACAAAAGGATTCTGAATTTACATAAAGTGAAAAACAAACCTAACAGGAAAGACATTAGGGCCTGTTATTACACCTTTAAATTAATAACAAATGAAAACAGAACCAAACCTAATGAAGGCACTATTGTAAACAGCAATCCACACCCCACCCCCACAACCTCAAAAAAGGATTTTCACTAGGAATTGAGAATTATACTATGGCCCTTTAGAAAAAGCAAACTAAGGAACTGTAACATTAAAAAGGAAACTGAATTATGATCGCTACGTATGTACCTATACTGACATAATAAACTACTTGTCAGCAGTACCTTGAAATCCTCTAAACTGTAAAAGTACTAATTCTTGAAAAAGCCCACTTAAACCACCCTAAAGTCTAAATAGTCAAAACATTTACTAAATTAGTGGTTCTTAAAACAAGAGCTGCGTGCAGCAGAATAACCTGGTGCTTGTTAAAACACAATGCTGGGCCCCTCCTCCAGGGTTTCTGATTCACTGGATCTGGAATGGGGCCTGGTAGTATGCATTTCTAACAACTTCTCAGGTGATGCTGAAGCTGCTGGTCCGGGGACCACCTGCTGAGAACCACTGGCCTAAATTAATGGTACATCAGCACAGCCCTAACCAAAAGTTTGGTCAAGATGCATGTAAACAAATAAAAGGACAGAATACTTAAATGCTTAGAAAGAATGCTGATAAATTCACCCTTATTACATCAAAACATCTACATCTGCTTCGTGGTCCTCCTCAGTCACTTTCAAGGACAGCACTTCTTCATTAAGGAAGAGCCCACTGAGCCTCTCCTTCCGAGCCTGCCTCTGTTCTTTCAGCTGCCTCTTGCGTAAAGCCTTCTGCTGTAACTTCCGCTGCTTGGATCGCTTCTGTCAAAATACAAATTTCTAAATCAGTAAGGTTCAGTTCTGGCATATCCACCCCAGAATACTTTATGGATCAAATTCTATATTTTCAGAATCTCTGGAGATGTTCAAATTCCTCTGCAGTACGATCCTGGTTCCAGTAAGTGAGCCACTGGCTTAGACTTGAAAATGATTCTTCAAGATCCTATTTTTATGGTATTTGACCAGTGAATCTTAGGAAGAATTGAAACCCGATCATTTTGCCTAGTTATGGATAATCAGTCATTTCAAAGCCTCTTTTTTTTTTTTTTTTTTTTTTTTTACCAGATTAAGGTACATTGGTATCACTGCGGAGTGAACACATAATAAACAATACTGAATACCAATGTAGAGAACATTGCCAAAATCTCTAATGCTTATGCTTTTAAGGTGTCTTTTATCCAAAAGCAGAAGCGATTTTACAATGGCTGGGAGAGAATCATGTCTTTTCCATATTAGGCAAATACCATCTTAAAAGCCCATTAGAAACCCAGTGGGTACTCCCATTCCTTGTCACTGGTGAACTGATGCAAAAAAGGAATGACCACATATCCAGAGGAATCCCCAGGCAACCAACAAAGCTGGCTATGTTTCTGCTACTTTGGTAAGAGCCAGGGAAGGAATCACTGTCTATCTTCTAGTCACCCACTGGGTTCCCAAAGAGTTATAGAGATACCCTTCTCTTCCTTAAGTTGGCTCCAAACTGTCACCACTGCAAGGAACCGAACTTACCTAAGCATCACAAAACCATTCTAAATACACTTACACCTCCCTATTTTTTTTATGTGCCCAAAAGTATTACAAAGAATTCTTCAGCTGTGAATAGACAGAAATTAGAGAAGGTGTTATTATATTTTTAAAAGATCTAAGAACATTCAAGATTAAAACATTAAGAAAACATTTAATACACACACACACAAGACATGCAGAACATTCTTAGGAGCTAATAGACAGCAACATCAGCAACATAGTGAGATCCGCTCAGTAGTGAGTTGCAGTCAATACTGCAATCCTGAGACTCACTATTTCCATCAATTTATCTTACTTAAAACAGACACAAAAATCAGATAAAATTGAATGTGATATGGCTGTGGGTCAAAACAGTATTTCAAAGCACTCAGCCTAAAGGGCTTTACTCAACAGCAGAGTATCCTGCTTGTTCACTTAAAGCCAAAATCCACAGGCATCTAGAGAGCAAGGTGATTTGAACTCTTCAAGATATTTATATGAAGGAGTACTAATGTTAATATTGAAAGGTAAAGTTTTGTATTGATTAGACATTTTACTTTTGAATCCCGAATCCGCTCTGCTGCACTTGCAGACAAGTTGCTGTCACTGTGTGCTCGACTCATGTTGGCACTGGAGTTTGAAGCAGAGTTTCCAACACTGGACCCACTGCTGCTTGCAGAACTGACCATGCTGGCACTGCTGCTGCTGGCGCTGGCACTGGCCCCGCTCACTCCACTGGTGCTTGCGCAACTAAAGTTGCTTCTCTTCCAGGCCTCTCTTGCAGGCCGTTGGCGAGGGCTATGCTCCTTGATATAGTTTCTGACCTTGGAACACACAGACAAAAACTGGTCAGTGTCGTTCTTTGACATGCTCCCTCAAAATACTGGCAAAAAGAACATTGTACATAATGAAAGACATTATCAGAAGTGCTACAAATGTACTCATCATCAGGGGAATGCAAATCAAAACTATAATGAGGGGCGCCTGGGTGGCTCAATCATTAAGCATCTGCCTTCGGCTCAGGTCATGATCCTGGAGGCTTGGGATGGAGCCCCGCATCCAATCCATCAGGCTCCCTGCTCAACGGGGAGTCTGCATCTTCCTCTGCTCCTCCTGCCCCCCCCACCACTCATGTTCTCTCTCTCTCCTCCGCTCACTCTCTCCCTCAAATAAAAATCTTAAAAAAAAAAAACTACAATGAGATACCACCTCACACCTGTCAGAATGGCTAAAATCAACAACACAAGAAACACCAAGTGTTGGTGAGGATACGGAGAAAGGGGAACCCTCCTGCACTGTTGGTGGGAATGCAAACTGATGCAGCCACTCTGGAGAACAGTATGGAGGCTCTGCAAAAGGCTAAAAATAGAGCTACCCCATGATCCAGCAATTGCACCACTAGGTATTGTGAGAATACAAAAATACTAATTCGAAGAGATACATGCTCCCCCCCATGTTTATACCAGCATTATCAACAACAGCCAAATTACGGAAAGAGCCCAAATGTCCATCAACTGATGAATGGATAAAGAAGATGGGGTATGTATATATATAATAGAATATTACTCAGCCATCAAAAAGGATGAAATCTTGCCATTTGCCACCATGTGGATGGAGCTAGAGTGTATTATGCTAAGCAAAATAGTCAGTGAAAGACAAATACTGTATGATTTCACTCTTATGTGGAATTTAAGACAGAAAACAGATGAACAGGGATGCCTGGGTGGCTCAGTCATTAAGCATCTGCCTTCAGCCCAGGTCATGATCCCAGGGTACTGGGATCGAGTCCCACATCAGGCTCCCTGCTCCACGGGAGGCCTGCTTCTCCCCTTCCCACTCCCCCTGCTTGTGCTCCCTCTCTCACTGTCTCTCTCTCTCTGTCAAATAAATAAATAGAATCTTAAAAAAAAATTTTAAAAAACATATAAAATATAATCAGCAAATGGGAGGCTACGAGCCTCCAGAATTTAGGATTATAAGAAAATAACACTTAGGGGAGCCTGGGTGGCATAGTCCGTTAAGTGTCCAACTCTTGGTTTCAGCTCAGGTCGTGATCTCAGGGTCATGATATCAAGCCCCGAGTTGGGCTCTGCACTGAGCAGGTGGTCTGCTGGTTTCTCTTTCTCCCTCTGCCCCTCCCACGGCTTACTCTCTCTCTCTCTCTCAAATAAAGTCTTAAAAAAAAAAAGAAAATAACACTCAGAGAAATTAACAATAAAATACATCAGATTAGGCATTTTTTAAAGGTCTTAATATGATTTAAGTGAGTTGCTGATTATATCTAAGATTAGGGTGTTTCCTAAATCTTAGCTAGGGGCCCATGGTACCTGTCTTCAAATGCAAGGCACAATTTCAATACTAATGAAAAATGAGCTGGAATGTAGAAAATTATAGTATGTCTGTTGAGAGAAATAGTGAAATAAAAAAAATTTTAAAAGTGATGATAAAGGCAAAAAAAAAAACCTTAAAAAATGAAAAGAGAACATAAGTATTCATTCAACTATGTACCGAAAAAAAAAAAAAAAAATAGAGCAGTACAGACTATTTAGAAGATACCAGAAATGTGTATTTCAGAATAGCAGAAGGAAAATTACATTTTACCCTAGCCAGGCTCAATTACTCCATAAGACTACTCAAATCCCCCAATTCAGATGTTCACTCAAGTATAGATAGCCCTCAATAATCAGTATTTTGACTCTGTCAATTACTCTTTTTTAAGGTGAGTTAGAATAAACAAACAGCATAACCACCCCTTAAGTGGTAAAATTAAGTTGCAAAGCCTACACAACTAAACAGGAGGTTCTAGATCCACATGATCCCAGAAAGGCACTGCCAGGTGAGATGTACCTAAAACCTTACAACCATGTGCTCTCAAATACTGCCATCATTTTTTCTAATATTACATTTCAGAGCAGTGATTTGGACCTTAATTATTTGTGTATTTTAAAATATGATTATTCAAGTCTACATACTATAAAATAATGGTTTTCTTCATAGCTGTACAATCTGTATTTTCTTTACATACCTGCTTCAGTTTTTCATCTGTGAGACAGTTAAGTTCAATAATAAACTCACTGTCTGTAGGGGAAATTTGAGCAGAAGGATCAATTATTTTTATAATATCAAGTTGCTCCCGAAGACCCATCTCCGTACTGACTTTACGACTCAGATACTCAATATATTCCACCTATGTGATGAAAAATTATAATAAACAAGATCAATGCCAAAACCTCTGATATTTTATTGTGTCATTTATAATGTGTTTCAAATATCAAAAGCACTTAACATGATAGGTGTTCCCTGCAAAACAGTTAAAGCTCCCACTCAGATTTTACTAAGCAATCCACATTTACCCAGTAGCTTTAAACAGGCAATACACTGAGTTTCACATAGTCTCTACGTATATGCTTTCAATTAAGAACGTCAAAATCCCTACCTGCTCATCGTTTGTCATTGCACTCCAAGGAAGTTCATCTAAATTCCGGTGCTTATTTTTCTTTTTAGGAAGCAGGCAAGGTGAACTGGGAATACTGGGTATGACATCAGAAAGTACATCACTCCCACTGGCAATGTCACTGCCTGGTAACTTTATAAAAATAAGAAGGGGGTAGGAAAAGCAAAATTTTTCAAAAATACATTTTAAATACCACAACATATTTCATATTGATTAAAAATTACTTTTTAATGACAAATACAGAATGAGAAGACATTAATTCTGAATCACTCCTATTTTAGACAAAGCAGCAACATCAACATATTCTTTGTATACAGTCACTTACTCAATGAGATACTTTCCAAAAGCTGAAAATCATAATCAAGACTTGTTAATAAAATGCTAACTTAAGAGTCAATCATCATTAGGGTTTTTAATTCACAGTGTGAATGTAGGCTAGGGCTCACACAGCGTGATGAAAAAGGAACACTGGTCTCCATCTCAGGAGACAGGACTGATCTGCCATTACCTGGCTGTTTGCCTAACACTATGCTGGACATACCGTCAATATAAGACAAATAAGCCATGGTCCTTGTGCTCAAGTCAGTATTAACAACAAGGCAATTAAAATAATTTAAAATATGCTGTTAATATAGAGCAAAACACTTTAAAAATTAGAAGCATTATAAAAGAAAAATTAGAAAAATACTGAGACAATGTGTAGACAAAGGAGAAAAGCAAGCAAGCCTAATACACAGAAAATCATTTTAAAGTGAGATGCACACCAAAAAAAAATGTGCTATAATTTTATACTGCCTAATAAAAATAGAATGGATTTCATTTTTTAACAGCTATCTTGAGTCATAAGTGATACAAAGAACAGTACATATCTAATACATATAATTTGAGGACTTTGGACATAAGCATATGCCCATGAAACCATCACCACAATCAGGGTAATAAATATATCACCTCCAAAAGTCAGAATGGTTTTAATTTTAAATAAATGTGTTTAGGGACACCTGGCTGGCTCAGTTGGAAGAACATGCAACATTTGATCTTGGGGTCATGAGTTTGAGTCCCACATTGGGTGTAGAGAGATACTTAAATAAATAAACTTTTAAAAATAAACAAATAAATAAATTTAAGTCATTCACCAGAAAGATAATTTCTTCTACAAGGAGTACGTAATTTTCAAAGATAATGCTTTCATTTTTACAAGGTACAAAATATCACCTTTTTGTTGTTGTTGTCCTTTGCAATTGCATCTGAACTCTGGAAGATTACCAGGCTTTTGAGGTTACCAAAAGAGAAAAGCTACTTTTGCCACGAAGATTATTGCAATCACACACATCTGGCCTCCTACTATACCTGGAGCACTCTAATAGGTACAGGGGATTCAAAGGATTTTAAGTCATGGTCCTTATACAAAAACTTTATTCTCTACTGGGGAAGATAATATTATAACACAAAAATACAATTATACAAAATAGCAAATGACAAATGCTAGGTTTGAAATGATAGGTCATCAATAGAAATATCTAGCAGTGAGTTAAAGCTGCAGGATTAAAGCTTAGGAGAGCTACAAGGGGACAGGCAATGGGGAGTCAGCTGCACAGAAGAGATAAACGAAGATACAAAAATGGGGTTGATCACCATGCAAGGTGACCATGATGCTTAGAATGAAATTGTCTAAGTTAGCTACTACTGTTAAAAACCACATTTTCATTTTAACAGTCACTGATGAGTCCAAGTACATAAATGACTACCAACAATTTGTATGACTTCCGTTAAAATCTCATTAACTAACACTGCTTGAATTGTTCATTCACCCTTAGCTTTGATGTTACCTAGTCAGTGTCATGAAAGAATGATTGCTGAATGCATAGATGAAGGCCATTTTTTCAGTCTTTAATGTCAAAAAAGAAAATGTTTTGCTATTTTCCCTTTGAAAGACTTCAAATCACAACACTACTACATTAAAGATCTCCCTGGGGTTCCTAAAACGAAATGAAACAGTCCTTATCGGATGAAAGGCCTCCCCTACTTCAAGCTCCTTTGATGTATTAGGTAAAGGAACTATCAAAATATGTATACTCTCAAAATTTAAGAACAATTTCCATCTAAATCTTTAGTGAATATCTGCTAGGTAACAGACTATATGTTAAGCACTTAAATTTGTGCCTTTGGTTCTATTTATGTGTTTGCTGGGGGTGGGGGGTGGAGGGTGGGATAAAGAAGGCAACTAGTGGTTCTTCAGCTATTTTTTTTTTCAGGGAGAAGTAAAAAGATGCCAGAGTTCAAATCCCAGTTCTGCTGCTCACTAGCCACGTGATCTTGCGGAGGTTAGTTTGCTTCTTTGAGCCCCAGAGTTATGGTTAATGCCACCCATCTCAAAGGATTGTTGAGAAATTTACATGAGGTGATAGGCCTGGCACAAGGCAACCCTCAATAAACAAATGTGTCTTCCTTTTTCCATCTCTTTCCATGGTTTTGTACCCTTATAAAAGGTAGCATAAGCCATCAGAGAATGCTACATGCTGCTAAAGTGGGTGAAGTTTCACAAGGTACTCTCAGAATCACAGAATGGGGAAAAGGAGAAGGCATTCAAGTAAGAAGAACAACTTGGGGGACGCCTGGGTGGCTCAGTCAGTTAAGCAACTGCCTTCGGCCCAGGTCATGATCCCAGGGTCCTGGGATCGAGTCCCGCATCGGACTCCTTGCTCAGCAGGGAGCCTGCTTCTCCCTCTCTCTCCCTCTGCTTGTGCTCTCTCTGTCAAATAAATAAAAAAAAAAAAAAAAAAAAACAACTTGGTAAAACCACAGATTAAAAAAAAAAAATAGGATGAGGATAAGGAGACTAATATAATTAAAAAGGAAATCAGGGGCATCTGGGTGGCTCAGTTGGTTAAGCGTCTGCCTTCAGCTCAGGTCATGATCCCAGGGTCCTGGGATCGAGCCCTGCGTCTGGGCTCCCTGCTCAGTGGGGAGTCTGCTTTTCCCTCTGCCCCTCACCCCACTCTCATGCTCTCTCTCACTCTCTCTCTCTCAAATAAATAAAATCTTAAAAAAAAACAACAGAAAATCAGTGCTATGGAATTGAAAGCTCAATGGATGAACAAGCTGTTATATGATATGCAGAAGTAGGCCAGTAACATTTTCTAAGTAGAAGTAACTTGATGAAACTAGTCTTGAGGGAAGATGAGTTAAAAAGCAGTACAGGGACAAAACAGAGAGGAAAGACTACAATCAGACAGGAAGTTCTTATTTGATCTAGACCTGGACTAAGATAAAAATGCAAAGAAAAATGGGAATAAACAGGGAGAATTTCAAATGAAAAACAATTCACAAGGCTGTTTTTAAGATTTTATTTTTAAGTCATCTCTACACACAACATGGTGCTCAAACTCACAACTCTGGGATCAAGAGTCACATGTTTTTCTGACTGAGACAGCCAGATGTTTGACAACTGAATGGATGATAGATGACCATTTGTTGAAACCAGAAGAAAACTGGCCACATTTCACAGTCATACAACCCATCCAGGGTAATGCACTTAAAAGACCTCAATTTTTTATAGCAAGAGACCTGAGGCAATATTATAGATCTTCTAGTCCAACACCCTCATTTTACAAATAAGGAAAAATAATGTCTAGGGAGGGTCATATGGCTAGTGCCAGTATCCAAAGTGGGACACAAGTCTGGTGCTTTCAACTATGCTGGGCTGTCTTGCCTTGCAGGTAGTTTGGAATGAGACAAGAAGGCAATTTGGAATATGGAAAGTTTGTAGTGATAATGAAAGAAGCAAGTGCAAATGTCCTTCAAAATGGCAATAGTCATTTTTCACTACACTGTAAGACATGTCACAAAGCGGAGTCTATTTTTTTCCCATGGAAACACTGTAATTGGAAGTTACATTACTGATCAAGGACTTGGCATCAGATAATAGGTACATTAAATAATAAGGTCATCCAAGTGGAAATGTCAAGTAGTCAATTGGAGATATGGGATTAGAGCTGCAGATGTACATCAGAATTAACTGTATGAGCTCCTGTATATTTATTAGACGAGCAATTTTCCATTTTATATCTCAAGCTAAAAATGCTTAATAATTCTTATTCCATATTTTTCACGGACAATATTTAGTATATTTATATTATAATCAATAACTGTGACAAGTAGGGAGAATTAAATCAAACCTCTGCCATATTTTCTGCAGTATGCAGCAAAATTTTATGAGTAAGCTCATTTCTGTAACAACTGATGTGTAATTTCAAATTGCACCTTTAGGTTTCTAGTGTGACAGCTGAATTACTCACTCTTTAAATTTTCTATGGTTCCCTGCTCAACAGTAAAATAATTTCTCAAGCTCTAACACTAGTCAAATATAGCTTTAATAATAAAAGGACTGCAGGCAAAGAAGACTATCAGAAAAGCAAAATGCTTTGATGCTACTTTACTGTAAGGTTAAAACCCTGCCTTATCAAGTAGTTAGTATTTCTCTTCCCAGAGAATCTATGAATCCTTTATATTTACTTTAGTAGTAACTGAAACATCTGTTAAAAAGATTTAAACAAATGTAGTTTTTAATCACAACAGAGGTAACAGGAATTTTTAAGTTATAGTTAATGATTTTAATCTATATTAATCCCAACACATAATTTATAATTATCTTCTTGGATAATTTACTGCTCATCATTACAAGGTCCCACAAAGAGAAGAGAGCATTTTAAACCTTTCAGAATATTTAAATAGCAAACATCCATGGTAACAGAGTACCCACACTCCACTTTCAGAAGTGGGGAAACACAATGCTAAGGCAGGCCTCATTTTTGTTCCAATGTTCTAGTCAGCCATGTACATTTTTAGTGAGTATTTGGGGATAGTTTTCCACTCTACTCATGAAATTAGTGAAGTCAGCAATTAAAATTAAAAAACGCCTGCCACTTTGCAACATTATGGATAAAAACTCTAAATCAAATAATCAGAAAAAATAATTCTCAGCATTATCAGAACTCCATCCGATTATACTTTATTAAGAATCCTTATAGTAGTCTGATTTTATTTATTTATTTATTTTTTTATTTTTTTAAAGATTTTATTTATTTATTTGACAGAGAGAGACACAGTGAGAGCAGGATCACAAGCAGGGGGAGAGGGAGAGGGAGAAACAGGCTTCCCACGGAGCAGGGAGCCTGATGCGGGGCTCGATCCCAGGACCCTGGGATCATGACCTGAGCCGAAGGCAGACGCTTAACGACTGAGCCACCCAGGCGCCCCAAGTAGTCTGATTTTAAATACAAAGTGTGCACTTAAAAAATGAAGCACAGAATAAAAAGGTACCCACACAAAGATGTTTACTGCTGTGTTACCAATAGTGGAAAAAATTTTGAAACAGATGTAAAAGGAATGGTCTCACAAGTTCTGGCACCAGGAATATTATAGTACCAGGAATAGTACCAGGAATATTATATAGTCATTAAAAGAGTCATTATGAAGATCATGAAAAAGTTTATATGTTAAATGGGAAACTGTATTACAGTATGTTATCCAGAAGAGAAGGGAATACTTCCTAACCCATTCTATGAGGCCAAAGCAATACAAAGATATCACAAGAAAACTACAGACCAATATCCCTTATGAATGCAGATGCAAAAATTCTCAGCAAAATGAAATCCAGCAGCATATTAAAACGAATATGTACCATGACCAATTCAGATTTATTCCAGGAATGCAAGG
The DNA here is from genome assembly GCF_004348235.1 of Phoca vitulina. Lineage (NCBI taxonomy): Eukaryota > Metazoa > Chordata > Mammalia > Carnivora > Phocidae > Phoca > Phoca vitulina. Next base: position 1,826,711 of record NW_022589806.1, read on the forward strand.
GTGGATCACAACATACAAAAATCAATGTAGTACATCATACTAATAGAATGAAGTGAAAAAATTGCATGATCATCTCAATAAAGGCAGAAAAAGCATTTGGACAAAATCTAAATAGTTCTTTCAGATAAAAACACTGAACAAACTAGGAAGAGAAGGGAAATTCCTTAATATGATAAAGGGCATTTATGAAAAACCTGCAGCTACCATTATGCTCAATGGTGAAAGACTGAAAGCTTCTCTCTTAAGATCAGAAAAGACAAGGATGCCCATTTTTGCAACTTCTATTCAACACTGCACTGGCGATCTAGCTAGGGCAATTAAGCAAGGAAAAAAAGAGCTACCCAGACTAGAAAGGAAGAAGAAAACCTATCTCTATTCACAGATGACAAGATTTTATTTTTTTTTTTTAAAGATTTTTTATTTATTTATTTGAGAGAGAGAGAATGAGAGAGAGCAAGCACATGAGAGGGGGGAGGGTCAGAGGGAGAAGCAGACTCCCTGCCGAGCAGGGAGCCCGATGCGGGACTCGATCCTGGGACTCCAGGATCATGACCTGAGCCGAAGGCAGTCGCTTAACCAACTGAGCCACCCAGGCGCCCCAGATGACAAGATTTTAAACATAGAAACTCTAAAGAATCCACACAGAAAAAAATAATCACTTAAGCCAACAAATGAGTTCAGCAAAGTGGTAGGATACAAAATCAATACACAAAAATCAGTTTTATTTCTATACCCTAACAACAAACAATGCAAAAATGAAATTAAGAAAACAATTACATTTTCACCAGCATCAAAGGAATAAAATATGTAGGAAATAAACTGAACCAAGGAAGTACAAGGCTTGGACACAAAAATAACAGATTCAATGCAATCCCTACCAAAATTCCAACCGCCCTTTTTGCAGAAATGGACGACCTGATCCTAGAATTCATGTGGAATTGCAGAAGGAATCCCCAATAGCCAAAACAATCTTAATAAAGAAGAACAAAGAACCTCATGCTTCCTGATTTCAAACTTTACTACAAAGCTAGAGCAATTAAAACAGTGTGGTACTGGCATAAGGATAGACATATATGTTAATGGGATAGAATTGACAGCCCAGAACTAAACCTACACATCTATGACCAATTCATTTCCACAAGGGTACCAAGACCATTCAATAAGCAAAGAATATAGTCTTTTCAACAAATGGTGTTGGGACAACTGAATATCTACATGCAAAAGAATGAATTTGTACCCCTTATACATTTGTATTTGTATCCCATATACAAAAAGGAACTCAAAATGGATCAAAGACTAGATGTAAAAACTTAAACTGTAAAACTCTAAGAAGGAAACAGGTGAAAATCTGCATGACCTTGGATTAAGCAATGGTTTTTTAAAATATGACATAATAAGCACAGTATTCAAAGAAAAAAATAAATTGAACTTTACTAAAATTAAAACCTTTTGTGTGTCAAAGGACAGTATCAAGTAAAAAGACAACCCACAGGAAGGGAAAGATCTTTTGTAAGTCATGTATAAGGGTCTAGTAGCCATAACATATAAAAAACTCTTACAATGCAACAATAAAAGACAATACAATTTAAAAATGGGCAAAGGATTTGAACAGACCTTCTTCCAAAAAAGAATACCAATCAATGAAAAGTAAGCATATGAAAAGATGCTCAACATCATTAGTCATTAGGGAAATGCAAATTAAAACCAAAATGAAATACCCCTTTACACACAGTAGGATGGTTATAATCAAAAAGACAGACAATACCAAGGTTTGGCAAGGATATGGAGAAATTAGAAGTTTCATATATTGCTGGTGGAAATGTAAAATGGTACAGCCACTTAGGAAAACATTTTGGCAGTTCCTCAAAAAGTTAAACATAAAGTTATCACATGACCCAGCAATTCCACTCCTAAGTGTGTGCCCAAGGGAATTACAAATATACATCTATAATATGTCAACTATACTTCAATAATAAAAAAGATACATACATATAAAAACTTATATCTGAATGTTCACAGCAGTATATTCATAACAGCCCCAAACTGGAAACCACCCATCAGCAGATGAATGGATAAACAAAATGTGATGTGTCCATATCTATTCAGGAATGAAAAGGAATTGGTGTGGGCTGAATGTGTGCACCCTCCCTTCACCACAACCACCAAATCCCTATCTTGAAGCCCTAATCCCCAATTAGGAGGATCTGGGGGTAGGGCTTTGGGTGATAATTACATTTACATGAGGGTAGAGCCCCCATGATGGGTTGGTAACCATAATTATAAGGGGATGAAGAGACCACAGCTCTCTCTCCCTTCTCCATGTGAAGATAAAGCAAAAGGCAGCCATATGCAAACCAGGAAGAGGATCCTCACCAGAACCCGACCACGATGGCATTCTGACCTAGGACTTTCAGCCTCCAGAGTTGTGAGAAATAAATGTTTGTTGTTTAAGCCACCCAGTCTATGGTATTTGTTATAGCAGCTTGAGCTAAGACAGAAATGAAGTACTGTCACACACTACAACATGGATGAATCTTGAAAACATGCCAAGTAAAAGCAGCCAGACACAAAGGCCACATATGAGTACATTTTTATGAAATGTCCAGGAAGGCACATCCATAGAAAAAGTAGATTAGTGGATGCCAGGTGATGGCGGCAGGGGGGAATTGGGATTATCTGCTAACAGGTATGGATTTCTTTTTAAAGTGATGGAAATGTTCCTGAGTTAGATAGTTGTGATGGCTGTACAACACTGTGAATAAAAAATCACTGAATTATACACTTTAAAATTATTAAAATGGCAAATTTTATCTCAATTTTTAAAAGCTGAAAATATTTTATATTTTTTATGCAAATCATATTTACAACTGTACATAAAATAGAAACATCTGAAATAATATAAAAAGAGGGGTTTTAGATTATTTTTTCCTCTTTAAAAACTCTTAAGTGTCGCATTTTTATAACAAAAAAAACTGAAACCAATCTAAATATCCATTATTAGGGAACAGATTAAATAAATTATGACACAGCTATAGAAAAGAATGAGATATTAGTTGAAAAAAAGCAAAGGGCCAAACAGTGGCTAAAGTATGATCCCATTTGTGTGTTTTTAACACTGTGCAAACATACTTGTATCTACACAAGCTCTTACAATGGTAACCACAGCAGAGTGGGATTTGGAGAATTATCTTTAACTTCATGCCGGTCTGTTTTCATATTTTAATAAGAAAATGTTTGAAATAAAATAATATTTGATTCCTCTTTTGGAATATAAATTCAAAGATTTGGATGGCTTTCAAACATAGCAGGCACTCAAGTATCTGTTGAATATAACATTTGCTTTATGCAAGGAAAGCTTCCTCAAATGTTACTGTCTTTTACAATCAGAAAATGGATATTGCAATAACATGATTTACATTTTCTGATAGACTGCACTCATTATATGGCAGAATTCCCAAACAATTTGCCACAAGGCCATTTTACATGGTATATATGCTACACACACACACACACACACACACAAACACTGTAGGGCAAAAAAACATCTCTACATATGAAGAGATTACAAAATGAGAAATTGTTATATTTCTGACAACAGAACCAAAAATTATGTTTTTATGATAACAGTGGTTTGTGATCTTAGATATATAGAACATAATCCTGATGCAAGGATATTGTGCCTGTAAGGACACAAAGGCTATTTACTATAATGTAGGAAGAATACATTTGCTTGGATTCATGCATAGAAAAGTACTGATAATATATAATAATGAGAACATTATACAAGTATTAAATTACATGAAAATCCACAGAAAGGTATCTGTAGCATCAGAAGCCTAAATGGTACATCAGCAAAAATAAAGGATACATATTCCATCTAATTCTTAATGTTGTCAGAGATGAAAATATCAAAACAAAAATTCATTATTCTATTTATGGAGTAATGATGGTAATATAAGGGGGAAAAAAAAAACCAAACCTACCTGCCATTCAAACTCACTATCTGACCAATCCCAGTATGTGCTAATAGAAGAAGAGACATCACTGCAGACACTCCCCTCAGGGAATAAATCAAAAGAAGTGAAGTCTTGGTCATCTAACAGTGAATAGCAATCATCTTGGTCGCCAACAGAAACTGATGAAAATAGCTCCTCACTGCATTCTGAGCTGGCAACACTTGTTCCACAAGAAGTTAAGTTCCACCTTAAAAACACAACACAAAAGAAATCACAACATGAACTCCAGAAGCCACACAATTTTAAGATATTCATAGGAGATACATTCAAGACACTTATGAAGAATGTAAATATATTTTTAGGTATGACAATGATACTGTGATTATTTTCAAAAGAGCCCTTATCTTTTAAAGATGTATACTAAAACATTTATAAATGAAATATATTTGGGATTTTTCACAAAATAATAAGGGTTTGAGGAACGAGTAATGCTATAAAACACATTGCCATATGTGAATAATTGTTGAAGCTGGGTGATGGATATATGGCGCTCATTACACTATTCCCTTTACTCTTCTATTTGTCTGAAATTTTTTATAAAAAAATATTTTAAAAGAAAATTGTATCTAGGGCTGCCTGGGTGGCTCAGTCAGTTAAGCATCTGCCTTCGGTTCAGGTCATGATCGCAGGGTTTATGTATTTTGATAAATAATTATAATTAGAAAGGTTCGTCTCAGTATTATTTGTAATACCAAAAAAATGGAAACAGCCTAAGTATTATTGAAGGAAGAAGGTCAAATAGATCATGAGACTTTTTAATTTATAATTAATTTAATTTAATTAATAAAAGACTAAAAAAACAAAAACAAAATACATAATCTTTCAAGATAGATTACTTGAAAGGAAAGTACTAAGTCAAAGAATATGAACACTTCTCAAGGTCATATCATACTTAGTCAAATGACTTTCTGAAAGGCTGCACCAATTTACACTCCCCAAAGCAGTATATAAAACATGCTCATTTCACCACAACCTTAACAGCACTGGAATTTTCTTTCTTTTTTTAAGATTTTATTTATTTATTTGACAGAGAGAGAGACAGCGAGAGAGGGAACACAAGCAGGGGGAGTGGGAGAGGGAGAAGCAGGCTTCCCGCTGAGCAGGGAGCCTGATGAGGGGCTCGATCCCAGGATCCCGGGACCATGACCTGAGCAGAAGGCAGACGCTTAACGACTGAGCCACCCAGGCGCCCCTGGAATTTTCATTTTTAAAGTTTGACCTATCTGATGGGGAAAAAAAACTTTTAAAGATTTTATTTATTTGTCAGAGAGAGCGAGAAAGAGCACAAGCAGGGGGAGTGGCAGGCAGAGGGAGAAGCAGGCTCCCCACTGAGCAAGGAGCCCAACGCAGAACTTGATCCCAGGACCCTGGATCATGACCTGAGCTGAAGGCAGACGCTTAATTGAGCCACCCAGGCGTCCCGAAAAAAAAAATTTTTTTATATCAATTTTTATTTCTTCAAATACTGCCAAGATCAAATTTTAAAATATTAATTAGCTATTTTGCTCTAGTGTTTTTCTATGTGTTAATGTTTTCCTTACTGATTCTATGAGTTCTTGATGCATTAAGAATATTAACATTTTGCCTGTGGTATTTGTTGCAGGGTTACTTTTTTCTTGAAATCTACAAATCTATTTTCTTTTGTAAATTTCCACTAGCTTCATACTGTTAACAAGATAATCTTCATTGCTTAGGCAGTAGCCTAGGGAATTAATCCTTAAGATAATGATTTAGTATATCCGATACTAGTAAGATACTGAAATAATGACTTCCTGAAGAAAAGCCTGTTCCTTACCTATTATTAGGTTGTTTCTCATCATTCATTAAACCCATTTTTTTCTTGAACCATGTTTTTCATTTTTTAACTCCCCCCTTATTTTGTATTATTAATCTTAATTTCAAAGTTCTTGATATACAAAATTTGGGCAATCTGACAATTTTATGGCACTTTTTCCTTTGAGCTAAATGTAGAATATTTTAAAGGATCAAAACACACACAGACACACACTCTCTAAACTATTACGGTTCAGTAACCATCAATAGATGTCAACAAGCTTTTATAAATAGGCAAAAATCTAAACTTCATCTAACATCTTAGAATACCTTGTAATATTACCTAGTTTCATCACATGCTTACTAGGCAGGCAGTATCCTCATTTTTTAAAAAATCAACAAACCTAGTAGAATTAACCAAATTGTTCTGGATGTACAATAAGACAATATAAAAGCTAAAAAATCGCAATCACTCTCCTAGACTTAGTAAACCATTATCTATGCCATATTCTGGGCAAACTGTTTTTTCTTTTGTGTCTTCAAATTGCATGTGAGCTTTTTCAATCTTTATTCATTCACCCACTCAACAAACAGTATCTTCTATGGGCCAAGTACTGTGTTATGTGGTAGGAAAAGCTGTTAGGTAATTTTTTTTAATGAGAACTTTTTTCTGAGCTTGCAAAAATTCAGTAGAAATGTGTTTCCCTCCGTGACTAATAATGACTTTCCTTTTCAAAAAACTATGCTAGATTTAATAACCTAATGGTTAGATCACTGACAAGCCAGGAATTTGCTTGGTTTTGTGCTCTTAATGTAGGGCAAAATCAGTATGTTTCTCAGTTTTCTAGGTCCATGACTTTCTAACAGATTTAACAGGATTCTGGGTATTCTTAGAAGCTTTTGCTCTTTTTTCTTTTTTTTTTTCAATTAACAGTGGTAAAAAATACTGGGTTCATACTTGGAACCAATCATTTACAAAATAGAAAAATAATATCTTTACTACTAGAGATTTAAAAAAATTCTATTATCTTCTAATTTCCAAATATTATTATTACTTTAAGGCAATCTGAACAAAAACAAAATAGGTAGTACTTTTATTCATTGCTGGTGAGAGTGTTAAATTAGCATAATCTTCCTGAAAAGCAATTTGCTACTGTATATATATCAAGAGCTTCAAAAAAGTTCATTCCTTTGGATTCAGTAATTGCCCTTTCAGGAATCTATCACTTCCCCAAATAGAAATTGGGAAAAAATGTATGTCCAAACAATATCATTTGTAATAGCCAACAAAGGGAAAAGAAATGCCCCCCAAAATGGGGAATAATTAAGTAACATATCCTAAATAATGGTGTTTTTTAATCATTATAAATTATATTTTCAGGGGGCACCTGGGTGGCTCAGTCTGTTGAGCGCTTGACTCTTGATTTCAGCTCAGGCCATGACCTCAGGGTTGTGAGATGGAGGATGCCCCTCCACCCTGTGGGGCTCTGTTCACTGACTCCCTGTGGAGTCAGCTTGAGATTCTCTCTCTCCCTCTGCCTCTCCCCCCAACTCGCGCATTCTCTCACATTCTCTCTCGAATAAATAAAATCTTTTAAAAAAATTATATTTTCAGGGGCGCCTGGATGGCTCAGTCAGTTAGGCGTCTGCCTTTGGCTCAGGTCATGATCCCAGGGTCCTGGGATCAAGCCCCACTTCAGGCTCCCTGCTCGTCAGGGAGCCTGCTTCTCCCCCCGCCCCGCGCCCTGCCCCAGCTCGTGCTCTCTCACTTGCTATCTCTCTCTCAAATAAATAAAATCTTAAAAAATAAAAAAACTAAAAATTATATTTTCAGACTATTTTTTGAAAAGAAAAACACTCACAATGTAAGTGTAAAAACCTGGTCAAATTATATATCCTGATTTTTAAAAATTACATATGAACATAAAAAGAGCATTAAAAGTAACAACATCAAAATGCTGACTGTTGTCATCTTTACTGAAAGGGATCATGAGTGATCTTTACAGTTTTGTATATGCCAATTTCTAAAGTGAGCTTTTGTAATAAAAATTTAAGTGTGATTCTTTTAGACTGTTCCGTTGGTTTCAAATGTGTAATGAATGACCACTGTGTAAATGTGCTCAGCACTGAACTATTCAAATCTACAAAGTCCTTACATCTTATTCCAGTAGGAGAAAGCTACCTAACACTAAGATCCTAGCTATAACCATAAAATTATTGACAAAGGAGACTTTCTACCTTAAAAGAAAAATGTTGAAAAGAATCCTAATGAAATGGAATTTAATGCAATAACTAGGCTTGCTGCCCAAATTTTAATTTAAAGAAAGTAAAGCCAAGAACATTTATCTGCAAAGCTTATCTGCCAAAACCCGCATATAGCCACCCCTCCACCTCTGCTACAATTTTGGAGCACAGTAGGCCATCAAGGTCCCAAGTTAGAGAAGATGACACAATCCCCCCACTCTACTCAAATTCCCAACTCTCCTCCTAGCGATCTCAATTGTCTTGGTATCATTATCCATCCCTCTTACCCTCTCTATGGTCTCGGAAGTTAAAAACATTCCATGTCATTTCTAAGAATAAATATTCCATTCATGTTCTGAGTTCATCCCAGCCATCTCCTGTCATCCCACACTCTCTCATATTTTCAGTTTCTCCCTTTCCTGTGGGCTACTTCTAAGGAGCTAAAAATATCTATTCTTGGAAAAGAAAAACTAAACAAGGCAAACAAACAACAACAACAACGAAACCTTCACCTTTTTTTTTTTTCAAATTATTACCACATCTCTTCTCCTTCCTCTCCTTGCTAAATTTATTGAAAAGTTTCTTCTCTCAACCCTTGTAACCCACAATTCTACCCCTAACACGTTACTATTCTACTGTTCTTCCCATTCTGAATGCTCCCAAATCCACATTAGGCTGGATAGCTCTCCCAAGCCTGATCCCCATTCTCAATTTGTCCCAACAAGTCCCCAAACCAAATTCTTCCTGCCTCTATAATGTTACTTCATGGACCATGGTTCTCCCACCTGTAACTCACAGCTCTGCTGCAAGTGTTAATTCTATATTGAGATAGGAAAACTGTGGGTAGTACAAAAGGTACATAGTAGTCTTGGGGTTCTTCTAGTTAACAATGATTGAAATAGGGTTCTAAAATCACATAACCGAGTAACTGCTTTATACAATAGTTCATTTCCTATCCTGCCAATAGGGTGAACAAAAGTGAGACACTGTCCTCTCACATACTTTTCACAATTGTTCAGTGTCAAAGTACTGATGTACTACTAAAAGATGAAGAGAATAACACATCCAGTAGTTCGTATTAACCTCCTTCATCTCACAATTTAATTATAGAACTTACCAATATCATTATAATTTTTTCAATTTGGTAAATGACTTCCCTTTTTGATAATGGTGGAGGCTGCCATGGACAAATGCTAAAAGAAAACCCACAATTACACCAGAAACATCCTGTGCCAAAACCAAAGAAAAATGTCTTAAACACCACATATATTCCATATATACATTTAAGTTAAGAAATAATTGGGGCGCCTGGGTGGCTCAGTCGGTTAAGTGTCCAACTCCTGGTTTTGGCTCAGGTCATGATCTCAGGTTGAGATCAAGCCCCGCATCCGGTTCAGCACAGAGTCCGCTTGAGATTCTCTCTCTTCTCTCATTCTGCCCCTGCCCCCTCTCGCACACGTGCACTCTTCCTCAAATAAATACATCTTTAAAAATATAATTAAGTTTCTTAGTTTATTGAAATTTATTTTATTCTACCAAACTTCCAGACAAACCCAACTCGGTCATAAAATCCTAAAAGATACTCCTAGGAACGTGTGAATTCTTAGGAAAGTGGTTGTGTTCATGTAATTTTCCACTGAACCAAGAGTAGTGACATGCCAACCTCAGTCACAGGTGACTCTAATATGAACACTATAAACATTCAAACTTAGGGATCATAAATTAATAGTGCCCTGAGCCCCCTGGTTAAGGAAGATTACAAATAGAGCCCAGAGTCCAGTAAATGAGCAGGCACCAAACTGCCATCATCATAAGGCTCTTATCAATGGCATTAAATAATCTCCATAGTTTTCTTATCAGGTAACAAGGAAGACGCAAAATAAAGGTAAACCAAGTATTTACCAACTGACAAGCTTTTTATTTCCAATAAAACGTGTTTTATAATGATTAAACCCAAAGCAGAACATCAATACTCAAGTATGGAGATCTGATTTTTGAATTGCTGCTTGAACTGGTGATGTGAAGAAAAGATGTGACACGTGCAAATCCAAAATAAAAGAATTCTGTAAACTAAACTTTGCCTGCATACATGACTTAGCTGTTTGCTTCTCCCTGAAAAGGACTGACTGGAAGTATATGGTCCTCTCAAATGCCACCTTGAGGAGGGGCAGGAAAGAAGAACATTCCAGAACGAGAAAAAATTTAAAAAGCAAGGTAGGGGCACCTGGGTGGCTCAGTTGGTTGGGTGTCTGCCTTCGGCTCAGGTCATGATCCCGGGGTCCTGGGATCGAGTCCCGCATCGGGCTCCTTGCTCTGCAGGGAGCCTGCTTCTTCCTCTCCTCCCCACTTGTGCTCTCTCTCACTATCTGTCTCTCTCTCTCTCAAATAAATAAATAAAATCTAAAAAAAAAAAATTTTAAAAAGCAAGGTAGCCTAGGGCAGAAACATCATCTGATGTAAATATCGCTACTTCTGTTTGCCCTAATCTCTGTTGAAAAGGGTACAAATCAAAATACATTAGACATCCTAGTGCCATTCCAAGCCTTCGGAAAAGTAGGGTAGGAGATGGAGGTTTTTAAAAAGCAGGCAAAATGTTTCACTTCGGAAAACTGGGGCTGAACAGGAACCTCCTCTATCTTAACTGCCCCATTCTGGAAAACAACCTTGGCCTTATCTCGGTCTCTAAGAAAAGGAATAGAAAAACACAAGAGAAAAATGGAAACAAGAAAAAGGAACAGAACAAGATGTAAGAAATGTATTCTCCTTGCTTCACTCTTCATCACCCTACCAATTTTGGCAGTGCTTACCCTTAGCCTCTTTTCCCACTCCCTTGCCCTCATCATCAGAGCAGGTTAATTCTGAAATCATTTCACTTTCCTGTTTATAGGACTTGCTCCAATGCTGTAAAACTTAAATACCAAATATGTGCAAAAGTAGTCTTTCATATTGTTTTCCAATGCAAACAATCCTAAGCACACTTGATTTCATAAATACATTACACTCATGTTAAAATCACATCATGGGTTAAGTAAGCTTCTGTGAGTCAGTCTAAGACACTGTAACAACCATTTATAACATCTGAGCCATTAGTTCTGTTCCAAGTTTCATCACTGGCTCCAAAGAAGTAATCTTGGCTTTGCCTAACTCAGTTTTATGACCTTGAACTTAGTCTTTCCTCTCTGGGCCTCAGTTTCCTCATTTTTGCAATGAAGATTTGGAAAAGTCGTAACAAATTTACTACCACTTCCTTTTCAAATGTGTTATGCTGATCTTCTATTTAACTATAACACCTCATTTCCAGACTCTAACTTTCTTTTAGGGAAGAATGATGTTTTATACACTCCTTGTACCTGGCAGAAGCTCAGTATAACTGTAGACTGATTTAAGAGGGGGGGGAGGGCATGCAAAAGACATTAAAATGTGGAAGGATTTGTTCATGCTCATATTGTGGACCAGAAATCAGAACTAAACTCCTTAATTCAATGCCAATATTTTCCATAGTTAAACCCATCTCCTCGCTTGTTCTCCACACACCCTCCCAGGCCTTGGTATATATCTCTCAAATATCCACCTATATTATAGGTTGGGGCTATGTGTACATCTTCACATCCCCCATAACACTCAAATGCTTGCATGAGAGAATTCTCCAGAACACTCTAGCTTCCAATAAAATCGGTTAGGAGATGCACCCTCTGAGTAAATTTGTATAAGCAAGCCCATCCTAAGCTTAGCTCCATCCCTCCACTGGGGGAGCAAACCAAGGGATAAGCTACATGAAGGAACCTTCCAGATCTAAGCTTATACATTTTGGCAGGGCCTAAAGCGGTAAAGCAAAGAGTTCATAAGGGGGGAGGGGCGGGAGGAGGACCGTTTGGTTTCCTAGAGCTTCACCAAAAAAAAATTGGGGTGGGAGTGGAAATGGGGCTGTGAGGCAGATTAAAAATCGGGAAAAGGAAGATTCTAGCTTTAAAAGTGCCATCTTTCAAAAGAACCATAGATTGGTTTTTGAGTCATCCGAAATCTACTCTAGAACGTATGGAAAATGGAAGGGGTTAAACTTTTTCAGGTGGATGGAAACAGGTATGCATCTTAAAATTGAGGGTGCAGATTTGAGATTCTCCGGGCACAGATAAGGCAGGAGGGGAAAGGCAGGCATCACTCTGGTCAGAAGATGAATGGGGAAAAGGGAGCAAGTAAAATGCCGGGCGAAAGGAAAATCGGAGGGCAGGGGTGAAAACAGGGAGGGGGACAGGGAAGGAGCCAGAGAAGGAGCACTGGTCGGAGGAAGGTGGGGGAGGGGACGAATAGAAGCGCAGACCCGAGGCGGAGCGCCAGGTTTAGGAGCGACCCTGCGTTCTCCCGTTTGAGGCAGGGGTATGGGCAGTTCGCCCCTGCCCTCAGGGACGGTTCATACCTGTTGGTATGGAAGCGGTGGAGTGGATCCGTGCGATGACAAGAGGACAGCTGGCAGCCGAAATCGCTGATGTCCAGGCAGCCTGGCTCCTCGCTTGGGCAGGTGCCCACCCCGCGAGGGGGTCCCAGAAGCGGGAAGGGCTCCTCGGGGGTTAGAAACTTCTCGTACGAAGTGGTGGCCGACGTCTCGTCGGACATGGCTGGAGACCGCCTGGCTTTGGACTCCCTCTCTGGCCCCGGGCTGCTCCCGCGCCTGCCCCTTCCCCCACTCTAACCTGTCCGCCGCCGCCGCCGAGCCGGGGTGTGCCCACCGCAGCTCACTAGCAGGCTGAGCGCCGTGGCCGGATGCTGCCGGGGCAGTGCCGGCCGCGCTAAGGGGCTGCTAGAGGGCACAGCAGCAGACTGGCCACCCGGTCAGCGCCTCAGTGGCCTCGGCAGCCGTCTGAGTCGCCGCCGCTGCCCGGCCCAGCCCAGTCCAGCGCAGCGCAGCGCAGCGCCGCCGCCAGAGCCGCCGCCGCCCGGCCCGCCCACCGCGCTCGCCACTCGCTACTGCTGCAATCCGCCGGCGCCGGCCGGGAGGAGAAAGGCGTTGGGAAGCCACTCCCTGTGCCCCCTGCTGGAGCGGAGGAGGAATTGAACCTCCGCCCGCCCGCCCTCCACGCGTCGAACCTCGGCTTCCTGGCGCTGGAAAGGCCCTGCGCTTCAGGCCAACCACCTCTGTTTTTTCACCCACGGCTGATTAATAAGCAGCAAGCGGCAGCCCTGAGAAAAGGGACTTGGCCAAGGTCACACTGCGAGTGCGTGAGAAAGAATCCAGATGCCCTGGTTCCCAGCGTACTCGACCACCCTGTCCCAATTCAATGAGTATTTATTTATATTGAGCTCCTGCAATGTGTGTGCCCAGCACTGTGCAATGAGCTGTAGGGGAAATGGGCCAAGTAAGAAAAAAAATAGTCCCTGCCTCACCCTTGATCTTCTAACCCTGAGAACTCTACATAACAGCCACCAGGCTACTCAGAGCTGCTAGACACGTAATGCTCTTTTGTGCTCTGTGCTCTTGGTCGCATTATGCATTCTGCTTGGAATGCCCTGCGGGTTCTCCCCTGCTAATCCTTAAAGCCCCAGCTCAAAAGTTACCTCCTCTGTGAAGCCTTCCCTGACTCCCAATGAGTCTTGCATATTCCTGTCAGTGCTCCAGTAGAAAGTGCATTATGGCGCTTAACTTGTGCAACTTAAGTCGACTTACTAGGTGTCACATACCATTCTATCCTCCTGTCTCGTTCTCTTTTCTCTGCTTTCCAGACAAGTGGTTGCAGATACTGGACGTGTAAAAAAATTTTTTTAATATTTGGAGGAAAACACAAGATTTCCAATTTCTTATTTCGCCAAATGAAGACAATTTTTTAAACTGCTACTACTTTATAAAAGGAAGCACATTTTCATATAAAATAATGAGGGCATAATCTCTTAATAAAAACATTAAATATATTTAGCTTTATGGAAAAACTCATTACATTGAACTTTGAGGGAAACATAAAACTTAGGTGCAAAAAAGAGGAAAGGTGAAAGAACCCAGGAGGAAGGGAAGGAGAAAGGAGACTGGGAGAAATGGGGAGTTGTCACACACGAGCCCTAAACAGTCTTAATCTCTGTGCCATGTCCTACCAATGCAATGAAATGAAATGAAAATGAAAACAACTCAACCACTTCTTTAAAATGTATATATGGTCTTGCTTCAGTTATTTGGTTACCTAACTGTTGAGTGTGCCTCTCTTCTTTCATTTATTTTAAAAATCATGAATGTGAGGGTGATGATGGTTTGACTTGTGGTCCCCAATGCACCATTCCTAGTGAGCCTGAATGGGCAATGGCTTAGTCCTCACTAACAAGAGTCAAGTGCTGCATAATAATGTAGGTACTCAGAGTCTGCGAGTTTTTTACAAGTATGTTTTACTTTTACATTTAATTTTAAGCATATCCTGGAGTATCTGGATGACAATGGTAACTAATTAGGACATAATTAGGACATGTATTTGACAAGTTGGCAACAATACTACTTTAACTGTCATGAGCTAGTAAGAAAATAAATTAGGTGTACCTCCTACTTCACGGCTTACTATACAGATGAAGATTGGTAGTTTGGAAAAGGAAAGTGATGGGAAAGCAGGGTCCTCACAAGACTCACATACAAGCATGTTGAAAGCCAAGAACACACGCTGGCCAGTCAGTAGCTTGTTCAGGTTTCTAAGAGCAGTTTTGTCTCAGTAAACATCATGTACCACATTAAATTAACATTTTTTTTATTTGTGCACAATTTGTAAATTTACTTTGATGTTAAATTTGTATAAGAGCGTTATGAACAGCAGTTTCTATTTCGTTTTATGTTTGTTTACATTTAAGAATTATAAAAAGAATTTACATAAATGCTTGAGTCTAAGAGAACGTTTTTCCTTTAAAAGAGGTCCCTCCAATATATTTCTCAATTGAGAAACACTAATTAGATAATGAGAGCAGTAAACAGGGTATATGCACTGTGTGTATAACGTCTACTTAAATATAAGGTAATAATGTACTAATAATACATCTTTACCAAGCTCTTCGCCACTAGGAGTTGATGACTGCTGTGCATCCTTCTTCCTTGCCCATTTGTTTGGTTTGTCCCTTGGGTGTACCTAGTCTGAATGCATTTACCCAATTCATCCTTCCCTTCCATTCTCCAACAAGATCTTTCCTAATTCCTATTTCTCTGAAAACACGGATATAGTAGTTCCCTACCTTCTCTGAGGGTCTGGGCCTGGAAAGAATCCCTGGGGTGACCTGCCTTCAGATGCATAATTTACCTCCCAGAGAGCTGATGGGCTGCAAGAGGGTCATGGAGACTAAACAAGATTGAGAATTGTCAGCCAGTCTTTATCATTTGGATTACTATTGGATAGAAATATATTAGACTTGACCCAATGATCTAACCCCTGTTAATTTTTAATGTGATTGACGTGTATGTATGTGTATGTGTGTGTATGTGTCTATATCTGTATCTATCTATATCTACATCTAGATATACAAAATGTTATATATAAAGTGTATATATGTGTGTGTGTGTGTATGTATATATACACATATATATAAAATTAGCTCCCCAAAGATCACCAACACAACCTACTGATAAAACAAAGCTTGAGTGTATTACTTATTACAGTTTGTGGTTCACTTTTCAGCCAGGAGCCAAGCGCCCATATTAAAGCAAGGGAATAGATCTCAGCCCCAATCCAAAGACTGTCAAACCAGGTATGAGGTTGTTCTCCAAATTACCCAGTCTCTGATTTATAAGGACATTTGTCTTTGGACTTAGGGCCCACCCAGATAATCCAGGAGAAGGTCCTTCTCTCAAAATCCTTAATTTATTCACATTTTTTGGTTTGCCATATATAGTAACACTCGCTCTTTTGCCATATTAAGTAATAGTCACATGTTCCAGGGATGAGGAAGTGGAAATATCATCAGGGGACTACCATTCAGCCTGTTGCAGTGGCATTGTCTAAACTGCTTGCTATGCTCTGAACCACAGCATGTAGGACTTGCTCTACTTTCTGGACCTCTTATAAAACATGAAACCAAGAGGGCTGAGGAGAGAAAAAAGAAATCCAGAATTCCTCTAACGTAGTTAGGGTTTCAGTTCTCAAATCAGAGACCCCTAACTTCTTTTTCTTTCTTGAATTAAATTATCTGCTGATCCTTTTTGCTAGAGGACAAACCAATGGGCCCAAATGTATGATATCAGAGACAATCCCAATAATAAAGCCAATTCTCAAAGTTTTAGAAAAAATATCTATAAGGATAATTACTGAGCCTATTTTCAGCAAAGATAGCGAATATTACCTCCTTATAAAAAATTAATGAAAATAACTTTTATAAAGGAAAAAACTTGAGGCTCCTGGGTGGCACAGTTGGTTAAGCATCTGACTCTTGGTTTCAGCTCAGGTTGTAATCTCAGGGTTGTGGGATTGAGCCCCTGCATTGGGCTTCACACTCAGCATGGAATCTGCTTAAGATTCTTTCTCCCTCTCCCTCTGTCTCTCCCGCTCATGCTCTCTCTCATTAAAATAAATAAATAAATTAAAAAAAAGAGAAAACTTAAGATATAACATATAATAATAGAGAGATATAATGTATATTCTATGCTATGAACATACCAAACATACAGGAGAATACATATTGGTAGAATATGAACAGTATCAAATAAAGTGATTCAGTAAGTCTGGAGCAGGTACAAAAATCTATATTTTAATGGAACTCCATAATTAAGTCCGACGTGCATCCTCAGTTAAAAACCACTGCCCTTGAGGGGCGCCTAGGTGGCTCAGTCGGTGAAGCATCTGCCTTCAGCTCAGGTCATGATTCCGGGATCCTGGGATGGGGCTCCACGTCGTTGGGTTCCCTGCTCAGCGGGAAGCCTGCTTCTCCCTCTTCCAGTGCCCCTCCCCCTCTACTCATGCTCTGTCTCATACTCTCTCTCAAATAAATAAATAAAATCTTTAAAAAAATACTCACCTTCAGATGTTAGATTCAAATTCATAAGATGTGGCCAAGTAAAAGTTTATAATAATAACTGAAATTATAACTGGTAACACTATATTGCTGTTACCTAATATTCTCAGGAAAAGCACTATTAGGACTCTAATAAATAGAAACATCATGGAGACTGAGGGAATTGAGAAATCTCTAGGTACTTCCCATATAGCATATAATTTCTGAAATTTTTATATTAACATTTTCTCCATACAAATTTAATTTGGGGAAGTCTGAGCATCTCTTCTGATTGGACAACTCTTCCCATGCAACTCATCAATAGTAACATTGAATAAACATAACAGTTTCTAGCACCTCTCTTTTTATAAGGTGAAAGAACAAGTTTTTGATTGTCCAGGGACCCTCTTGAAAATGTTAAAGATAACTACAGGTGCAAAAGATATCCTGAAAGTTATTTTATTTCATTTTACATTTAGGATTCAATTTTAGAAAGGAAAAAATCAAAAGTTATCAAGAGATTTGAACACTTAAAATAGGATAGTTGGTGCTAAGAAACAATATTTGGCTATTCATATGAAGGGAACAATAAGACGTTTGAAGATAAATATAGAAGGTAACATGATTGTTAAGAATCTTGGTCCTTACATAAATAAGGAAGCTTTGTTTTCTTAAATAATTGAGGACATAATAAAGTCAACATAAAGCACAAAAAATTGTTCTGGTAAAACATGGAATCTTTTCTATCTGCGCAGACTACACAGAATGACCCTTCATATTGTAGGTGAAGGAAATAAACAGTAAACCACTGAGAGTCTTGTACTATGCTAGGCTCTAGAAATACAAAATGAATGTGGCATATTCTAAACCTCCCAAGATTATTTTACAATCTAGGTAAAGAAACAGATATGGTAAAAAAAAGAAAAAAAAGAAAAAAGAAAAAGTGGGAAAATGTGGCAGAGATTGCTAGTTGTCTATCACATAACCTATCTCTTCATTCTAAGTGACAAAACCTGATTTTGTTGAGGCTGGCTACGTACTCAATGGGGAAAAATGTAATTTCTCAGCCTTTCTTTCAGACGGGGTGCCCATGTGACTATAATATGGGTCAATGGTATAGAGGTTGAAGATGTTGATTGGGCCTTTCTAGAAAGATTCATAATTTTGTCCATGTGTATGTGTGTGTCTGCATGCATGTACTGGGGTGGGGGAAGAAGAGAGACGGTGCTTATGAGGCTGCTAAGGTGGGAGGCCATTTTGTATTACTTTCTTACTCATCCTTCTCTAGGACATTGATGTGATGGCTGGAGATACAGCAACCATTTTGTTACATTGAGGAAATCTCAAGCTACAAAGGCAAAGCCTGAGCTTGGAAAATAGAGCAAAAAGATGAAAGCAGCCACCATAATAATATTGAACTACCTACCTTTGGATTTCTTTTATGGGATATAAAAATAATTGGTTTCTTAATGACAGCCAAACACAATTCCTAACTGATGCAACATATAATACCTTGGGATGCAAGGTCTGTATCTATAAAGACCTATGAGTGCACATTTAAGGAAAGGATGAATTCTGTCTGGGAGAAAGATTGGGAAGGGCTTCACAGAGGGAGTAACATTTGGCCTGGGCTTTTAGAATATGAGTAGTTTGGATGGAACTGGAGGGGATTATGCTAAGTTAAATAAGTCAAGCAGAGAAAGACAATTATCATATGGTTTCACTCATATGTGAATATAAGGAATAGCACGAAGGACAAAAGGAGAAGGAAGGGAAAACTGAAGGGGGGGAATCAGAGAGGGAAACAAACCATGAGAGACTATGGACTCCAGGAAACAAACTGAGGGTTTCTGAGGGGAGGGGCATGGGGGAATGGGGTAGCCGGGTGATGGGTATTAAGGAGGGCATGTGTTGGGGCACCTGGGTGGCTCAGTTGTTAAGCATCTGCCTTCGGCTCAGGTCATGATCACAGGGTCCTGGGATCGAGCCCCGTATCAGGCTCCCTTCTCGATGGGCCTGCTTCTCCCTCTCCCTCTGCCTGCTGCTCCCCCTGCTTGTGCTCTCACTCTCTGTCAAATAAATAAAATCTTTAAAAGAAGAAAAGGACAGCATGTGTTGTGATGGGCACTGGGTGTTATATGCAACTAATGAATCATTGAACACTACGTCAAAAACTAATGATGTACTATATGGTGGCTAACTTAACATATAAAAAAAAGAATATGAATAGCTGTCTGCTAGGCTACGAAAGATGGGTATTTTACTTTTTTAAAAAAAAGATTTTATTTATTTGTTTATTTATTCAGAGAGAGAGAGAGAGAATGTCTGTGAGCAGAGGGAGGGGCAAAGGGAGAGGGAGAGACAGAATCTCAGGTAGAATCTGTGCTGAGAGCAGAGCCCGACATGGGGCTCAATCCCACCACCCTGAGATCATGACTTGAGCTGAAATCAAGAGTTGGATGCTTAACTGACTGAGCCACCCAGGCACCCTAAGGTGGGCATTTTAGATAAAACAGTGTGACAATGAAATTCAGTATCATTTCTGTGGTGAAACTGGTGAATTTGAAAGATAGATCATAGACTTAAAAAACCACTACATCTAAAACTAATGATGTAATGTATGGTGATTAACATAACAATAAAAAAATTTTTAAAAAATGGATGATGTGAGGGGCACCTGGGTGGCTCAGTTGGTTGAGCATCCAACTCTTGGTTTCGGCTCAGGTCATGATCTCAGGGTTGTGAGACTGAGCCCCACATCAGGCTCTGTGCTCAGCGAGGAGTCTGCTTGAGATTCTCTCCCTCTTCCCACCCTCTACCCCCAAGCACTCTCTCTCTCTCAAATAAATAAATAAATCTTTAAAAAAAAGAAATGGATGATGTAATATTAATCATATACAACCATGGAAACCCTTAAGGGTTGATGGCCAGAAATACTTTGAGAAATACCAACAAAGGGGACTATTATAATAAAATTTACATAGTTGCCCTCATATAATTTTCTCCTTACTTTTGAAAAGGAAGTAAGATATAATCTTCTCCTGTATAATTCTGTCCATCCTAATGTTCAAGTACTTTAAAAGTTTTAATGAGTGGATAATTGTCCATTCTTCAATTGCTCTTACCAAACCTTCATTTAAACACTGTTACAGAGAAGTTCTGAAAGTCATACCTCCTCTTCAGTATATGTCTGTGTTAAGCAAGTATAGCACTCTTTCCTATGTTATATTGCAAATCTTGCACACAACTAAAATACTGTACAAGACCTATAAATATTGAGATTTATTTGACTAATGCAGGAAGTGCTTTTCAGAAACAACAAACATTTCTCAGATCAATAGAAATTTTTAATTAATATTTTATTCTTATGAAATAAAGAATGTTTATTTCAGTTACCAAATCAAAAGAAACCATTTAAAAGACCCTCCATAATTTAAATTTTTTACAGGGAAGAGATGATCAATATATTTTGCTAAATAACAAATGAAAAAGAATTAAAATAATAAATTATATATAGATATATGTAAATAAATGAAAACAATAAATAAAAAGGGAACTAATTATGAGAAGTCACACCAAAAGGAATGTATTCAAATATACACAGATATAGGTTTTCAGGTACATTTGGGTCCTAATTTAGGTGGAAATTAATTGAGAAGATAATCCCAGTGAAAATTATTGTCTTGACACTTTTGTTGTAAGCCAGTAGAGTGAATTTATTTATTTTTTTAAATTTTATAAAAGATTTTATTTATTTGACAGAGAGAGACATAGCGAGAGAGGGAACACAAGCAGGGGGAGTGGGAGAGGGAGAAGCAGGCTCTCCACCAAGCAGAGAGCCCAACGCGGGGCTAGATCCCAGGACCCCGAGATCATGACCTGAGCTGAAGGCAGACACTTAACGACTGAGCCACCCAGGCGCCCCCAGTAGAGTGGATTTAGTCAACTGATACTGGTATTGGTGGCTATATAAGGGATACATAACAGGATATATATATATTGGAGGAAAAAACTGAACAAGATGCCAGATGTTATAGAATTTGCATCTTTGCAAATGTAAATTTTTAAAATCTGGTCATTTTCAATCTGAACATTTTTTCAACCTGAACATTATTCTTAACTAATACCTGTACACTTCTACAATATTGAGGTTTATAATGATGACCCCAATATGTCTTCTGAATCATAGCAGAATTATTAAATTAGGATATATTTTTATTATTTGCAAACTGGTAATCTGGTCTGTTTTTTAACACTTCTAGATTAATCAGCACATCTTTATCAGGTATCCAAACTTGGGCTCATTCTTTGGTCATCTTAACAGTTTACAGTTAACAGAAATAAAACAGCCAACAGCTGATAAATAAATTTAAGATTCACACTATTATAGCAAGAATATCACAAGAGAATTATAATCTAACCAAATTTTTAAGCAATGCTACATAGCTCTAATAATTATAAGAATTTTTCATATTCTGTAGTAAGAATTACAATGAAGCATGAATGAATGTACCTTTATTTCTGATTGATAGAATGTGGTCTGTTCGTGTCAGCAAGACAAAAGATATTACGGGGGCGCCTGGGTGGCTCAGTCAGTTAAGCATCCAACTCGATTTTGGCTCAGGTCATGATCTCCAGGTCCTTGGATCTAGCCCCGCACATGGTGCTCCCTGCTCAGCGGGGAGTCTGCTTGTCCCTCTCCCTCTGCCCCTCCCCACTCTAGTTTCCTCTCTCCAATAAATAAATAAAATCTTAGAAAAAGATATTAGGAATAGGCTGGGCCTGGTTTTCATCTGAATTAGGTCATAGGTCCAAGTTTGATTTGAGGGGCCTTGCATCTTAACTCACCACTGGCTTCCCGAGAGATGGATGCCAACAATGGGGGAGGGAAGGGAGGACTACAGAGGGCCTTCTTTACTTAGTCCTCTGATAAACCTAAAATAAGAATGAATCTTAGAGAATGTTGCTTGAAGCACAGCCTGAGAGGAGGTGGTTCTTATGCAAGTCATTTATTGAGGAAGTGCTCTCAGGTAAAAGGAATTTCAGAAGGAAGAAGGACAGGGCAAGGGGGGAAACAACTAAGCCACTGGAGACTAGCTTTAGCCTGACCCCACAAGGAACACTGGAGTAGGATTTGCCCCACAGAATTGGTTTACCTTGAGGCAAAGTGGCTGGCCTTATGTACCCTCATCATCATTCAGTCATTGACTGCAGGTTGCAGGGGTGTGTAAGGAGAGGAGGTGCTGCAGAGTACTGAAGCTCATATTTTGCAGAGTGCAATTCTCCAGCGAAGGAAGCAGCTGGAGTTAGCAGCTAAAACCCAGAGCTGCAGGGGATGGGTCCATCTGCCCTATAAAGTGGGCCTGAACTGGTCACCAGCAGTGAACATACACTACAATACAGAAACACTGTCATTTGCATGTTAGGACCCCAAATCGGCCATTAAGAAACATGTAACTGAAACATACTACAGAAAGCATTGCAAAACTTGAACACTTAAACTACGTATGATGGTGTTTCTAAAAATATGAGAACAGTTAGGGATGCTGGGAACACATCTCCCTTTCTAGCATTGGGTTTAGGAATATCCTCCCCCCTCACCTATTCTATTTGCTAAGCCGTCGCAGCTGGTGGTGGCTTCAGTGATCAGGACAGGATGCCCAGCAGTGAAAGGACCAGGTTGATTAGGATTTAATGCAGATGAAGTCTCTGGAATGGTGCTATGTAGTTTAGGGTGAAAGGAGCTATAAAGGCAAGGTCTCTAGTCTGTGTCTGAGATCTGCACCCCAACATCCCCCTTTTCTTTATTTCTACTGGCCCTAGAGACACCCTTGACTGTTTGTCTGTCTTCTGACAACGCTTCTGCCTTGCACCAAGATTTCTATCTTTCCTAGCCTCTGGAACTGAACTTCTTGCAGGTTTACCCCTACGCTGACATTTTCTAATAGTTTCACAGCTAGAAATAATGAAGAAGATTAAGTAAAACGCCTTCCCCTGCTATCTCTCTTCCTTTTTCTTTTTAAATTTAACCTCTTTAAGTAGAAGACCAAGCCCGGTCATGTATGCTATTATGGGCATTGGGGGGAAAAAAGACAAGAAGTTGATTCTTCTACAATTCAAGCCCAGAGATTTCCTGGGTGTGCAGAATAATGGGTTCTGAAGTGCCAAGAGGGATTGAAGAAGGTCAGGGATCAGCAGAAGTGGTAGAGGGTGGGGACAAGGCAGTACTTGGTTTACCTTCAGGAAAATTGGGGATTTACCTTCTCCTTCCCCAGTCTCTTTACCATCACCAGTCCTTCTGCTGGAAAAACCATTATAAACAGCCTGAGGATAAGTTGGGAAGCGGTAGTAGGTGGGTGTGAAGCAAGAATAACAAGACCCTGGGTACTGTAGGCTCTTGAAAGAAAGGAGGGAATTCCTTTTTTGTTTTAATGAGGGGAAAGGAGATATCCCCGTGCTCTTGGGCTGAGGTAGAAATATCTGATTCTATGAACTGCAAATGTGGAAATAACTACCACTTTGGCTGGAGTCAGAATAGTATATTACAGTCTCTTGGTGCTGTCCTAAAACAAGCATGATCTTTGATAATATCCCAGCTTTACAGGATGGTCAGGTGAGGTGGGGATCCTGCATCTTTATCTCTGGTGGCCTTAGGCAGTAATGGGGCCTGCCTAGCACAGTGGGGCACAATAAGTGAGCTGGTTATGACTATTGCTATTTTGCTCATCTCCTTTGCTGCCAGTCTTCAAGAGAGACCCTTGCTTTATTGCCTGCTGCCCTTCTACCTCTGAAGAGAACCTAGTCTTCCTCACCTGCACAGATATTGAGGCAATTCTTAGGGGAAAAAAGAGCACTCAAAAATACTTTATTGCCATTTTCTCAGTGATATTTGAAAGGGACATATATATTTGAGTTTATCTGAGTTTAAGTCTTGGCTCTATTTGTTACTGACTCTGTGACCACGGGAAAGTTATAGAGTTATCTGCTATCTCACTGACCTGAATTTTCTTAGCTGCTTTAGAAAAACAAAGAGGAGGAAAGGGAAGGATAATATTTGTAACTACCACCAATAATTACGAGGATTAAACAACAACAACAACAACAAAAACCAACAAAATGGGTTTAAAGCAATTAATATAGTACTTGGTCCATAGATGCCCACACGTTAATCGTTATTATCATTTAGTATTTATTAGCTAGAAGGCCTTAGCTGAGATGACATCACCCTCAAGGTCAGTAATTAACATTTCTTTTTTTTTTTTTTTTTTTTTTTTTTTTTTTTTTTTTTTTTTTTTTTTAGGGAAGAGGGCACAGGGAGAAGCAGACCCCCTGCTGAGCAGGGAGCCCGATGTGGGACTCGATCCCGGGACTCCAGGATCATGACCTGAGCCGAAGGCAGTTACTTAACCAACTGAGCCACCCAGGCGCCCAGTAATTAACATTTCTATTTCGATATACTGCTTAACTCTCTGCCAGGCAATGTTCTAGGTGCTGCTCACATGCGAACTTATAAAATTCTCACTACAACTCTAGAGGTAGGTACTACTCTTATATCAATCCTACAGATGCGGAAGCCAAGGAATAGCGTGCTTAAATCACTTGCCCAAGATTCCGCGGTTGTATAGTGAGATTCAAACCCAGAAAGCCAGGTTTAGAAAGTACCTGCTCTTAACCATTGAGGTAAGCAGTTAAACAGTCAAACCAAAGGAGATGGGGAACGTAGGATAGAAAGGGCACAGGTTCAAGGTGAACAATCATCAACTACAAAGTTGGAGTTTCGGCTGGTCCAGAAGCTTAAAGGCATCATTATGAACTATTGAGGTTGTGAACAAGTAAATTAAGCTCCTATTTAAAAATGGTAAACTTACAGGTCAATTTACAAGCAAATTGAGAAAATGTTCAATAGATGACTATGACTAAGAGAACAGGCCTGGTCTTTTATTTCTTTTACCAGATAAGTTACCTGTATCTCAGCAAAGCAATCCGCGTACAAGAAGGCGTCGATGGGACAATGAGCTCAGACACGAAAGGGTTAATGGTTGACCCTTTTTTTTGCGGGGGGGAGAACGGATGGGGGAAACGAAGGCGAAGAGGATTGTGGGAACCCCGTTTTACGTCGCCCCGTGGGCTCCTAGGAAATATCCTGTGTGTCTCTCTATTATGACCGACTCGTAGTGAAGTCACGGCAAGCTGGGATCTGGTTAATGCCGCCGCAGTTGGTCTCCGGGGCCGCAAGGCAGTGGCCGTCGGCCGCTGCCTGGAGAGCGGATGAGGTGGACGTTTGTAAGCACTTCTTTTGGGCTGAAGGCATAGGCACATCCTGCCTCCAGCCGCGCAGGGAGAGGGGAACGGAAGTGAGAGGGGATGAGGAGTAGGGGGAACTGACAGGTTGACGGACCAGCGGCGAGACTTGATTGCGTAGGTGTCGGAGAGGGAAGTGTAATGTGTTGTGTAGTGCTGTTGTTGAGACGCGTGGATATCCTGGTTACTTGGAGATGGGGGAAGCGGCGAACAGATGAACGGAGGGAAAAGCTGGACACCAGCATCTATGAATCGTACCTGTACGGGATGATTTTATGGAATGATTTTAATGGATCCCTGGTTTCAGATTTTACTTTTGATGGGTTGATTCCCTTAAATTACCAAGTACCCAGTCTGTGCTGGGTACTGTACTAAAGGCTCTGGATGAGGAAAGGAGTTAGCCATTATTTTCGACATTTAAAGCCTGCTAGTTAACGATATGCATTTGGAGATAGTCAATTGCAATATAAGAAGACAGAGATAGATACATCAAGTGTTTTTGAAAACCTGCTGGGGGCCACCAAACTTACCTGAGGGTGCAATCCGAGACAGTCTTTGATGTGATGATTTGACATATACTTTGAAGATAATATAAGTAGGGCAAAACTGTAAAATTTTCCAAGCCTATTTAGTTCAGGAGCAGTAGCTACCTGGAGAACTGAGGAACACTTAAGGCCCAAGCTAGTTCATTCCTGGTGAGAGCAGTTGTCCATCACAATGGCAATTCCAGGGCCCCTGCTGGAGAATCAGTCTTACCTGAGAACAAGGCCTCCCTTTGCACATATAGCCTGCAAGCTCTGGGTAGAACTACAGTGCAGGACACAAGGCCTCTCTGCCCTAAGCATTTGAAACATCTCTGTGCCTGTTCTTTGGTTTTCCAGCAAATTCAGTTCACAGAATTGTGCATCCACCTGGAATCCTAAGCAATGTTTTAAGACTTCCGAATCATTAAACCTACTGCTTTGTTTACCAGAGAAACAAAAGTGTAGCGGACAATCGAAGTCAGTGGTTCTCAAACTTTCTTGTGCATCCGAATCAGCTGGAGGGCTTGTTAAAACACAGATTGCTGGCTCCTACCCACAGAGTTGCTGATTCAGTGGGTCTTGGGTTGAGCCCCCCAATTTACATTTCTAACAAATTCCCTGGAGATGCTGATGCTACTGGTTCTTGAGACCACACTAGGAGAACTACTGGTCTAAACAGAACTAACATTAAACTGTAAAGGACATCTCTAGGGAAAACCAGACACACTCCTAAAGGTTAGACATGTCTGAGTTAACTCTCAGTAGATACGAAATGGATTTGTTTTTGTTGTTCATTTGTATGCTTTGAATGGAGGAACAAAGGTGAATCTTCCTGAACTAAACAAAGCAAGGCTGGCACCAGTTTTTTTCTTCCCAAATAAGTATCAGATTTCTTTGTACCATAAATTGTTTAAAAAACAACGTAGCTATTTTCTTTTCAGATGCCTTGCTCAGTTATATTCAGGTATTAGGTGTTTACAGTGGAACTCACACCCCAGCTTATGTCATCACCTAAATCCCTCAAGTGTTCCTAATTTCTCATAATAAATTATGTTTGAGTTTAAAAGTAAAAAAAAAAAAAGTGAATCTAATCAACAGAGATTAGTATAAGGAGCTAGAATTGAGGTGTGATAAATAGTTGTTATTTTTTTCATCCTCAATGAAACCCCACCTTCTCAGAAGAAACAATCAGTTTATTCACTGTAGAGTGCAGATAGAACCAGGAATCTTACTGTGCCAAAGCTTAATTTGAAACCTCCCTTTAGGGAATGGCCTAGACAGGCTCTTGGAGGGAGACAGTCCACATTTCTACCTAATCTCCAAACCCCTCCCATGAGCCTAAAAAAGGCCAAGACACATTTTTAGGAGTGACAGTAATCATTCTAGACCCCTATCAATGTTGGATCCCAAATCTCTCCCCAGGCCAGTTATGAAACAAAACTGCAAAACCAAACATGCACACATAAAACACCAAAAAAGTCCAAACGCACTGGCCTGAGTCTATTATGAGTCTTTGTAGGGACCAGCAAGATGCTAGGATTATCAGTACTCTGGATGTTTCAGAAATCTAAGGATCTGTCATATCCACAACCCAAGGGAGTCAGCAGGACACTGTATGGAAGGAAAAAATTTTCCTCAACCCTCTTAGGGTTCCTGATTGAGTCTTTAAATTGACAAAGATAGACTAACAGGAGAGAAGCATACAAATGTATTTAAGTTTTATATGACAAAGGAACCTTTATAAGGAAATTAAGACCCTAAGAAACAGACCTAAGTATTTTATGCTAGGTTTGATGAAGAGTGGACAGTCATGGAGGAATATGATAATGAGTATGAAGCAAGCATAGTAAACGGGAGGAAACTTAGCAAAGGCCTGTTAGGATTCTCGCAGCATCCCTTTGTCTTCGAAGATAAAGATACGCTTTCCTTCATGCTATTGGGAGGCCACCTCTCACATGAGTGTTTTATGTCCTGTTTCAGAGAACAGGAGGTCAAAATGAGCTTTCTGCTTCTGCCATTTTTTCCAAATCCTTCAGCTTAAATCATTCAATATGCCAAGGTGCCATATTTTGGGATAGCATGTCCTGAGCCCCCTCAACACTCATATACATGACTCTTGAATATTAATCAAATTTTGCAGGTGGTCAGTGAGACTCTCACTTATTATATTTGTGCAATGATTCCTCCTCTCCACACCAGTTCTCATCTCTACCTAATCACCTAAACTTAGAGTATAATTTTCTATGAAATGAAGGGGCGCCTGGGTGGCTCAGTCAGTTAAGCGTCTGACTCTTGATTTCGGCTCAGGTCATGATCTCAGCGTTGGGCATGGAGCCCGCTTAAGATTCTCTCTCTTCCTCTCCCTCTGTCTCTCCCCCTCACTCGCACACGTGCTCTCTCTCAAAAAAAAAAAAAAAAAAAGAAAGAAAGAAAACAAACCTATGTTAATTTGAACTGTGCGTCACTGTGTCCTAAGTGATTCCTAGGTAGAAATGATTTAATTTTGTTGCTTGAGCACTCAATATTTCACAATCTCTGAGAGTGGACAGATAGAAGGGAATTTTGGGCCATGTAATACACAAATGATTACTCCACAATTCAAATTCAAATAGGACTGTTTCCAATTCAAATTTCCTGGTTGCTGCAGCTGATTCTCTAAACAACTTTAAATCAGTAAGTGTCTCTAACCTGAGTTAGAGTAGGGTTTCGGATCAGGCACTTAACCACAAGGCTATGGAGGTTATTTGGAATTGCCTTTCTAAGGATGAGAGTCCCTACATAAAGTGAGTGAGAACTGTAAAATAAATTAGAGAAAAATAAAGAACTCACTAGAAGGAGGAGAAGGAGGCAGAAATATATTCTAGAGTCTGGCATCTGAAACTGAAAAGCCAGTTGGCAGGTGCATACCTGCTTAGCTCTTCCCACAGCAGAAGCAGAGGCTTAAGCACCTGTAGCCTGCAGCCAGGTTGTCCTTAGGTCCTGTGACCATCATGGGGACAGAGCAGCTATTGCCTCTATTATCATGATAACTTTCCTGCACTTGGTAAGGCGATGAGGAAACCTGGAGGACTGAATCTCATATAAATATAATTTTTAACTATATGGTCATTTTAATAGCTTTTGGAGGTCTGAGTAATGCATATAATTGTCTTCCAAAACTGCATTGTAAAAGAGCCAAATCCAAAGTCTGACTGAAAGCTGGAGTTGCAGATCAGAAGTGACCTCGTGAGAAATATGTTCTCTAATTTCAAGGTCCTCAGAGGAGTTGTCAGTGCCCTCTAGCTAAAGACCACCAGGAACATACCTGTGGTTGAACAAGTTGGGTTGATTACTCACTACATCGAGGGAGAGTGCCCATAATTGGGAACTTGCAGGGTGTCTCAAAGGGTGTTAGAAAGGATTTATTATAGGTTTTGGACTTGTGTTAGGTGATTTGGAGGAGGATTTAAAGAAGTGAGGCTTTGCTCTGGATTGGATTCTGTTAGGAAGTTGCAGAATATAGGGGTAATGCTATAATTGGGTATCTTCGTTAATCTTATCTAGAGGGAGGATAACTAGAAGGAGGCTAATTGGTAAAGTAGCAGTGGTGGCCATTAGCCAGGATAGAAGGATGTTTGGTCATTTTGTGGTTTGGTCAAAGTTCATGTTCTGCCTCTTTTCAGACCTGATTATGCAGTGGTCTTGCTTTTGTCTCCGTCACAGTGATGACATAGTGGCCTTGTCTGATGTCGATGGCCCATGAAATTGTTTTATGCCAAGAACACCAAGGCCTAGCTGTGAGGACTAGGCCAGCTGCTTTTCGTCAGTGGCTGCTTTTCTCCTAAGAGTGATCAGTGCTGGGCCCAACAGCCTGTAGGGAACCAAATTCCATTTCTGCCAGGAGCCGTATATAGCAGGAAGATGGTTAAATGTGCTGAAGAGGAAAGATTGAGCAGTGGATGTCGATATGGATGAAGGACTCTGGTTAACCTCTAGTAGAACTTAAAAGCCTCAGTGAAAATAGTAGTCTCCTGAGGTTGTTTTTCCTTAAACAAACAAAAACATCAGATCAGAGTATACTTAAGCAAGAGAAGTAGATGGGAGAATGTAGCAGAATTTTTCAAAGATGGCCACAACAGTATCTCCCATTCCACATTCTTCTACAATGTGATCTTGCCACCCTTCCATTGAGAATTAGGGTTGATGTACCCTCTGCTTTGAATCTGGGCAGACTTTGATTGTACTGACCAATAGAATAGGGAGAAATGAGACCTGTGACTTCTGAGGCGAAGCCATAAGAGGCAGTGCAGCTTCTGCCTTATTTACAAGGACGTTGACCTGTAGAGTCCTGAGCTGTCTTGTAAGAAGTCTGACTACCCTGAGGCTGCCATACTTTGAGAAAGTCCAGGCCCATGTTGAGGCCACCTCTAAGTCCTCCAGTCAGCAGTCCCAGCTGAGGTTCCACCTAATAGCCAACATTCACCAGGAGACCTGTGAATAAAGATACCCCTAGATGATTAAAGCTCCTAGCCATTGAGTCTCCCGCTGAGGCCCCAGACAGCATGGAGCAGAATCAAGCTATCCCTGCCGTACTCTGTCTGAGTTCCTGAACCACAGAATCAGAAAGCAGAATAAAACGATTGTTTTTTAATGCCACTGTTTTGGATTGGTTTATCGCAAAGCAGTAGTGATCCAATCAGAGGTAGAAATTTTGGTTAAAACAAAAAGGATGGAGTGAAAGGAGCAAAGAAGGTAATTGGTAGAGGAAACACAGGATAGTGACAAAGCATTTAGCTTTGCTACTGCTGCTGGGCTCTTTGGTCCCGGAGACCCGGAGTGGACAGAAGTGGACAGAAGGAAGCGTGGAACAAGAGGTTACCCAGTACGCTAAAAGAAACTTCTGCAGATAATTTGCACCTCCTTTTAAAATAATATATATTTTTTAAAATTTTATTTATTTATTTATTTGTCCGGGAGAGAGGGAGAGCACAAGCTGGGGGAGCGGCAGGCAGAGGGAGAAGCAGGCTTCCTGCTGAGCAAGGAGTGCAATGCTGGGCTCCATCCCAGGACCCTAAGATCATGACCTGAGCCCAAGGCAGATGCTTAACTGACTGAGCCACCCAGGCATCCCTTAAGATAAGATCTTGAACTATTTATTTAACTGAAATTTTTGAGTAAAATTAACGAAGTTTGTGGGGGTTTTTTCCCTAAGGAAAAAAGGAGTAATATTAACACTAGCAAACTACTTGATGAATAACAAAATTTAGTATTATAATTGCCTGTGGTAACAATCCTTTGAAAAAAATCCCACTAATCATTTTCAGTCAGTCATGTGTTATTTATACAAATCATTTCGGGGATGCCTGGGCGGCTCAGTCGGTTAAGCGTCTGCCTTTGGCTTAGGTCATGATCCCGGAGTCCCGGGATTGAGCCCCACATCAGGATCCCTGCTCAGCAGAGAGCCTGCTCCTCCCCCTGCCCCTCACCCCACTCATGCTCACTCGCTCATGCTCTCTCTCTCAAATAAATAAATAAATCTAATAATAATAATAATTTCAATTTTACTGTAGTTATATGAAGGTTTGCCTCAGTGTACTTTATTTGAGGTATTTAGGTAAGACAATTTGATGGCATTAATGTTGAAACTGTCTGTGACGACTTAGCTCTTTAATCTTTCTTGGTAACAGTACTTAGTAACCAAGGGGTAAGGGACATTTGCTCTTCTCTATCTCATTGTATGAGGTCAGATGAAAACACAAACAATATTGTTTCCAGTGACATGTATAGGAGTTTTATTCTTTTAATTTGGCAGAATCTGGTTCACTTTTAAAGCCTCCATATGTGTCTATATGTTACACACACAAATAGCTCTTGCTGGGTAAGTCAGTCTATCGGTAAGTTAGAAGTCCTAGTACTATACTGGAATTATGTAATCAGTGAGCACTCAAAGATACCGATTATAAATGTTGAATACGGTTGTCAACTGACCTCATGGTTATGGGCCAAATACAAAATGTTGCAGCCTCTTGTTTCATTGTAAAAATGCATGTGAATTTGGTGTTTGGCTCATTCAGTGTGTTCCAGCCGCACTGGACTACTCTCCGCTCCCCCATGGGAGCCTTGATTGTCCGGTTCCTGCTACTGGATCTGCTTATGCCCTCTAGGTGCATTCTACCTTGAAAAGGACTTCTGTCCATTCACACATACCTGAATCTTATCTAACACTCAAGACCCAAAGTCAGCAACACTTCTTTGGAAACCTAAATCTCCTGTTCTCTTCTTCATCCTCTTGCCCTGTTTCTCTTTTCTGTCACCTTCAATCTTCAGTTTTGCATGATAGTTATCTGGATGCATGTCTGGCCTTCCTGCTGGTCTGTGAACTCCTGGAAAACAGTCTGTATTTGATTGATTTGTGGGTTCACCGTAGGTCCATGATGGGTGTTTTCATCTTCAGGATCTGTAGAGTGACGCACCTAAGCCCGGAGATGCTAGTGAAGATCACGTATCTTCACATTAGTGGCAGAACTAGGTACCAGAACTCGGATCTCTGAATTCACAGCTTGATGTTCTCCACTAGATGAAGGAGAAAAAGGAGCAAAAAGGGGAAGAAGAAAAGCAAGAGGAAGTAGTATGCTTCATGAGGGCAAAACTTTGTGTCTGTTTTGTTCACTGCTGCATCCCCAGTGCCTAGGACAGTGCCTGGCACATAATAGGTGCTCGATACATATTTACTGACATAATAAGTGATGGATGTAAGTAGGCATTCATGTACCCGGACGATAACAACAGTCTTTAAGGATGAGGGTATTGCTTACTTGATCTCAGGGTCATGAATTTGAGCCCCACGTTGGGCAGAGAGATTACTTAAAAAAATAATAAAATACTGTTTAAAAAAATAAAACATGTGGCAGAGGAAGTGGGAGTAAGAATCCTGCTTTGGCCCCAGTCCAGTCCTAAGCCACATGGTTTATAAGAACCACTCCATCTGAGGAGTTAAGGGGGCTTGCCCGGATTAAGAGCACAGACTCTGGAGCAAGACTTCCTGTGTTGGAATCTGAGCTCCACGCTCTATAGGCTTTGATGACCCAGGGCAAGTTGTTTAATCTATCTATGCTGCAGTTTCCTCATCTGTAAAATAGAGGAGAGGGTTGTTAGGATTTGCAGAGTTAATATATGTAGAGCACTGAGGATGGTGCCTGGTAAAGAGTAAGTGCTGTTTAAATGTTAGGTATTGGGGCGCCTGGGTGGCTCAGTTGGTTAAGCATCTGCCTTTGGCTCAGGTCATGATCCCAGGGTCCTGAGATCGAGCCCCATGTTGGGCTCCCTGCTCAGTGGGGAGCCTGCTTCTCCCTCTCTCTCTGCCGCTCCCTTTGCTTGTGCATACTTTCTCTGTCAAATAAATAAAATATTTTTAAAAAATAAATGTTAGTTATTATTATATCTGTAATTATTATCATTAAAATTATTAAATCAGATCCTTGTGTGTATGCACCATCAGAATGCTGGAGGGGAGGGGCGCCTGGGTGGCTCAGTCGTTAAGCGTCTGCCTTCGGCTCAGATCGTGATCCCGGGGTCCTGGGATCGAGCCCCGCATCGGGCTCCCTGCTCTGCAGGAAGCCTGCTTCTCCCTCTCCCACTCCTCCTGCTTGTGTTCCCTCTCTCGCTGTCTCTCTCCGTCAAATAAATAAATAAAATCTTAAAAAAAAAAGAAGGCTGGAAGGGAGATGTGAGTGGTACTCCACATACCTAACAAATAGGTGTTAGAGAAGCAAAACATGAGCAATTAAGGAATTACATCTAAGAGTGTTTTCGGGAGCTTTATTTTGGTTGCTTTAATCCTTTGCTAAAAACAAATCTCAGTTACACGTTGTTGCTTGTGCTTTTGGAGTCATATCTAAGACACCATTGCCTAATCTAGGATTACAAAGATTTACACCTGTGTTCTCTTCTAGTTTTATGTTTTTATCTCTTACATTTAGGTCTTTGATCCATTTTGAGTTAACTTTTGCATATGGTGTGAAGTAGGAGTCCAACTTCATTCTTTTGCATGTGGATATCTAGGTGACCCAGCACCATTTGTTGAAAAAACTTTTTTTTTTCCTATTGAATGGTCTTGGCACCCTTGTTGAAAATCAACGGCCATAAAGGTCTGAGTTTATTTCTGGATTCTTAGTTCTATTCCACTGATCAATATATTTATCCTATGCCAGTACCAATCTTAATTACCATAGCTTTGGAGTAATTTTGGAAATCATGAGCTGTGAGTCCTCCCACTTTATTATTTTTTTTCAAGATTGTTTTGACCATTCTGGCTTCTTTGCATTTCTATGTGAAGCGTAGGATCATCTCATCAAGTTCTGAAATAAAAGACTACTGGGATTTTGATACAGATTGCATTGAATATGTAGATCCATTTGTGGAGTATTATATTAATAATATTAAATCTTCTGATCCATGGGCATGGAATATCTGTATATTTATTTCAACTTTATTTTGTTTCAGTATACAACTTTTGCACTTCTTTTGTTAAACTAATTCCTAAGTATTTTTATGCTATTGTAAATGGACTTGTTTTATTAACTTTATTTCCTGTTTGGAGTGTTATTGTTAGTGTATAGAAAATGCAGTTGATTTTTGTATGTTGACCTTGTATCTTGCAACTTTGCTGAATTTATTAGTTATAATAGTATTTTTGTGGATTCCTTAAGATTTTCTATATACAAGATCATGCCACCTATAAATAGAGGTAGTCTTACTTCTTTTCCAATATGGATGCTTGTTATTTCTTTTTCTCTCTTCATTGCCCTGCCTTGCATAGAGTGAGTGCTCACCAAAAGGCAGCTATATTTTTATCTGAGTCCAGCCACAAATCCAGATACTGAAATGCACAAAGCCTGGAAACCACATAGGTGTGGTCAGAATCTAAACTGTTTTTGAATGCTCTCTACCATTGCCTTGTTTATTTCTGTTCTTTTTTCTTTTTTTGAGAGAGAGAGAGCATGAACGAGAGTGTAAGCCGGAGGAGGGGAAGAGGGAGAGGGAGAGAGAGAAAATCTTAAGCAGGCTCCACACTCCGCATGGAACCTGATGCTGGGCTTTATCTCAGGACCCTGAGATCATGACCTGAGCTGAAATCAAGAGTCAGATGCTCAGCTGAACTGAGCCACCCAGGTGCCCCTATTTCTGTTCTGTTTACCTTTAGAATTTGGTAGCATCTTTTGAAAATGCCAGCATGTTTTGTTCATGTTAGGAAGAATCATGGAGTGTTTTTTGTTTATATCTAAGACAACACATTAAAGGGAGAGCACTTATTTTGGGGGCAAAGGGTGTGAAAGAGGTAGTGATCCAGCAGAGACAACTCCAGGGACTAGGTGAGCTTCAGAGGGATGAGGTCTTGATCAGTTTAACCTCCTACTAGGAGATTCTACTACCTAAGCTTTTCTCTCCTTGGGTTTCAGAGGTCCAAGGTTTTTATTTATTCAATCATCAAACAGACATTGGGAAGTGATGTGGGTTTAGTAGTATTTTTTTTAACTAGAGCATGGGCTCTGGACCCAGGTCAGGCTTGAATTTGAGTTCTATCTGGTATTTCCTAGCTCTGTGACCTTGGCCAACTTACCTAACTTGTCTGTGCCTCTGTTGCTTCATTTGTAACATGAGGATAATAACATTACCTAATACAACCTTCATGGATTTGTTGTTAAGAGTTAAATGAGTTAGGGATGCCTGGGTGGCTCAGTTGGTTAAGCTGAGCCTTCTGCTTCGGTCATGGTCCCAGGGTCCTGGGATCAAGTCACCCATTGGCCTCCCTGCTCAGCAGGGCTTCTGCTTCCCCCTCT
Organism: Phoca vitulina; assembly: GCF_004348235.1. Taxonomy (NCBI): domain Eukaryota; kingdom Metazoa; phylum Chordata; class Mammalia; order Carnivora; family Phocidae; genus Phoca; species Phoca vitulina. The sequence continues at coordinate 1,862,324 of NW_022589806.1, forward strand.
CCCTCTCCCTCTGCCTCTCCCCTCTGCTCGTGCTCTCTCTCTCTCAAATGAATAAATAAAATCTTTAGAAAAAGAGTTAAATGAGTTAATGTATATATACATAAAGGACTTAGATAAGTTCTTGGCATATATTAAGTGTGCAACAAATGTTAAATATTATTTTTATAGTGGGTGGGAAGGTAGCTATTTTAACTCTCTGTTTACATGTTTAATTCTGTTTATATGCTCAACTAGTTTTGTTCATTGTTGATATGAGGGATATGATATGATATATGCTCAACTTTGAGTAGTTCAAGGAACATTTCATTGAGAGGGACTGTTCCCTTCCAGAATTTTCAGTGTGGAACCAGGAGAGCTGACTGCATCCAGGAAAGGTAAAGCAATATGCTAAAGAGCCACCAGGTGGCAGTATTGCCAAGGGATTCAAGCAGCAGAGGAAATGACCAGCCTTTTCCATCCAAGAGTTCCTTTATATCTGAAACAGTTTTTCTGTCCTCCACAAAATTTCAAACCATGATTTCTTTCCCAGTGTTCTGCTGGTCTTGGAGCACTGCCATTCCTGCCCAAGGCTGCTTGGGAGCCCTTTGGCACTCTTAGCCACTCTATCTTTACTGAGCAGAGGAGAGAAATGAGGCTGAGTATGTCAGTTCTTTGGATGTTGGGTTTCTAATTCCCATACCCACTGACTTGCTGTTGCTTCTGCTATGTCCCCATAGATGGAGGTAAATGGCTGAGGGGAGAAGCAAAACTAACATTTTTCAAGACAGCAAGCACTATATCAACAATTTTATATAATCACTTCATTAAACTGCCACAAAACCCTGAGAGATTAATTTTGTCATTTACTTTATCCCTCTGCTTCAGCAATTATTATTATTGTTATTATTATTATTATTATTGCTTTAGCAATTATTAACATAGCTGTGGCCAATTGTACTTCAGCTATACCCCCACTCAACACCACTGGATTATTTTCAGGCAAATTTCATATTTCATTGCATTCTTTCATTTTTAAGTACTTTCTTACATACCTCTAAAAGATAAGGACTTTTTAACACACGACAATACCATTATAACACTAAAAAAAAACAAGTAATAATACCTTAACATCATAAAACATCTAGCCAGTGTTTAAATTTACCTGGTTGTCTCACTGTTAAAAATTGCATTTACTTTATTCAAAGTAGGGTCCAAACAAGACCCATAGATTGCATTCATTTGATATGTGAGCTGTGAACCATTTTACATGGAGAGAAACTGAGGATCAGAGAAGATCATCTGTTCAGTTCAAAAACACTTCTCTACTGAATCAGATCTGGTATCATATGTTGGGGATACAAAGATTAGGAAGGCACAAGTCTTTGCTCTCAGGGAACTCCATCTTGTGCTTCTGTAATGCTCTGTGAATGTATCATAGGACTTATCACATTATGCTATTAATATGTGGTTATGTATCTGTCTTCCCACAGAAGAATGGCAAATTCCTTAAAAGGCAAGGGCCATTTTATGGTCAACATTATATTACTAATACCTAGCATAGTCCCTAGTACATAGTAGGTATTTAACAACTGGGGGGTGGGAAGTGGTAATTTTGTCTGGGCAGTGGGAACCAATGAAGAGTTTCAAGCAGGGCAGTAGCATGATAAGATTTTCATTCTAGGTAGGTAACTCAGGTTGTCAGTTGGATTGGAGGCATGAGAGACTGGAGGTAGAGAGGGGACTCTTGCTGAGTCCATGCTAGAGAGGATGAGAGCCAGACTAGGGCAAGGGCAGTGAGTATAGAGAAGAGAAGACAGATTGGAGAGTTACAGAGAATGTGGAATTGGCAGCATTTGGTAATTTATTAGATGGAGAGAATGAGGAGTTCCAGGTTTCTGACTTGGGTGCTAGTGGTGGTGCTATCAATAGATTCAGAGTAAAAAAGAGAAGCAAGTTTGGGATGGGGGAGATGAGTTCTGTTTTGGACATTCTAAGGGTTTGTCTGTCTGATCTTCAGGAGATAATATCCATATGATGTGTAAGCTCAGGCAAGAGGTCAGGAGTGAAGATCTGGGAGTCATTGCCTATAGATGGATCTTGAGAGCCTGACAGTAGATGCCATCACTCAGGGAGAAGACTGGCAGTGAAATCGGAAGTGGACTAAGGAGGGAACCCTGACACTCACCAAGGGGCTGTAGAATGAGAAGCGCATGAAAAAGATGGAAAAGGAATAGCCAGGAATATTGGAAGAAAACCAGGAGAATGTGTTGCCACAGAAGCCAAGAGAGGAAAGAGTTCAGGAGAGAGGGAGTGGGGATGGTTGACACTTTTGAGGCAGGTAAAGAGATGGTGGTTGAGAATAGTTCAGTGCAGCCAGGGTGTGGTTGGTGGTGGAGGAGTGACAGGAAATAAGCTCAGAAAGGCCTTGTCCAAAAGGGCAAAACACACACACACACACACACAGGCCTTAGTCACCAGGCTAAGGAGTTAAGGCTTCATTCTGTAGATAATGGGGAATCATCACCGAGTTTATTTTTTGTGTGTGTGTGATTTTTTTTTAATTTTTTTATTGTTATGTTAATCCCCATACATTACATCATTAGTTTTAGATATAGTGTTCCATGATTCATTGTTTGTGCATAACACCCAGTGCTCCATGCAGAACGTGCCCTCCTCAATACCCATCACCAGGCTAACCCATCCTCCCACCCCCCTCTCCTCTAGAACCCTCAGTTTGTTTTTCAGAGTCCATCGTCTCTCATGGTTCTTCTCCCCCTCCGATTTCCCCCCCTTCATTCTTCCCCTCCTGCTACATTCTTCTTCTTCTTTTTTTCTTTCTTAACATATATTGCATTATTTGTTTCAGAGGTACAGATCTGAGATTCAACAGTCTTGCACAATTCACAGCGCTTACCAGAACACCTACCCTCCCCAGTGTCCATCACCCAGTCACCCCATCCCTCCCACCCCACCCCCCACTCCAGCAACCCTCAGTTTGTTTCCTGAGATTAAGAATTCCTCATATCAGTGAGGTCATGTGATACATGTCTTTCTCTGTTTGACTTATTTCGCTCAGCATAATACCCTCCAGTTCCATCCACGTCGTTGCAAATGGCAAGATCTCATTCCTTTTGATGGCTGCATAATATTCCATTGTATATATATACCACTTCTTCTTTATCCATTCATCTGTTGATGGACATCGTGGCTCTTTCCACAGTTTGGCTATTGTGGACATTGCTGCTATAAACATCGGGGTGCACGTACCCTTTCGGGTCCCTACTTTTGTATCTTTGGGGTAAATACCCAGGAGTGCAATTGCTGGATCATATGGTAGCTCTATTTTCAACTTTTTGAGGAACCTCCATACTGTTTTCCAGAGTGGCTGCACCAGCTTGCATTCCCACCAACAGTGTAGGAGGGTTCCCCTTTCTCCGCATCCCCGCCAACATCTGTCATTTCCTGACTTGTTAATTTTAGCCATTCTGACTGGTGTGAGGTGGTATCTCATTGAGGTTTTGATTTGGATTTCCCTGATGCCGAGCGATATTGAATACTTTTTCATGTGTCTGTTGGCCGTTTGGATGTCTTCTTTGGAAAAATGTCTGTTCATGTCTTCTGCCCATTTCTTGATTGGATTCTTTGTTCTTTGGGTGTTGAGTTTGATGAGTTCTTTATAGATTTTGGATACTAGCCCTTTATCTGATATGTCATTTGCAAATATCTTCTCCCATTCTGTCAGTTGTCTTTTGGTTTTGTTGACTGTTTCCTTTGCTTTGCAAAAGCTTTTTATCTTGATGAAGTCCCAATAGTTCATTTTTGCTCTTGCTTCCCTTGCCTTTGGCGATGTTTCTAGGAAGAAGTTGCTGTGGCTGAGGTCGAAGAGGTTGCTGCCTGTGTTCTCCTTTAGGATTTTGATGGACTCCTGTCTCACATTGAGGTCTTTCAACCATTTGGAGTCTATTTTTGTGTGTGGTGTAAGGAAATGGTCCAGTTTCATTCTTCTGCATGTGGCTGTCCAATTTTCCCAACACCATTTGTTGAAGAGACTGTCTTTTTTCCATTGGACATTCTTTCCTGCTTTGTCAAAGATTAGTTGACCATATAGTTGAGGGTCCATTTCTGGGCTCTCTATTCTGTTCCATTGATCTATGTGTCTGTTTTTGTGCCAGTACCATACTGTCTTGATGATGACAGCTTTGTAGTAGAGCTGGAAGTCTGGAATTGTGATGCCGCCAGCTTTGCTTTTCTTTTTCAACATTCCTCTGGCTATGCGGGGTCTTTTCTGGTTCCATACAAATTTTAGGATTATTTGTTCCATTTCTTTGAAGAAAGTGGATGGTATTTTGATGGGGATTGCATTGAATGTGTAGATTGCTCTAGGTAGGATTGACATCTTCACAATATTTGTTCTTCCAATCCATGAGCATGGAATGTTTTTCCATTTCTTTGTGTCTTCCTCAATTTCTTTCATGAGTATTTTATAGTTTTCTGAGTACAGATCCTTTGCCTCTTTGGTTAGATTTATTCCTAGGTATCTTATGGTTTTGGGTGCAATTGTAAATGGGATCGACTCCTTAATTTCTCTTTCTTCTGACTTGTTGTTGGTGTATAGGAATGCCACTGACTTCTGTGCATTGATTTTATATCCTGCCACTTTACTGAATTCCTGTATGAGTTCTAGCAGTTTTGGGGTGGAGTCTTTGGGGTTTTCCACATAAAGTATCATATCATCTGCAAAGAGTGAGAGTTTGACTTCTTCTTTGCCGATTTGGATGCCTTTGATTTCTTTTTGTTGTCTGATTGCTGTGGCTAGGACTTCCAATACTATGTTGAATAGCAGTGGTGATAGTGGACATCCCTGCCGCGTTCCTGACCTTAGGGGGAAAGCTCTCAGTTTTTCCCCATTGAGAATGATATTCGCTGTGGGTTTTTCATAGATGGCTTTTATGATATTGAGGTATGTACCCTCTATCCCTATACTCTGAAGAGTTTTGATCAAGAAAGGATGCTGTACTTTGTCAAATGCTTTTTCTGCATCTATTGAGAGGATCATATGATTCTTGTTCTTTCTTTTGTTAATGTATTGTATCACGTTGATTGATTTGCGGATGTTGAACCAATCTTGCAGCCCAGGGATAAATCCGACTTGGTCGTGGTGAATAATCCTTTTAATGTACTGTTGGATCCTATTGGCTAGTATTTTGGCATCACCGAGTTTAAAACAGGAATGGCCTAGGGCACTATCTGGGTGGCTCAGTCCGTTAAGCATCCGACTCTTGGTTTTGGCTCAGGTTCCTAAGGTTCCTCAGGGTCCTAAGGTGGAGCCCCACATGGGGCTCCATGCTCAGCGGGGAGTCTGCTTGAGATTCTCTCCCTCTCCCTCCCCCTCTGCCCCCCCTCTGCTTGTGCTCTCTCTCTCTCTAAAATAAATAAATAAAATTTCAAAAAAAAAAAAAACCCAAAACAAAACAAAAAACAAGAGTGATCTGAACAGATCTGGGTGTTCTAGATAATCAAGGCTGAGACATTGTAGAGGATGCTGTGGAGGAATGGGACTGGAAGCAGGGCTCATTCGAGCAGAATAAAGTGGCTCTTGGGCAGTGAAGGTAGGGACTGTCTTTTAAGATCTTTAGTAGGTAAAATTGGCAGGCATTAAAAATGGTAGTTAACACTCATTGAGCACTTACTATGTGCCAGGCATTATTCTCAGTGCTTATGTGAATTATCTTCCATAATTCTCACAACCAACCTATGATATAGATAATGTTATTAACCTCATTTTATATACGAGGAAGCTGAGGTACAGAGAAATAAAGCAATTTGCTGAGGATCACAGAGCTGGGAAGCTACAGAGCATAGATTCAAGCCTAGGTGGTTGGCTCTAATGTACTCTAACCTGGTTCACTCTTAATTTCTAGATTATTTTGCCGGATCACATTGGCGAGTGAGGGGGTTGTCAGGATCAGTTTCAGCTGTGAGTTATCAGACATCCAAAATAACTGGATTAAACAGGATAGAAATTCATTTCTCTTTCATGTTAAACCCTGAAGGGCTTAATGTCCTATCATCTCCACAGTGTGACACTTTCCTTCATGATACAAGATAGAGCTCCAGCCATCACATTCATGTTCCAAGCAGCAGAATGCCTGGTGGAGGAAAGGGGAGAACAGATACTGAGGACAACTAACAGTCTCTGCTATAAGAGAAATTCCAGGACTCTGCCATGAATGATTGCATGGAAGGTGGTGTTACCACCAGTTGAGATAGAGAACACAGGAGATCTGGTAGATCTTTATTGTTTTCCCAATGTCTTTCCCTTCCCCCAGAAATAAAACCCTTTGTTTTGGCAGGGGTGGGTGCTGCTTCTTTCCTGTCCAGCCATGCAGTTGTTTTTTTTTTTAAGATTTTATTTATTTATTTGAGAGCGAGAGTGAGAGAGAGAGAGAGAGACGAGCATGAGCAGGGGAGGGGCAGAAGGATAAGCAGGCTCCCTGCTGAGCAGGGAGCCCAATGCGGGACTCAATCCCAGGACCCTGGGATCATGATCTGAGCCGAAGGCAGACGCTTAACTGAGCCACCCAGGTACCCCAGCCATGCAGTTCTTTTTTTTTTTTTTTAATATTGTATTTATTTACTTAGTGAGAGCAAGTGAGAGAGAGAGAGCATGATCAGGGGGAGGGGCAGAAGGAAAGGGAGAAGCAGACTCCCCACTAAGCAGGGAGCCTGAACATGACCTGATCCGAAGGCAGGTGCTTAACCCACTGAGCCACCCAGGTGCCCCAGCCATGCAGTTCTAATGAGGGCTTCCAGTCATAGTAGTTGATTTGATTGGTTGATATATGGGCATGTGATCTAGATCAGAACAATCAGAATTCTTCAATTTTTTTCTGACTTAAATGGGGGAAAATATTGTGTCCCACATTTGTGGTATAGCTGGGAGATGTGTGGCCAGGAACTGCTCATAGGCCCTTTAACAGCCACAGGGAGGAAGCTTATCTGAGAGAACGCCATCAACATGCAGGATGAGCAGTAGATTCCTATCAGTGTTCAAGTCTCTGGTCTTAATCGTCCTTGAGGCCCACCTACATCCATGTCCTTCCTATGATTATATGAAAATTCCGATAAATTTCCTCTTTTGCTTGAATTAAAGTTGTGTTTCTGTCCCTTGCAATTAAAGTCCTGATTAAAGCTGTGTTTTAAAAGTTATTTCTGGAATCAGCGTAGATGTGTTTAGGGTCTGTGTGTGTGTTGGGGTGGGGGTCATACTAAATAGCAACCAGAAGCAAGGAGGTGATCTATGAGACTGTTTTAATAGTCAACATGAGAAACAATAAGTATCTGAACTAAGGTGATGTCAGTGGACACTATAGCTCCTGGCCAGGCTTGTCATGTTTCTTCTAGACCTAGAACTAGTTGCCCATATCTGCAAGCTGGTTATCTTTACCTGGATGAAGTGCAACTGGTCACTATTCATTATGAACATATTTTTCACTATGTCCTTGGGCATAGTTATAATAACTGCTTAGAAAGTCCTGCTAATTCCAGTGGCACCTGGGTGGCTCAGTTGGTTAGGTGTCCAACTTAGTTTCTGCTTGGGTCATGGTCTCATGGGTCATGGGATCAAGCCCCACCCCACTGAGCCAACCCTGTCGAGGCCCCCCCCCCTGCCCTGTCGAGCTCCCATCAAGCCCCATGTTGAGTCCTGTGGCAGGCTGCCTGCTTAGTGGGGAGTCTGCTTGGGATTCTTGCCCTCTCCTCTGTCCCCTCCCACCACACTCTTTCTTTCTTTCTCTCTTTCTCTCTCTCAAATAAATAAATAAATCTAAAAAAAAAAAAAAAGTCCTGCTAATTCCAGCATCTAGATTGTCTTGGAACCAGTCTTTGTTGACTGCCTTTTTCCTTCAGTATGGGTCACATTTTCTATTTCTGACATATCCAGTCATTTTGATTTGTCTCCTAAACATCATAGAAGACATGTTGTAGAGAATCTAGATTCCATTATGTCCCTCTGAAGAGTATTGATTTTTGTTTGTTTTAACAGGCAGTTAACTTGACTGAACTCAAATTCCATACTCAGTCTCCCTGGTAGTAAGCAGCAGCTGAAGTTTCTATTCAGTTCTTTTAGCTTTAGGGGATGTTTGGAGACTGCCCCATGCATTCATGGTTCACAGGTCAGCCAGAGATTTGGACAGAGTTTATACAAAGAATTTAGGGTTCCACCTGTCAGGATCTCTCCATTCCAGGATTTTACCCCCACATATTTCAGCCACTGAAATCCTGAATTCTGCCTTTTGGTAAAGATTCAGTTTTATCCACTGATTAAGGCCTGCCCTATAGCTAAAAGCCTTAAAGAATGGTAATACCACCTAGTTCTAATCCTATCTTTTAAGTATAGATTCTCTTCCAGTTTCTGCCTGCTTTGGGTTGTCAGTACTTTCAGGTAGTTGTTTTTTACTGTCTTGTCCAGAGTATATTGTTAATTTGAGGGAAGGTGGGTTTGATAGAAGCTACTTGGTCATTTAGTGAAAGCCAGAAACTGGTCACTTTTATATAACCTGTGGCCAACAGGGCAAGAATATTCTAGTGGGGTAGTAAGAAATTGTACCCAGGATCCTGATGTTAGTTCCTGATGATGTGGCTTGATAAAAGCAGTTGTTATAACCAGATAAGCTAGCCGTGATGAAGTTTCAGGATGACAGGTTCAGGAGAAGCCTGATAAGCCCCTAGTTGGGCTTTCCCATGAGCTGAAAATAACTTCCTTATGAACAGGCAGAATCCTGCTACCACCAAGCTCAGTGTCTTTCCATGAGGAGCTTTACTCTTTAAATATCCCCTATCCTGGTATCTCTTGGTCACCTCTGCTTTTCAAAAACATTATCTGAGGGGAGCCCGACTGGCTCAGTCCATAGAGCATGCAACTTTTGACCTTGGGGTTGTGAGTTCAAACCCCATGTTGGGTGTGGAGATTACTTAAAAATAAAATCTTTTTAAAAATTTTAAAAACATTATTTGAGTTTATTGCAGTAAACTATACTTTCTGTGCAATTTATAGATCCTTATAACATGCCAAGACCCCTCCTCAGTCCTCTGCCAGATCTAGTATCTGGGATGGAGAAGAATGGATAAATTGAGGAGCTTCATAGCATGCTGAATGGTCAGGGATTGGTAACAAAGTATATGAGGGGGATTTGAGAGAGTAGACTTAAGGACGACTTCAAGTTTCTGCCTTGGCCATCTGGAAGGTTGGTCAATATAGGATAGAGGCTATAAGACAGCAGGTTTAAGGGAGAAGGTGAATTTGGCTTTGGCCACATTTGAGGTACCATCCAAGTCAGAGTACATATGAGTCTGGAGGACTGGAGAGAGATCTGGGATGGAGATGTATATTGAGGAATCCTCAGTAGGTAAGTAATAGATAAGGCCATGGGTGTGGATGATGTAAACAGAGAGCACATGCAGAGTGAGAAGAGAATTGATAACAAAGCCCAGTAGTTAAGGGGAGAGCCATAAGAAATGAGTCACTTTAGGAGACTGAGAAACAGCCAAAAAAATTAAAGGCACAGCAAAAAAAAAAAAAAAATGGTATAGAGAAGCCAGGGGAGGAGAGTTTCACGAAAGTGTTAGTGGTCAGTAGGGCCCAATTCAGCAGGAAAAGCAAGCAAAGTAAGTACTGAGAAGTATGCATTGAATTTAACAACTGAGAGGTCTTTACCTCAGAGATTGTGATTACAGTAGAGTGACAAGGAGTGTTGCCAGACTGCAATGGATTGAGGAGTGGTAGGCTTTAACATGTGGCTCCTATTAACCATTCGTCCCAATAATCATTCCCCTGTGTTGTCCCCTATTCTTGAATCAGGTGGGTTCTGTAAATAAGTTTAACTGGTAGAATGCAGGGAAATGATGCTACCTGACTTCTAAGGGTAGGTCATAAGAAGCCTTGCAACTTTTGCCTTGGTCTTTTGGAACCCTGAGCAATCATGTAAGAAGTCTGATCTCCCTGCTGGAGAGATCACATGGAGAGATCATGAGACAACATAGAGAGAGAGAGCGCACATGCACATGTGTGCCCGCACACAGCCCAGCTGTGCCCAGCATTCTAGATATTCCCACTAAGGCACCAGGCATGAAGGAAACCATCTCAGACCCTCCCAATCAGAGAGGGAATGAGTTAGAGAGATAGTAGTAGACTAAAGTTCATTGTTTCAAGGGTAAAGAAAATTCTAGGTGATCACAAAGTTCAAGGAATGACTATGGAAGAAGGTCATTGGAGATAAGAGGATCAGGGAATAAGAGGTCAAGCTGTTAGATGAGTAAAAATGTGAAACTTGAAATCACTTAAGATAATGGGAAAACTTGGGGGTGGAGAAGTAGAAATTAATTGAGATGCCATATTCCTCAATGAACATAAGGGAGTGAACAGGGGTCAGTAGCTGATACAGCAAGAAGACTGTGATATACCTTAAAGAGAAAATGCGTGTATGAGATAAGCTTCATTCATGCATGAGTTATAGTGCTGTTGGCTGTGAGTTCAGTTTATTGAATTAGGGATGCCTGGGTGGCTCAGTCAGTTAAGCATCTGCCTTCGGCGCAGGCCATGATCCCAGGGCCCTGGGATCGAGTCCCACATTGGGCTCCTTGCTCAGCAGGGAGCCTGCTTCTCCCTCTGCCTGCCGCTCCCCCTGCTTGTGCTCTCTCTCTCACAAATAAATAAAATCTTTTTAAAAAAATTATTGAATTAACAATGCAGTACATCTAGGAAAAGAAATTTGTTGATCTATATGTGATGCCACTGCAGAAAGTGCTAAAATAATATTTATTGTGTGTGATGAAGCTGTGGAAAAGATGGAAAAGCAGCTATATTTGTGGATTCATGAGATAACAAGAATTTTAAAAAGCGTAGTAGACAACGTTGTTGTAAGGCTGAGAGCAGAGAAATTTAAGGTCATGTTATCCTGGGTCAGGAAAATGTTAAACTCTTCTCAGCTAGTATTTTATTATAAATGAATGCTGCACATAAGTCATTAAGAAAAATAAAATAAGGTGTCTTTAAAGAGAAACACAAGTGAAACAAGGTTATGTATTGGTTGGTTGATGGGAATGTGACCAGGGGCTTGCAGGAACCTCATTCAGCATTTTCACTTGGAACAGTGGCTCAGTATTTGCTAATTCACTGCTTGTGGTGACATTATTGAATATAACTACCACATATAATGAGAATTGAGTGTGTGTGTGTGTGTGTGTGTGTGTGTGTGTACTATGTATATATTTTGGAGTATTTTAATTCAAGTTGCAGACGTTCTAACATTTCCTTTGTAAATATTTCAGTATGTATCTTCAGCACTGTGGTTCTCCAAGTGTGGTCTGATGACTCTGGGGACAGCTGACACCTGAGACCCTTTCAAAGGTCTGGGAAATCCTCCTTTTTCCAGGTACATATCTCCATAAAGTTGGATTTCTTTTCATATACTTCAACCAAAACAACCATATCACAATGCAGAAGCAAACTGTCTTGTATTAAGGCAGACATTAAAGAGATTTCCAAATATATAAAACATTTCTAAATTATTTTTTATTTTGGAAAATAGTTATTTTAATAAAATATATTATTTATGTTAAGTAGTCACTTATTTTTGATGAATTAATAAATATTTTTAGATATTTTCAGTTTTGATTTCTAATACAGTAAATGTTGGTAGATCTGTAACCTACATAAGCAAGAGCTCTTTAGGGTCTAAAAACTATTAGTAATATCTTTTTACCATGTGCATAGAATGTTATTTTAAAATGTATCATAAAAATAACTCAATTTTGTTTTATTTTATTTTAAAGATCTATTTATTTATTTATTTATTTGAAAGAGAGAGAGCACAGAGGGCAAGGGAGAAGCAGACTTCCCGCTGAGCAGAGAGCCCAATGCAGGGCTCCATCCCAGGACCCCAAGATCATGACCTGAGCCAAAGGCAGACACTTAACTGACTGAGCCACCCAGGCGCCCCTAACTGTCAGAATTTTAAAAAGAAGCACTAGTACACTTCATTTGAGCACATGTTTGCAAAACTTGCCAAAAGGAGAGGAATTTTTAAACTACTCCAGCTATGCATGGAAAGCAACTTACAAAGAATGAGTCTAGTAATTAAATTTACTAACGCTACTTTGTGAAACTCTGGAAACCCATAGTGGCTTTTTTTTTTTTAACATTTTGTTTTTAAATATAGACTCACAGGAAATTGCAAAAGTAATGCATAGAGGTCCAAGTACCTGCCACCAAGCTTCCCTCTGTGGTGGTATCTTATGTAATTGTAGTACAATATCAAATCCAGGGAACTGATATTGGTACAATATTGTTAACTGGACCATAGACTTTATTCAGTTTTCATCATTTTTTACATGCAGTTATTTGTGTGTGTGTGTGTGTGTGTGTGTGTGTGTGTGTAGTTCTGTAGAGTTTTATCCTGTGTATACATTTGTGTAACCACCATAGTCAAGATATAAAACTGCTCTGTTATCTCAGAAGGGCTCCCTTTTGCTACCCCCTTTATATTCACACCCTCTGCTCCATCCTTATACCCTGGCAATGATTGATCTATTCTCAGTCTCTTGGGCATTTCAAGAATGTTATGTAAATGGAATCTAATAGTACATAACCTTTGGGAATTGACTTTTTTCACTAAGTGAAATGACCTTGAGGTCCATCTGGGCTGTTGTGTGTATCAATAGCTTGTTCCTTTTTATTGCTCAGTAATATTCCATTGGCTAGATGTACCAGACTTTGTTTATCCAGTCACTAACTGAAGGACATTTGGGTTGTTTCCTGGTTTTGCCATTGAATAAAGCTGCAATGAATATTTGCATATGGGTTTTTGTGTGAACGTATTTGCATTTCTCTTGGATAAATGCCCAAGAATGTACTTATGGGGTTACATGGTAAGTGCGTGTTTAGTTTTGCAAGAAACTGCCAGAATGATTTTAAGAGCCTTACCATTTTACATTCCCAACTTCACTCTATGAAAGATCCCATTTTCCAGATCTTTGCCAATATTTGATATTACTATTTTATATTTTAGCTGTTCTATTGGGTGCATAATGGTAGCTTCTTGTGGTTTTAATTTGCATTTCCCTAATGACTAATGATGTTGAACATCTTTTCATGTGCTGGTTTTCATCTGTATACTCTCTTTGATGCAATTCTCTTAATGTTTTTTTGCTCATTTTCAAATTGAAACATTTGGGTTTTTTTACTGTTCAGTTCTGAGAGTTCTTTATATATTCTGAATACCAATCCTTTGTCAGATATGTGGTTTGTAATTATTTTTCCCAGTCTGTAGCTTGTCTTTTCATCCTCTTAACAGCAACTGTTAGAGCACAAGAGTTTTTAATTTTTGTGAAGTCCAGTTTATAATGTCTTTTTTTTTATGGATGTCATGTGTTTTGGTGTCTTGTCTAAGAACATTTTGGCAAGATCTAGGTCCCAAGATTTTCTCTTAGTTTTTCTGCTAAAAGTTTCATGGTTTTACATTTTACACTTAAGCCCATGATTCATTTTCAGTTAATTTTTCTATCTGGTGTGAGGTTCAAGTTGAAGTTAATTTTTTTGTTGTTATTGACGGATGTTCAGTTGTTCATGTACCATTTTTTGAAAAAGCTATTCTTCTTGAATCTTTTTACAGAACTCTTTTTACAAGAATCTTTCTTGACTCTTAGTGAATCTTTTTTACACCTTTATCAAAAATCAGTTGGAGGGGCTCCTGGCTGGTTCAGTCAGAAGTGCATGTGACTCTTGGTCTCAGGGTCATGAGTTCGAGTCCCATGTTGGGTGTAGAGATTACCAAAAAAAATAAACTTTTAAAAAATCATTTGGGGGTTGCCTGGGTGGCTCAGTTGGTTGAGCATCTGTCTTCACCTCAGGTCATGATCCCGGGGTCCTGGGATTGAGCTCTGCATCGGGCTCCTTGCTCAGCGGGGAGCCTGCTTCTCCCTCTGCCTGCCGCTCCCCCAGCTTGTGCTCTCTCTCTCTCTGACAAATAAATAAAGTCTTTTAAAAAATCAGTTGGACATATTTGTGTTGGTCTATTTCTGGGTTCTCTGTTTTCTCTGATCTATTTCTATCATTCCTGTAATATCACACTGTCTCAATCTACTGTAGTTATATAAGTTTTATCATTGAATAGAGTAATTCTCCCCAGTTTGTTGTTCTTTCCCAAAACTGTTTTAGCTATCATAGTTACTTTGTTTTTCCTCATAAATTTTAGAATAAGCTTGTCTGCATCTATGAAAAATCTTGCTGGGATTTTTATAGTAATTATGTTAAACCTATAGATTACTTTGGAGAGAATTGACATCTTTATTGTGAGCTTTCCAATCAATGAACATTGCATGTCTCTCCATTCATTTAGATCTTTGCTTCCTTGCTTGCTTTCATCAGTGTTTTACAGAAAGGGATATACCTATGAAATGAGAGGACTGGTAGATTCTCAGTGGCTTCATTGTGCTCTGCGGACTCTGTAGCCTCAGTTGCATTTGTGGTGAGAGTGTCCCCATAACGTAATTGTGAAGACTTAAATAGACACTACAGGTCTGAGTCCTGCCACTGACATGTTTACTTCCCTCCTTAATGTTCTCCTGTTTAGCTCTTGGGCCTCTTCAGTCTCATCTGTAAACCCACATGGGATAATAGTGAGATTGACTTCCAAGGGGTGGTTCTGAGGAAGTGATGTGAGAATTTAAGTAAAGCACCAAAGAGATTGCCTGACAGAGTAAAAGCACCATAAGCAGTGGTTGTAATCATGTTATTAAATGAATATAGTAAAGTAAAATTGTAATTTCTTCCTTTCTCTGGGAGAAACTGTTGATAGAAATTAAGGAGCTAGTCCAAAGACCTAGCACAAAGCAGGTAGCAGGATCTTGCTGAAGGTTCAGGACAGTGAAGGAAGTTGATCCCAACACAGCAGATAACATGAAAGAGAATGTCAGAACCAAGTGCCTGCTATGACCTAATTTTTATATATATATTTAAAAAAAAGAACAAGAGCATGTGTGTTTGTGTTTGTGTAAAAGCAGATCTGGAAGAACACATATCAGACCACTGCACAAAGTCGGGGGAAACTTTCACTTTCACTTTATCCCCTTCTGGGTTTGAAAGCTGTTTCATTTTTAATTGAGCATATGCTATGCTAAACCATGTTAAAATAAATTATTTTTTTCCAAGGCCAACCAATAAAAAAATTAACTATCAGCAAATAATACAGAAGAATTTCAGGACAGTTTCACTCAGATTTCTCTTCCATTTCAGCCTCCTGCCTGGCCCTTGGGCTTCCTCACTTCCTTGGCTTAGCAGCTCCCGTCCTCCGGAGTTCTTTCAGTAGTTAGTCTTCTGCAGAGAAGTTTAGCTGCTATCTTCCTCTAGTCCCAGGCCACCTCAGCTCCATCCAGACAGCCTCACTTACTTTCTTAGCTAAGCAGGCATCCCTGCAACTGTGTTCCTAATGCAAAGATAGTTCCTGTTCTAAAAGGAATTATTTGGTTAATTTCACTTAGAGGTTTATTTATGTATTTTAGAGAGAGAGAGTGAATGGTGGGGAGGGGCAGCGGGAGAGGGAGAGAGAGAATCTCAGGCAGACTCTGTGCTGAGTGCTGGCCCAATGCAGGGCCTGGCACAGGACCCAACGCAGGGCTCAATGCGGGGCTCAATGCGGGGCTCAATCCCATGACCCTGAGCTCGTGACCTGAGCCAAAACCAAGAATCCAGTGTTCAACCAACTGAGCCACCTAGGCGCCTCTCACTTAGAGGTTTTTATTCTCTCCTTCACATGGGTTGTAAAGTAGCTTAAGGCTACTGAGTTTAATGAAATTCCCTGTGAAGAGGCTAAAATGGAGGGCCTAGGTAAGCCCATCTACAAGACTGTTCAGAGTTTGAAGAGAGGTGTTTGGTATAGTTATGATGGTCATCCATGGTGCAACATTTACAGTGCATCAGGTACTCTTTTGAAGACTTTGCAAGTGATGGGGCCCCTGGGTGGCATAGTTGGTTAAGCTTCTGACTCTTGGTTTTGCCTCACATCCTGATCCCAGGGTCTTGAGATCAAGCCCTGTGTGGCTCTACACTCAGCGTGGAGTGTGCGTAAGACTCTCTCTGCCCCTCCCCACCCTCTCTCTCTCTAAAATAAATAAATCTTAAAAAAAATAAATACTGCAAGTGTTCATTCACTTAATTCTTACTACAGCCCTAGGAGGGACTTCCTGCTACTACTCCATTTTACCAATGAGGAAGCTGAAGCACAGAGAGGTTAACTACCTGGCCCAAGTTCACACAGCTCGTAAGGGAACAAGCCAGAGTTTTAGGAATGAATGCCCAAGTCATGTCCCTCCTCTCTTTATCCAACTGCCCAACTTTTCCACAGGCAAACTGACTGTACACTTTTACACAAAGTGCAGTATTCAGATTGGAATCACAATAGCACTACTTGAAGAGTTCAGCCAGTGCCCCACTCCTAAAAGCTGGGCTGAGGAACATGGCTTAGTTGGTACAGTGTAGCAACATGCGTCACTTGAAACAAATTTGTGGTTATCTTATTTTTCATCAATGTGTTATTGAGAGTCGTTTTATCCTTACAAAAGGATTTAGGATAGCCCAACACAGAAGGGAGTGATGCAGTCTCATTCCAGAAAAAGTGAGTGAGGTCAGCTTTTTTTCCTTAGATTTTATTTACTTGAGAGAGAGAGAGCATGCAGCAGGCAGAGGGAGAAGCAGCCTCCCCGCTGAGCGGGGAGCCCGATGCGGGACTCGATCTCAGGACCCTGCGATCATGACCTGAGCCGAAGGCAGACGCTTAACTGACTGAGCCACCCAGGCGCCCCGATTGAATACTGATGTGGGAAACAAAGGCAAAAGAAAAACTTAAATTTCCTTATTGCCTACAGCCTATCAACAAGTCCTTGAAACAGGCAGAGTGGCCTTTCTCTAGGGACTCAGCTGCCTCAATGTTAATGATTTGCTAAGGGCAAAAGGCAGTCTTAGCCCGATCCCCCAGGATCCTGTAAGTCTACTTTAACGTATAAAAATTCCTGTGGAAACTTCCTTTATCCCTACCCCCCTAGATACATGTTGGCAATCATTCCCCAAGTTTATGGTCCACTGATATATACCTGAAGGGTCTCATGACTCAGGTTTTACTAGACAGTAATAAATGACCTTTTCCCAACAAAAGCTAGCCCCCTCAAGGTCCTAGAAACCTTGCTTCCAAAATTCCTTAGAGACTTGTGCTATCCCTAACCCCCTCCCAACTTGAAAGTATATAATGGGCCACTCCTCGTGACCCCAGTGCAGCTTTTTCTGCCCATGGGTCCTGTCCCCATGCTTTAATAAAACCACCTTTTTGCATCGAAGATGTCTCAGAATTCTTTCTTGGTCGTCGGCTCCAAACCCCAACATTATCTACATCAAGTACCTCAAGATATAGTATTCAGCTAGGGTGAAGGGTAAGTGTTTGGCGCTGTGAATCTGGAAGTGTACAGAAGTCTGTGTCCATCTTGAGACTAAATTCTGCCATGAGTCTTCACCAGAAAAGTGCCTGCATTTGCTGGAAATGGATAAACATGTAGAACTGAGTAATAATGAAAAATCTGCTTTTCAGCCAAGTTTATAGAATGCACCTCAAACAGTACTCAGAAACAAATTTAAAGCCAAAGTGCATATATTTAAAGTGAAGAAAGACTGAAAATATATGTTGCAAATGTCCAGTATAATAATCTAGGTAGGGTAGAAAGGAGGATTAATAAAGATAAGAGTAGAAATCAATGAGGTAGAAAACAGAAGAAACAATAGAAGAGTCAGCTGAACCAAATGTGAATTTGTCCAAAGGATTAGTAAAAAAACCTCGAGAAAAACTGACCCAGAATAAAGAGAAATGCACAAATAAAACGAATTGAATATGTCCTAAATGCCACTGCATTGTACACTTCAATATGGTTAAGATGGTGAATTTCATGTTATATAATTTTACACTGATAAAAGAATATTTGGAATGAAAAAGGGGAGATATAACTATGAATAAAGTATAGAAGAATCATACCATTTGATATGATGTCTACTAATTGATTTAAAGTACACTATTAAGGGGCACCTGGCAGACTCCGTTGGTGGAGCATGCAACTCTTGATCTCAGGACTGTGAGTTTGAGCACCACATTGGGTGTGGAGATTACTTAAAAATAAAATCTTTAAATAGGGACGCCTGGGTGGCTCAGTTGGTTAAGCCTTCCGTTCAGGTCCTGATCCCAGGGTCCTGAGATTGAGTCTCGCGTCAGGTTCCTTGCTCAGCAGGGAGCCTACTTTTCCCTCTGCCTGCAGCTCCCCCTGCTTGTGCTCTCTCTCTCTCTCTGACAAATGAATAAATAAAATCTTAAAAGAAAAACTGTTACAACTGAGCAACTTAAAAAAAATCTTTAAATAAATAAAGTATCCTATTAAAAATGTTTGGGGGGGCGCCTGGGTGGCTCAGTCGTTAAGCATCTGCTTTCAGCTCGGGTCATGGTCCCAGGGTCCTGGGATCGAGCCCCGCATCGGGCTCCCTGCTTCTCCTTCTCCCACTCCCACTGCTTGTATTCCCTCTCTCGCTGTGTCTCTCTCTGTCAAATAAATAAATAAAATCTTTAAAAAAAAAATGTTTGGGGGATTATAGATGAAACAAGATACGCAAAGTGTTGATAATTCTTGAAGCTGGGTGATGGGAACATGGGGGTTTATTAAACCATTCTCTGTACTTTTGTGTGTGTTTGAAAATTCCATTAAAAAAAGTTAAGGAAAAAAACCTAAATTATTTGAAAGTTTAAGTAATTTGGTGATTTCTTAGATCTGACTTGATCTCTAAATATTACATATTAAAGTCTAGGGGTGCCTGGGTGGCTCTGTTGGTGGAGCATGCAACTCTTGATCTTGGGGTTGTGAGTTCGAGCCCCACATTGGGTGTAGAGATGATTTAAAAAGCATAAAGTCTAAAAAACAAAAATAAAAGTCTAGTAGCTCAGAGTCAAAGAGTATTATAAGAATATTAAGAAATTGGGGCACCTGGGTGGCTCAGTCAGGTTAAGCGTCTGCCTTGGGCTCAGGTCATGATCCCAGGGTCCTGGGATCCAGCCCCATGCTGAGCAGGGAGCCTGCTTCTCCCTCTCCCTCTGCCCCTCCCCCTGCTTGTGCTCTCTCTCTCTCTCTCTCTCTCTCTCTCAAATAAATAAATAAAATGTTTAAAAAAAAAGAAAAAAAGAAATGTCAGAAAACTCCTGTTTAAAAAAATATATATTAAGAAATGAAGAAGGGCCCTAAATGTGAGCCAGTGCTACCAAAGTAGGTCATGTCATGGGCCAACTCCCCCTCTGGTTCCTGTGGAACATAGTCCTTCATTCAGCAACTCTACTTCTAGGGATGTGTTTTCAGGAAATAATTGGCACATGTGCCAACCTGTATGTGACTGAGGATGTTCTTCTCAGCAGGTTTATAATAGTGAAACATCAGAAACATGAATATACAGATGCTGGTTCAACAAACCATGGTCATAAGCAAATAACTGGATATAATACAGATATGAAGAATAATCTATTTAAACATCCTGGACCTCAGTTTTTTTGTTTGAAATGGGGAGAGCCAAAGGAAGAGAGAAAAAAGAGGTTGTACTCCTCAGCTAGTTTTATGAGGTCAGCAAATCTTTGATACTAATATCTAACAAGGACATTAAAAGAAAGGAAAATTACAGGCTAATATCTCTTATGGACAAAGATACAAAAATCCTAAACAAAATATTAGCAAATTGAATCCAGCAGTATATAACAATTATAGTAAATCAGGATCAAATAAATCAGGACCAGGCCCCTGGGTGGCTCAGTAGGTGAAGCGTCTGACTTCAACTCAGGTCATGATCCCAGGGTCCTGGGATGGAGTCCCATATCGGGCTCCCTGCTCAGCAGTGAGTCTGCTTCTCCCTCTGCCCCTCCCCCCTGCTCATGTTCTCTCTCTCTCTCTCTCTCAAATTAATAAATAAAATCTTTAAAAAAAATAAATCAGGACCAAATCCAGGAATGCCTGGTTGTTTTATTAAAAAACCAAACAATGTAATTTAACATATTAAGAGATAAAAGAAAAAAAGATATCATCTTAATAGGTACAGAAAAAGCATTCAATAACATTCAACATCCACTGAAGATTTTAAAAACTCTTAGTAAATTAGGAATGGAAGGAAATATCTTTAATCTGATAAATGGTATACCAAAACTTGTAGCCAGTGTCATGCTTAATGTTAAATTGTTGAAAGTGGTCCTCTTGAGTTCAGGAATAAGACAAGGATGTTCCCCCTCACTACTTTTGTACTCTAGGGGCTTACCAGTGCAGTGAGGCAAGAAAAAGAATTAAAATGACTATGGATTGGAAAAGAAATAAAACTATTATTATTTGCAGATGAGATGCTTGTGTATGCAGAAAGTTCTAAAGAAGCTACAGATAAAAATTTACAATCATTCAGAGAGATTAGTAAATCAGTATACAAAATCAACATCAAAAGATCAATTAGATTTCTATATACCCTCAATAAGCACTTAGAAAATGAAATTCACAAATAATACATTTACAAAAGCACCCAAAATCAAGTACCTTGAACTAAATTTAATAAAAGATGTCTAAAACCTGAAGTGAAAGTTATAAAGCTTTGTTGACAATACCCAGTATTTGTGAATATGTGGAGCAACAGTAACTCTTTTTTTTAAGTTATGTTCTAGCCAGCATATAGTACATCGTAAGTTTTTGATGTAGTAACAGGAACTCTTAAACACTGATGGTGGAAGTGGCAGTTGGTACAACTTTGGTAGATAGTTTGGTAGTCTCTAGTACTAAGTTGAAAGTACACATACTCTATGAGCCAGATTCCACTCCTAAGTGTGGGGTGCCCTGATCCGATGGGGGCTGTCAGTGCGGGCAGTGAAAGAGTTCACCCAAGGCAGGACAAAAGAGCTAGAAGTTTATGGAATACACCACAAGGGAGGAGAGGAAAGGACAGCAAAGGAGAGACTGTCTGCAACGAGGCTGTGGCGAGGGGCCACAGTTACAGGGTGGAGTAAGGGAGGATGGGGATGAAGAGGGAACAGAAGGCTGGCTGAAGACAAAGCATAAGCAGACACCCACAACCTCCCCCCACCCCCCACTCCTGGGTGGGACACGTGTGACATTCTTCCAGGAAGTTCCCAACTATCTTAATGTTAATGCCTTACTAGAGGGGTAAACAACCTTAACTTGACAATGGCAAGGCCTCCGGTATCCTGTGAGTCTTCTTTAACATAAAAAAATCCTTTTGAAACCTCCCTTTTTCTTACCTTCCCCAACCCCATAGTATATAATCAGCCACCCCTCACAACCCCGGGGCAGCAGCTCTTTCTGCCCTCGGGTCCTGTCCCCATGCTTTAATAAACCACCATTTTGCACCAAAGACGTCTCAAGAATTCTTTCTTAGTCGTCAGCTCTGGACTCCACCCCATTGAACCTCACCTATATCCCAAAACCCCATCAGGGACTTACGGAATTTTCCCTTTTTTGGTAATCTTAGGAACTGTGCCTGGTTGTAATTGGTCAGTTAGGGCCTATGGCTATTTCCAGGTGGGTTATTTAATGAGCCTATTTGCATTCAGCTGGGTGGGCAGTCACAGCCTTTGCTGTTTTTCCTTGCTCCCATTTCCTTTGCTCAAGCCTGTTGCCTTAAAGTGGCCTCGACACTAGGTATATGCCGTGTGTGTGTGTGCACATGTGCACCAGGAGACAGAAAAAAGATGTTCATAGAAACATTTTTCATAATTGCCCCCAAACTGGAAACAACCCAGATGTCCATCAACAGCAGACTGGATCCTTTCTTGTAAACTCCTAGAATGGAATGCTGTAATGCAATATGCTGAAAATGATGAACTAATGCTACATGCAAAAAAAGTTGAATCTCAGAAAGATCCAGGATACATGCATTATAGTTCTATTTATATAAAGTTCTAAAGGGGCGCCTGGGTGGCTCAGTCGTTAAGCGTCTGCGTTCGGCTCAGGTCATGGTCCCAGGGTCCCGGGACCGAGCCCCGCAACGGGCTCCCTGCTCAGCGGGAAGCCTGCTTCTCCCTCTCCCACTCCTCCTGCTTGTGTTCCCTCTCTCGCTGTGTCTCTGTCAAATAAATAAAATCTTTAACAAAAAATAAAGTTCTAAAACAAAACAATATTGTTTGGGGATTCGTTTTTGAATGGTAAAGCTCTAAAGAAAAGCAAGAAAATAATAGCCATAACTCATGAGAGTGGTTTGATGGGCAGGGACTTGGGGATTTCAGGAGTACTGGCAATATTCTATTTCTTGATCTCTGTGGTGGTTTGCTTTATAGTAATTTGTTAAGCTGTATTTACATTTTTTGCATTTTCTGGGTTTTTCCCCCCACTTAAGTAAGAATGTTTTAGAACCTGGAGATAATATTAGGATCTATCTCAGGGTTTATTGTGAGAATGAGATGAAGCCATGTAGAGCTCTTAGAATATGCCTGGCACTTTGTAAGACTTTAATAATGTTAGCTATCGAAACGCAATAGAACATTGCTGTGATCATGGTTTTCCTTATTTGTTGCCTGGACTTCTCAGCTTGCAGTTTCTCTTTTATTTCTATTAATGCTGTCTTCTGAGTCACTGGTGTTTCCTTTATCACTTCTCTCATCACTCTTAACCGCGGAAATCTCTCTCCAATCCAGAGATCTAATAAATATTTCTTTTCTTGCAGAATTAAAAGGGGTTGCTTTTGAACATTTGATTCTTTCTTATTCCTTTCATAACAACAACATATATTATTTCAGAATTAGTACACATTTGCATAAAATCTACATTTATTTATCAAACTGACCTGGAATTCATATTTAGTGTCATCAGGAGGGAAAGCAAACTGATCCTTTTTTCCAATCCGGTAGTGAAGTCCCCCTAGCACCACTAATTGTACAATTAGTCCCTCCCCCACTGATTGCTGCTGCTTTCTCCTCTCGCATATGTTAAATTCACAACTATTTGCACCTAAGGCATAGGTGGGAAACAACACAGTGCTTGAATGGAATGTGATAATGCAACTGAAGACGGGGAAGGGGGTGGTTGCCAGGCAGCAGGAGGTCTAGCTGCAACCCAGAGGGAAGGAAAAAGGTCGAAAGCCTCCTTTCTGTCAGAGGAAACGTTCCTTAGAAGATTCCATCCTTGCGGGTGACACACAAAGCACTTGCTCGTATGACGTTTGGCCAAGCACTTCCTATGTGTAGAGCTGCTTATGTGCAGATAGTAATAGCACCCGTGTCATGTGCAGATACACGTGTCGTGTGCAGATCGTAATAGCGCCTACGTCAGAGGGTGCTGTGCCTGAGAACTAACCTTAGGAAGGAGCACTGGCTTTGGAGTCAGTCAGCCAGGCATCTCATCCCTGGCTCCACCACTAATTAGCTGCATGACCCTAGGTAGTTTCCTAATTTTCCAGCCTGTTTCCTCATCAGAAATCGGTGGCAATTAATAGTAATTGTATTAGGGGCGCCTGGGTGGCTCAGGTCATGATCCTGGGGTCCCGGGATCGAGCCCAGCTTCCCATTCCCTGCTCAGTGGGGAGTCAGCTTCTCCCTCTGCCCCTCCCCCTGCTCATGCCCTCTCTCTCTCAAATAAAAAAGCTTTAAAAAATAGTAATTAAATTAATGTCATCTAGTATATTAGAGGGGGCGCCTGGGTGGCTCAGTTGGTTAAGCCTCTGCCTTTGGCTCAGGTCATGATCCCGGAGTCCTGGGATAGAGCCCTGCATCCAGGCTCCCTGCTCAGTGGGGAGTCGGCTTCTCTCTCTCCCACTGAACCTTCCCCTGGCTCTTGCTCTCTCTCACTCACTCTCTGTGTCTCTCAAATAAATAAATAAAATCTTTAAAGAAAAAACAACCCCCCCCCCAGTAATTTAGAAATAGAAAGTGATAGTAATAGCTATCTTAGGGGGTTACCAGAAAATTAAAGAGCTCCTACATTTAAAGTGCTCAGCACAAGGGTACCTGGCACATAATAAGCTTTCAATAAATTACAGTTGTGGTAGTTCTAATTTCTATTGCTGTTTTGGAAGGATCAGGAGGAGAAAGAAGATTTAGCAAAGGAGACTGAGAAGCAGGCACCGAAAAGATCTGGGAGGGGGCTGTGAGACAGGGGTGTCAGATACCAAGGGAAAATAGTATCTAGAAGAAGGGGAATAATGCACAGGAAGGTCATGCAAAGTCTGGTTTCTCCTGAAAAAAGACTCATTTCATCTCTTAGCGAGTACTGAAAGTGAAGGGAAAAGGAAAACAAATTCTCAAATGAAGGCTATCAGACACAAAATTCTCTAAAAGCCTTCTTTCGGCTAACTCCCTTAGTTTGATCTAAATGCCCAGGTCCTGAATACTGGAAAAGCCAATGTTATACAAAGTGAAATAAAGTATCAGGTTTGCCTCGTTTTGGTGGAATAAAAAATTCAGACAATTTTAAGTGTACAGGACGAAGAGGAGGATGGGGGAGGGAAGAAATGGGGATGAATCATAGAACGGTTTTACAAAGCCGTGGTCTATACTGAACCCCCAAACTAACACCGCTGAAAAGGAGGGCAGTGGTAGGTGTCACATTTATTTTGCTTTTTCCCCTATTTGATCCCAGAAAGAAGTTATGACAGCATAAACTGTTTATTTGGGTAAATTATTCGACAAGCATTTATAGAGTAAAACTGAGAGAAGGTGATACTTTAATCTAGGATAGATGAGTGGGCAGATGCCTTGCAAGGGAAGATTTAGAGAAAGGGAGGAATAAAGGGCTTACAAACCAAGAGTCAGGGAATGTTGGCGGCCCCTGTGGCTTTGGGGGCCTGAGTGGAGTTACCTGTGGCCTGGGGGTGGGGGGAGAGTCTCTTTTGGCTCTGGAGAGATGGAGGTGGCCGCCAGGGGCCCAGAAGTGCCCACAGAGGGATGCAAGAAGTGGGCCTCGTTGTTACAGGATTTATTTTCCTTCGGTGCCCAGGGTTCTTGGTCATACCTCTTCAGAAGAGTGAAGAGGTAGACCAGATGCACAGTAGTGGGCAGCAGAGCAAAGTTCATTGAGCGATAAAGTTTATTGAGCGATAGTAAAGTTTATTGAGCCATAGTACAAAGCTCCCGAAGAGGGAGGGGACCCGAGAGTGTTGCCACTGGAGTTTTTGAGTCTAGGGGGTTTTGGGGGCTTGTTGGCGGGCTGTTTTAATCTGATTAACCCTCCATGCACCTGTCACACAATCAGGTTTTTGTCATCTACCTATCACATGGGAAAGGGTGGAGGGCTCCTTCCAGGGTGGTGTAAAATCCTTTTAAGGGTGGTTTCCTCTTAGGGCAGGGGCCCCTTGTCCCTGCCTGCCTTTCTTCCAACTATCCTTCATCACTCATGAGCCTTTGCTCTGGCCAGTTCTCAGCTAAAGGGTCTGAGGCAGAAGGGCCCTCCCAGTCTCCTTCTGCCCATGAGGTTAAGGAGGTGAAGCTTAAGGCAAACATGGGGAGCTAGGGTTAGGGGAGGGGTGCTGACAGAGCACAGGAGGCTGAGCCTCCACCTCCCTCCACTGCAAGAGAGTGTGTGGCTTGTGGGGGAGGCTGTAAGGTCAGATTAGGGGGTCAGGGATGGAGCAGGAGCAAGAAGTCAGGGAGGAGCTGAGGGGGCCAATTCTGGAAGGAGAGGCACTTCTTGGCAGGTTCTAGGTGTGGCAGCCCAGAGAAGGCTTCAGTGGGCTTCTCGCATTACCTGGCTTCTACCCCTCCCTCGAGGCCCGAGGCCCGAGCCTGCACCCCTTTGTCCCTGTTGAGGGGCCATCGACTGCCAGCATAATTAGAGCCCCAAACACCTCCCTCCCCTCGGGACCACACGGCCCAGGGTTCTGTGTGAAAGCTCCAGAGTCTGCCATTCCTACCAGGCTTGATGTGAATCCCCTGCGCAGTCAAGGTGTCCCCTCCTCCCCTGCCTGTCTTCTCCTCTCCCCTCCCTCTACAGCCCTATGCTGCCTCGCCTCCACACGCTGTCTCCTCCTGTGGCACACTCTGTCCTCTCAGCCCTATCTCCTCCCTGACAAACTCGCTCAGGTTCTCAGATCTACACTGAGCATTCATTTCTTCTTGATCCCGAATTGCCTTCATGTGTCGAATTGCCTTCATGTGTCCTGGATCCCCAGTTACCTCTCATCTCTCTATCCCCACTAGGGCTCCCAGCCCTTTCTGGGGTGGGATCAGTAGTTCGGGGCCCTTGTACTGTATCTTCCCTCTAGCACAGGGATTCTGAACCAAGGATGATTTTGCTTCCCAGGGGACACATGGCAATGTCTGTAGGTAAGTTTGGTTATAGTAGCTGGGCTGGTCCCAGCTGGCGCTACTGGCATTCAGCGAGTGGAGGCCAGGATGCTGCTAAACGTTCTATGGTACACAGGACCGGCACCCGCAACAGAGAATTATCTGGCCGACGACGTCACATGTGTCAAGGTTGAAAAATCCCTGCTCTATTATACAGCTACAGGACTACAAGGATAGGCTTGGAAATTGCTAGGTGTGGAGCCTTGGTGCTGACCTTCCAGGAACAGCTACTCTTTTGGTTCCTCAATTGAGGAGAGGGGGGCGGCGCATTGCCATGAAACAGCCGGGACACGGGCAGGAATCTGCAGACAGAGAGGTGAGGGAGATTCCTCACTCCCCAGATTTACTACTGGCTTTTAGAGAAAGTATCGAATACAACTTCTGATTGCCTTTCTGCCTCTATGATATAGTGCTGCTCTTTGGAAAGAGAGTAGCAACTTATTATTCTAGCAGTTTATCAAATGCAAAACTTTATGTGGTGACTGTTGAGTGCAATAGGTTTTGGAGCCCCCTTTCCCCAATTTTGTTTTCTTCAGTCACAAACCTTCTTTGAATATTAGAATATTTGATTTGTTGGTAACACATGGTAGGGATGACTGTTCAGGAAAAAAAAAAAAAAACTGCCTCTGTTTTATTTTGAGGTTGATGACTTCTTTTTTTTAAACTCTTTTTTTAATTTTTCTTTTTTTTAAGATTTTATTTATTTATTTGAGAGAGAGAGATTGAGAGAACGAGTGGGAGGAGGGGCAGAGGGAGAAGCAGTCTGCCCACCGAGCAGGGAGCCCGACACGGGACTTGGTCCCAGGACCCTGGGATCACGACCTGAACTGAAGGCAGATGCTTCAATGACCGAGCCACCCAGGCGCTCAAGGTTGATGACTTCTTAAGACTGTGCCTATTTCTCATGGGCGCCTGGGTGGCTCAGTTGGTTAAGCAACTGCCTTCGGCTCAGGTCATGATCCCGGAGTCCTGGGATCGAGTCCCACATCGGGCTCCCGGCTCAGCGGGGAGCCTGCTTCTCCCTCTGACCCTCTCCCCTCTCATGCTGTTTCTCTGTCTCTCTCTCTTTCTCTCAAATAAATAAATAAAATCTTTAAAAAAAAAAAAAAAAAAAAAGACTGTGCCTATTTCTCAGAAACTGGCCCAAAGTGTTGCTTTTTTCCTTAGGGCTGAGTTTCTTGGGGGCTCTGTTTCTAACTAAGCCGTGAAAATGCCACCGACAGATTTAATGGGCTAGTCTAACCTCTTTTTTTTTTTCCACTCTTGCCAGTTTCTTCCATCTGTACCCAGTTGTCTTCAGCATGGAGGA
Source organism: Phoca vitulina (assembly GCF_004348235.1). Taxonomy (NCBI): domain Eukaryota; kingdom Metazoa; phylum Chordata; class Mammalia; order Carnivora; family Phocidae; genus Phoca; species Phoca vitulina. The sequence goes on from NW_022589806.1 coordinate 1,889,999, forward strand.
ACAGAACCACTCTCCTGGAAAGGAGCTGCAGCATAGGACACGAGCGGAGTCTCCGGGAAAGAAGAGCTGGCACTCCCAGGCCTATGCCCTTGGGGCCGTTTCCAACTTTATGTCTACTTTTCTGACTTTCCCTATCTATAAGGTTGTGTTCCGGCAACAGATCCATGCCGTGGCGGTGTCAGAGGCTGTGCGACAGCTTTGGCATGAAGGCCCTCAATACTTCTACCGGGGAATATACCCGCCTCTTCTCTCCAAGACATTGCAAGGGACTCTGTTGTTTGGGACTTATGATAGCCTGCTGTGTTCTCTCTCTCCTGTTGGGCCACACTCCCTGAGACACCGCTGGGCTGCAGGGCTCATGTCTGGTGTGGTGGAGGCTGTGGCACTGAGCCCCTTTGAAAGGGTGCAAAATGTGCTCCAGGATGGTCGCAAGCAAGCCCGCTTCCCCAGCACCGTCAGCATTCTCAAGGAATTCAACTCTTACGGGCTTTGGGGGCGACTGTCACTGGGCTACTATCGTGGTTTCTGGCCTGTCCTTCTCAGGAACAGCCTGGGGAGTGCTCTGTATTTTTCCTTCAAGGACCCCATCCAGGATGGTTTGGCAGAGCAAGGTCTGCCCCATTGGGTTCCTGCCTTAGTGTCTGGGAGTGTCAATGGAACGATCACCTGCCTAGTTCTGTATCCTCTGATTGTGCTGGTGGCCAATATGCAGTCCCATGTTGGCTGGCAGAGCATGCCAAGCCTGTGGGCCTCTGCTCAGGACGTGTGGGACACTCGGGGCCGAAAGGTGTTCCTGATCTACCGGGGAGGCTCCCTTGTCATCCTAAGGTCCAGCGTGACATGGGGCCTCACTACAGCTATCCATGACTTCCTGCAGAGGAGGTCTCATTCCAGGAAAGAGCTGAAAGACTGACTAGCTGCAGGAAGTGTGGCTATGGCAACTTTGTTATCCTAAGCCTTCCCAGGTCAGTCTAAATAGCTTACTTCTTTGGCTTGGTTACCTGATACAACCATTCTTTAGTGTCTTTGAACTGCCAACGCATGGGAGAAGTTCCCAGCTACTAGCCTGTTGGGCACAGACAAAGCCCAACAGAGTTCCTTGGTCAGAAAGAGGAAGCCACTCTGGTCTGTCCGCAGTTTCAACAGCCGCGGACCAAGGAGGCCCTTAAAAAACTTGTAACCCTGATGAAATGTCATTCCTTTAAGGAGTTCCTTGACAGTAAGAGGAACTGTTGAAAGATGACCTTAGTTAGCCACTGTGAGTTCTGGGATCCCTCCAGTTGTCCTTTGGACCAAACTTAGTGGAGGACCAGGGACTCCAGTGTCAAAGAACTAAGCTTGACGCTTAGGATGTGGATTCCATAGAACTTCTCAGATGGCTACATTTCCATGATATTGTTCACTATTCCTACCACCACCACTCTCACTTCTCAGGGCTGTGGGCTCTAGTTTCAGTCAGGCTGGCAGCTGGGGCTGAAAACCCTAAATTATACTTGCCTCAACTGATCAGATGTCACAGGAACTGATGGGACTGGATATAGGAGTGGGAAGAAGTGTTGCCACTGGTTGGGTGGAAAGAATAGACTTTGAGGGAAGAGATTTAGTTGCATGAGAAAAATTTACTCTAGATGGCTTGGTGTTATCTGCCAGGATATTTCTGATAGCAAGGCAATAACATTGCCTAGAAACCACTTGAGTTTCCCTAGGAAATCTGGAAGCGAAATGACCATATCTCTTCACAAATAATTGCATATTTTATTGCTGTGGATAAATATAGTGACTGTGACAAAAAGATCAGAAATCTTAGCCTGTCCTTCAGAGCCATTCGACATATGGCCCCCGTATAACTTACAGCATTTTATCACACCACTGCCACTTACATAGATCCCATACAACCAGCTAAACTGGACTATTGTTCTCTCCCCAAACATGCCATGAACTTTCCCATGGCCTTGCTTTGGCCCACACTATTTCTCCACTTGGAGTGCCCCTTCCTCACATGCCAGTCTGCCAAAATCCTTCCAGTTCCTCAAAGCCTAGCTCAGATGCCACCTTCTCTATGGAGACTCTTTTGATAACCCACAACTGAATGTGACGTTAGTCTCTTATGACGCCCCTTTCCAAGAACACTGCATACATGGCACTGATTCCATTATGTCACTGAGTTCCTGTGACCCTGTGTTCTTGTTGGTGTTCTTCAATACCTCCTACTAGACTGTAAAACTCCTTGAAAGCAGGGATTCTTGTATGCATTTTAAAATCTCCCATTGTGCCTAGGTGCTCAACAATGTTGGCTAAATTATTGAATTGATTATCAAGCTGTGATATGATCTTTATCCTCAGGGTGCTGTCCCTTGTACATGAAAATAATGTTATTGACTCGCTGTCAGCAAGACATGCCTTTGGGATGTGGTTTTGTTTTCTTTTATTAGTGGATTTAGTTTTATGCTAATGATAATGATGCTGCTGGTAATTAATAATAATAATAAATGACTTTCAACTGGAACATTCGATGACTTTGTGTTATTGATGGCATGTTTGCTATGAGCAACACCATAGGAAGTAAAATTTCACAAACAGAAACATTGCATAACTGTCCCAATTCATTTCAACTCTGGAGCTTTGAAGATTTCCAAGATGACATATGTTGCAGTTGTTGTAGATGATAATGATAATGACCTCCACTTGCACCTCTTTACCTAACTGAATTTGTCACTTAAAATGACCTAATTGTAGACCCTAGCTGGGAGAATTCCTCACTTTAATTTCCTCACAGAAATTAAAGACACAGCAGTAGGCAATGTGAGATCAGAATGCATTTGCCAGCAAGGTCAATAGACAATGGCTGGTCCAGAAGAGCTGCAGACGATTTCCCATGTCTGATCGTTGTGGAGACTTGGACGGGGTAGGATGGTACTCTGGATTCAAGGACAGGGAATACAGGGCCTGCACAAGGAAAGGTAAAATAGAACAGTAGCTAGTTCTGTTTCAAGGCTAACTCTTTCAAGGAAGAAAATATTTACAAAAATTCATAGCTTATAGCTGTGGGTTTTTAAAAAAATATTTATTTATTTGAGAGAGAGAGTACGTAAGCATGAGTAGGGGAGGGGCCGAGGGAGAGAGAGAAGCAGACTCCCCGCTGAGCAGGGAGCCCATGTGGATCTCAATTCCAGGACCCTGAGATCATGACCTGAGCCAAAGGCAGACGCTTAACCGCTGAGCTACCCAGGTGCCCCTATAGCTGTGTTTTTTAAGCCAAAAAGGAGATAAACTACCATACTCCCCCACCTTTTAATCCAAGAGATGCATTCATTTATTTCCAAGTATGCTATGGATTTCCACTTATGTCGCTGTGTCAGTCCATGTCCCTTTCTCCATTTTAACTTCTTATTTAGAAATAATTTCAAATTTATAGAAAAGTTGCCAGCATAAGTCAAGTACAAAGAACACCTATATACCCTTTACCCAAATTCACCTACTGTTAACATTTTAGCCCATTTGCTTTATTGAGCACTCATTCCCTAGCTACACACACACTATTTTTTCCATGAACTACCCAAGAATTGCAATCTTAATATTTCTAGAGTCAATATTTGTAGATTCAAATTACTTTTCAAAGACTGTGTTTTATCTCTATGACAATGGCACAGTTACTATATAGATGTTCCCCAAGTTAACCGTGACTCAACTTAGGATTTTTTGACTTTACGATGGTGTGAAAGCAATAGGTATTCAGTAGAAACTGCACTTTGAGTTTTGAATGTTGGTCTGCCGGGGCTAGTGATATGTGGTAGATAGTCTCCCGACCCGGGCAGCAGCAAAGAGCCGAGGCTCCCAGTCAGCCCCACGATCAAGAGGGTAAACAATCAATACACTGATAACTATACCCACACAACCATTCCGTTTTTCACTTTCTGTACAGTATTTAACAAATTACATGAGGTATTCAATATTTTGTTATAAAATAGGCTTTGTGTTAGATGATTTTTGCCCGGCTGTAAGCTAATGTAAGTATGCACATTTAAGTCAGGTTAAACTAAACTATGATGTTTGGTAGGTTAGGTGTATCAGATGCAATTTTGACAAAAGATATTTTCAGCTTATGATGGGTTGATCAGGATGTCACCCCATGTAAAGTTGAGGAAGATCTATAGACTATTAGAAAACGAAAATTCATGACCTATTTTAAATTTACATTGGTGGTAATTGTTTAAATTTACTATATTTGCCCTTATAGAAACTTTAGTTTTGCATTAGTATGTTAATACTTAAAGCTATGTAATTATAATATTAACATGAATTTACAACTAAAGCTTGTTGTAATTTAAATAATAGATTTTTACAAATTGCTTCATATGAGAACCTAGGCAAAATTACATAGACCTATCAACTTTTTCCATTTAAGTCCTCGGAGTAAAGTTTGAGCGTAATAGTTTTCTAGTAATTTTAAATATCAATATTTAGTTTTGTGATGTTAATGTGGTTATATTCTCTGTCATTTAAAAAATGACTTTTGGACTTGAGATTAGTAAAATAAGGAGGTAATAAATACCTATGTCTGTTTAAACTTACAAAATGTAGAATTTAATGCTAAAGTTACTTAGTATGAAAAGTTGAAAGAAAAAGAATAAAAATCCCCCTATGAGCCCTGTTATTTTTGTCTTAAATATAAACCATCAGCTTTTCTAAAGCTCAAGGTGAAATAACTAATGTATTACTATTATTGTTATATGGTTTATTAAGACTTAATTTTGTTCTTAAAATTTATTTTTAAACATTAAATAGTAGTATAATTTACATTTTTGGAACAACTGCATATAGTATAGTATATTCAAGCTAATAAAATAATGTTCCATATGAGAGAAAAAGCAGCATAATAAATCACGAAAAAAGTAAAAAGTTTTCATAAAGGAATAAATAAAAAATACCCTATTTCCCTATATTCTCCAACTTCTCTATTTCTTTCATACCACTTTCTTTTCCTCAAATCTTCAACACTTCCTCACCTGTCCTCAGTCCCAGTTGGTGACCTTGCTTTCCATTTCATTAAGAAAAGAGAAGCATTCAGAAGAGAACTTCCAGTTAAAAGAACATTTATAATCACCCATGTTATGGCCACCCAAGACAGGAAATAGAACATCTTGATAACCCCTACCCCCTCACTGTTCCTGCTTCCAGTTCCCCACCAATGATGACATTCCTCTCTCCATCCAAGAGGTAACCCTTGACTATTGTGATATCACTGCTTTTCTTTTTTTTTTTTTTTAAAGATTTTATTTATTTATTCAACAGAGAGAGAGACAGCGAGAGAGGGAACACAAGCAGGGGGAGTGGGAGAGGGAGAAGCAGGCTTCCCGCGGAGCAGGGAGCCCGATGGGGGGCTCGATCCCAGGACCCTGGGATCATGACCTGAGCCGAAGGCAGACGCTTAACGACTGAGCCACCCAGGCGCCCCTCACTGCTTTTCTTTATAGGTTTTTTCTTCTATATAAGATTCTCTAAATGCAGTTTTGTTTCACAGATATTTGAACTTTATATAATTTATATATTTGGAATTGTGACTATCTTCTTTCATTCCACATTATTTATGAGATTCACCCATGTTGTTGCAGGTAGCTGTAAATGTTAATTCTTTTTAAAAAATTGTGACAAATTTACTTTAAAAAGTGTTTCTTGGGGCGCCTGGGTGGCTCAGTCGTTAAGCGTCTGCCTTCGGTTCAGGTCATGATCCCAGGGTCAGGGGATCGAGCCCCGCATCGGGCTCCCTCCTCGGCGGGAAGCCTGCTTCTCCCTCTCCCACTCCTCCTGCTTGTGTTCCCTCTCTTGCTGTCTCTCTATCTGTCAGATAAATAAATAAAATCTTAAAAAAAAAAAGTGTTTCTTTCTTAGAGCAATTTTAGAGTCACAGCAAATTTGAGAGGAAGGTACAGAGAGTTCTAATATACTCCCTACTCCCACACATACATAGCCTCCCCTATTATCAACATCCCACACAAAAGTGGTACATTTGTTATGACTGATGATCCTACATTGATACATCATTATCACCCAAAGTCCATAGTTTACCTTAGGGTTCACACTTACTGTTGTATAGTCTATGGGTTTAGACAAATGTATAATGACATATACCCACCATTATAGTATCATACAGAGTAGTGTCACTATCCCTAAAATCTTCTGTGGTTCACCTATTCACCCCCCACTTCCACCAACTTCTGGCAACCACTGACCTTTTTACTATTTCCATAGCTTTGCCTTTTCCAGAATGTCACATAGTTGAAATCATACAGTATGTAGCCTTTTTAGATTGACTTCTTTTTTTTAAAAAAGTAAATATTTAATATGCAAATATTAACACATTGTGTAAATATTAACACATTACTGCACAAGCAATGGGCCAAACAAAAAATCAAATGGCAAATCAAAATATGTCTCAAAGCAAAAGAAAAAGAAAACATGATATTCCAAAACTTATGGGATGCAGCAAAAGCAGATGTTAGAGTGAAATTTATGTTATAAATTCATGTATTAAGAAAAAAATTCAAATAAACAACTTAAAATTACACCACAAGGAAATACAAAAAGAAGAAATTTAGTAGAGGAAGGAAATAACAAAGAAAAAATCAGAAATAAATAAAATAGAGACCAGAGTAAACAATAACATAACACTGAATGTAATGACCAGTTTTTCCAAGAAAACAAACAAAATTGGCAATGCTTTAACTACAGTTAGTAAGAAAAAAAGAGAGAAGTCTCAAAAGCCAAAATGAGAAATGGAAAACAATTCAAGAGATAACCACAGAAATACACAGTGTGATAACGGATTACTATAAACAATTATATATTAACAATCCAGATAATTTAGAAAACAAACAAACAAACAAATTAACTCCTAAAAAAACCCACAAGATACCAAGATTGAATCATGAATCTTGAATCCAAGAAATAGGAAATCTTCTTAGACCAATAACAAGAATGAAAGTTGAATTAGGAATCAAAAATCTCCCAGCACAGAAAAGCCCAAGACCACATGGTTTCATTGGTGAATTCTACCAAACATTAAAAAAAAATGATTAATGACAACCTTTATCAAAATCTTAAAAATAATGAAATAGTGGTGCCTTGGTGGCTCAGTCGTTAAGCATCTGCTTTCTGCTCAGGTCAAGATCCCAGGGTCCTGGGATCGAGCCCTGCATCGGGCTCCCTGTTCTGTGGGGGGGGTCTTCTTCTCCCTCTCCCACTCCCCCTGCTTGTGTTCCCTCTCTCACTGTGTCTCTCTCTGTCAAATAAATAAATAAAATCTTTAAAAAATAAATAAAAATAAGGAAATAGAAGGAACACATACAAAATCATTCCATAAGGCCAGTACCACACTGATAACAAAGCAGGGTAAAAACAATACAAGAACAAAAAAGTCTAGTTTGTCTGATATAAGTATTGCTACTCCAACTTTCTTTTGACATCCATTTGCATGCTGTTTCTCCCCCCGCCCACCACTTTTAATCTGCAGCTGTCTTTAGGTCTAAAATTCTTCTCTTATAGGCAACATACAGATGGTTCTTGGTTTTTTTTTACCCATTCTATGTCTTTTGATTGGAGCGTTTAGTCCACTTACATTCAGAGTAATTACTGATAGATACATATTTATGCCATTTTATTACTTGTTTTGTCATTGTTTCTGGAGATTTTCTCTGATCCTTTCTTGTCTTTGTCACTTTTGGTCTCTCCATTCCACTCAAAGAGTTCCCTTTAATATTGCTTGCAGGCCTAGTTTAGTGGTCAGGAACTCCTTTAGTTTCTGTTGTCTGGGAAACTCTCTATCTCTCCTATTCTGAATGCTAGCCTTGCTGGATAGAGTCTTCTTGGTTGCAGATTTCTCTCATTCAGCACTTTGAATATATCATGCCAGTTCTTTCTGGCTTGCCAAGGTTCTGTTGAGAAATCTCCAGGTAGCCTTATGGATTTTCCCTTGTAAGTTAAGGACTTCTTTTGTCTTGCTGCTTTTAAGATTTTTTTCTTTATCACTATTATTTTGCAAATTTAATTACAATATGTCTTGGTGTTGACCTGCTTTTGTTGATTTTCATGGGAGTTCTCTGTGCCTCCTAGATCTGGATGTCTTTTTCCTTCCCCACATCAAGGAAGTTTTCTGGTATTATTTATTGAAAAAAATTTTCTGCCCCGTTTTCTCTCTCTTCTGCTTCTGGATCTCCTACAATACAAATGTTATTATGTTTGATGGAGTCACTGAGTTCCCAAAGTCTATTCTCATGTTGCATAATTCTTTCTCTCTTTTGTTCAGCTTCATTATTTTCCATTATTTTATCTTCTAGGTCACTAATTCATTCCTCTGCTTTTTCCAACCTGCTATTCATTGCATCAAGCCTGTTTCCAATCTCATTTATTGTGTTCTTCATCTCTAATTGGTTCTTTTTTTAACTCTTATTTCTGTGGTATGGGTCTCACTGATGTCTTCTTCTCTCAAGCCCAGTGAGTATCCTTATGATTGTTGCTTTAAATTCTCCATCAGGAATGTTACTTGTATCTGTTTTGATTAGATTTCTGGCCATGGACTTATCTTGTTCTATCATTTGAGATAAATTCCTTTGCCTTGACATTTTGCCTAAGTTTCTGCCGTCTTCTCTGTGTTAGAAAAGCCAGTTATGTCTCCTGCTTCTGAAAGTAATGGCCTTATAAAGAAGAAGTCTTGTAGTGCCCAGGGCCTGGAGCTTCAGGGAGTGTCTCTGGTGTGTGCTGCGTGTGCTCTGCCGTTGTTATGTTTTGGCTGCTCTGTCCTTCCGGCCAGCTGTCTGCAGAGGCTCTCCTTACCTGCTATTGGCTGCGTCTGCTCCATGGCCTGAATGTGGCAAATTTTAACTAGGTGTGCTCTGGTCTACTTGTGAAATGAGACCTGACACCAACTCCACCAGAACTGAGGCCCTGTAGAACTCTCTGGTTGGGAGACATGGTGTGGACAGGTGTTTGTGCTGTTGTTCTGGGGGAGGAGCCCACTGCACTGGGACTGAGGCAAGCTTGATTGAGAAAGGCAGTCCTGCCAGAGCACAGGGGTGTGGGGCTTGGTGCAAGCAAGTTACACAGCCAGTCCATGCTGCACTGCCTCCAACGGGTGAGTCTGTTTTTATGCTGTAGGGCAGGGGAGGGAAATGGCACTGGCCAGCTCCTCTGTTCCAGGAAAGGTATCTGTGAATCCTCCCAGGGATGCTTTCCAAGATGAGAAAATAATCTCCCCACTGTGGGCCCCAGCCAGATAACTGTTTCCACACTGTCTACCCCCAGGTTGTTTTCCTGCCTTCTCTCCAGGAGCAGGGTAGTGCCCTCCTAGCTCTATCCCAGCCAAGCCCACTGACCTTTAAAACTCCAGGCTTTAAGCCCTGCTGTTTGCAAGAACTCACAAAATTCAGCCCCTCTCATTTTCCAAGCCAATGGCTCTGGAAAACCTTCTCCTTGTGTGTTTCCCTGTGTGCTCCTCTCTAGCCCTTCTCTGCAACCATGGCTCCCTCCCCTCTGCAGCAGCCTTGATCTGTTTCTCCCCTAAAACCGTGTCTCAGTACTTCCTACCTTCTTTGATGTGGCCTCTTCTCTCCCTTCAATTGTGGAGTTTGTTCTGTTAGCCTTCAGGCCGATTTCTGGGGTACTTAGGATAATTTGATAGTTATCTAGTTGAGTTCATGGGACAAGAGAAGCCTAGGGTCCTCCGACTACTCCACCATCTTGGGGACTCTCTAGATATACTTCTTTCACTTGGTAATATTCATTTAAGTTTCTTCCATGTGTTTTTGTGGCTCAATAGCTCATTTCTTTTTAATGCTGAATAATATTCCATTGTCTGGATGTATCACAGTTTATCTATTCATCTACTGAAGTACACCTGGGTTGTTTCCAAGTTTTGGCTGCTATGAATAAAACTGTTATAAACATCCACATGCAGGTATTTGTGTGGACATAAGGTTTCATCTCCTTTGGATAAATACCAAGGAGAACGATTGCTGGATTGTATGTAAGTGTATGTTTAATATTATAAGAAACTGTCAAACTGTCTTCCAAAGTGGCTGTACCATTTTGCATTCTTACCAGCAATGAATGAAAGTTCCTGCTGCTCCACATCCTCATCAACATTTGGTATTATCAGTGTTTTGAATTTTGGTCATTCTAATAGGTGTGTAGTGGTATCTTGTTTGGTTACTTCACTTTTATTGTTGTATGTACCATTGTGTGAATATACCACAATTTATCCATGATAACTTTGAGGGACATTCTGATTTTTTTCTACTTTTTGACTGTTGGAAAAACAGTGCTACCATGAATATTCTTGGTAGCATATGTAAACATAAGCCTCTCTGGGATATTTACCTAAGAGTGGAATTGCTGGTTTATAGGGTATGGGCACGTTCAATGTTGGTAGATTGTGCCTCACTTTTCCTAATGGCATGTCCCAATTTACACCCCTACCAGCCATATTTAACATTCCCTATTGCTCCCCCTGCTGACCAACATTTATTAGACTTTAATTTTCACCAATATAGTTAAGTGTAAAATGGCCTCTCATAATTTGAGTCTCCTGATTATTAATGATGTTGAACATCTTTTCAAAAGCCTTTTGGACATTAGGGTTTATTATTTTGTGAATTATTTGTTCAAGACGTTTGCCAATTTTTTTCTTTTGGGTAGTGTGCCTTTTACAAATTAATTTGTAGGAGTTATTTATAGATCTTAACTTTAGTCCTTTGTACTTTATATGTGTTGCATATATCTTTCCCCACTTTGTCTCATGTTTTGATAATTTTCTTGATGGTTTCTTTCAATAAGCAAGGGTTCTTAATTGTTATATAGTCAAAGTTATCAACCATTTTTCTTTGTACATAGTGCTCTTTGCGTCTTTTCAAAGAATCCTTCTTTATCCCCAACAACAGAAGATATTCTAATATGAATATGAATAGGAATATGTTTTCTCTATTTTAACATTTCAAATTTCTAAATTTTTGCCTTTTGCATTTAGGGTTTTTTAAAAAGATTTTATTTATTTATTTATTTATTTGAGAGAGAGAACAAGAGAGAACACAAGCAGGGAGAGTGGCAGAGGGAGAAGCAGACTCCCTGTTGAGCAGGGAGCCTGATGTGGGGCTTGATCCCAGGATCCTGGGATCACGACCTGAGCTGAAGGCAGAGGCTTAACTGACTGAGCCATCCAGGTGCCCCTGAACTTAGGTTTTTTAATATATATGGCATTATTTTTGTGCAGTGTGTAAGACTAGAGGCCCAATTTTATTTTTTCTTTAAAAATACTCAATTGCTCCAATGATCATTTGTTGAAAAATCTCTCCTTTCCTCACTCATTCACAATGCCAACTCTGTCAAATATCAAGTGTTCATATATTCTTAGGACTATTTGTGGCCTCTCTATTATACTCCATTGATCTATTTTTCTAATTTTGTGCCAATATTACATTGCATTAATTACTGCAGTTTTGTAATAAGTCTTGATATCTGTTAGGGAAAGTCTTCCTACTTCATACTTGTTCTTCAAGAGTTTCTTAACTATTCTTATCAATATCTACAAAAAGAGATGCTGAGATTTTATTTTCTATAAAAATTGTTTAGATTTTAATTTTATCAAAAGTAACTGTTGAGTTTTAATGTAAGCAAAAATTATGGTTGAGATTCTAATTTTAATGTTTCTCAAAATTTTACATTTTTCTTAGTGTTTAGCATATCTTTTATTGGATTTTTATTAGTTGCTGAATTTTTTCAAAATCGCTAACAGTAAAGATAATTCTCAGGAATGGGACTATAATGAGTTTCTTATAGGTAATGCTCTTTTGTTTTGTTTTAAAAGAGAATATATATCTTGTGTTAATAGCTTATATGTGTTGATCCCTCATATTGACATTCTTAATTTAGTATATATCAATTAATATAACATACCATCATCTATAAAGATGCCAATATTTTATTAAGTTTTCAAAAAATAAACAATACACCTAAAACAAATTACTATGTTAACTGAGAAGAACTGTGGGATGGAGCACAAAAAAACTCAAAATGTCTATTTGCAACTGCTTACTTGACATTTCCAGAGATATCTTATTGGCATCCCAAAGTTAATATGCCAAAGATCAAACTCGCTATTTCCTCTACCAAGCTGTCCCTAGTCTTCCCATTTCTAGCAGTATCATCATTTTTTGATACTTTCAGCACCAGAGTCCATTCGTTTACAGCAGCATTAATTACAATAGCTATGGAAGCAATCTAAATTTCTGTTGATGGGTGAATGGATAAAGAAGATGTGGTATATATGTACAATGGAAAATTACTCAGCCATAGAAAATGAAAATCTTGCCATTTGCAACAGGATGGATGGACCTAGAGGGTATTATGATAAGTGGAATAAGTCAGACACATGGGGATCTTGACCCTCTCATTCACCACTGTATTTTCAGTGCCCGGAAGAGTGTCTCACACATAGTAGGTGCTCAATAAATGTTTGTGGAATAAATGAATGATCCCTGCCCTCAAGAAACATTTGATTAAAAATTATTCAACAATATACACAAAGTAGTATACAGAAAAGGCCAAAGGATTTCTATCCTTTTTTTCCCCTACTGTTAGACCTGCAGCCCTTGTTCAACCTTTCATTATTTTATAATTAAACAACTGCCACAGCTCTTTTTAACAGGACTCCTTATCACCTTCTAACATGAACAGCTTATAGGATAAAATCCATACCACTTAACATGACATTCCAGGTTCTCCATGATCTGACATCAGTTTCCACCTTATTTTTCCCTACTTAAACATTCTAAATCCTGATGTTCTAACCACACAAGACTGCTGGATATTCCCTGAGTGTGCCCTATACTTCCCTTTTTTCTTATTTCCCCTCTGCCTGGAATTCCACTGCCCCCATTTCTTCCCTCACCAAATGACACCCATATATCATGACACAACTCAATGTCATTTCCTCTATGCAGGTACCCTGGACTCTCCCAGGTAGAATTTGGTTTAACCTCTTTTTCACTTTTCCCTGGTAGTAACCTTGATGTATCACTTACAATCATAGAAGTCACAGAATCATAATGTTAGACTTGGAAATAGTCTTGGTGATCATGTGGTCCAACTTCTTCATGCTGTGGAAGGCAAGAGTGAGTATCTAAGACTTCATTTGGCTTGCCTCATGATTTTTTGGTGTACGTATTTTATATCTTCTACTTGACAGGTCACTGGGGGCAGAGAGAGGGTCTTATTCATCTTTGTGTTCTCCATGATACCTAATACTACCTATTACACATAGTGGATATATAATAAATGTGGGGTTTTTTTTTAAAGATTTTATTTATTTATTTGACACAGAGAGAGAGGGGAAGGGGAGAGCAAGCACAAGCAGGGGGAGTGGCAGGCAGAGGGAGAAGCAGGTTCCCTGTTGAGCAAGGAGCCCGATGTGGGGCTCAATCCCAGGACCCTGGGATCATGACCCGAGCCAAAGGCAGACACTTAACTGAATGAGCCACCCAGATGCACCTATAATAAATGTGTTTTAATTGACTTTAGAATTAATTCCAGAGAGATGGATAAAGTAGAGGTAACATTCATAATAGTTAATGTTTATTAAGTGCATGTTCTGTGCCAGGTACTATACCAAAGCTTTACAAGAATTACCTCATTTATCACACAATCCTATGAGATAAGCACCATAACTAGTTTTCATTTGCCCCAAATCTCATAGCCAGTAAGTTGTAGAACCTGGGCCAGAATCCAAATTTGTCTGATTCTAGATATTTCACTTTTAATCATTGTGCTATAATGTAAAGCAATGTGGTGAGAACTCAAAGATTATGAATCTGAAAGATGGTTAATCTGTGAGAGGCTAATTTTTAATTTTTGAAGAACTTAACAGCTGAGTTTGGAAAGGTAGCTTGGGGCTGAATTGTGTAAGGCCTTGAATGCCAGGCATGGTAAGGGAAGTCATCTCCCTTCCCCTGTTTTCCATCTGCACCAGTCTAGATCCTAATTACCTTTAGAGGCCCAACTCAAACACTACTTATTGTATGAGAACTTCCAGAATCCTCCAAGTCACAATGAATTGCCCCTACTTCCATAGTACTTTGTTTATTTCTGTTATGATACATAATAGTTTCTTAATGGTAATATTTTGTGGATGTGTCTGTCTGCTTCACATTTTGTAAATTCCTCGAGAGCAGGCACCTTATTTAATTTATGGTTATATGCCTCTATTCCTTATTTAGCAACTGATACATAGTAGATGTTTAATAAATGTTAATTGAATTAAATGTTTCACTGGAAGAATATAGACATGAATAAGGCATGGTTTCTGCTCTTAAGAGAAGTCAACAGTCTATTGAGGGAAACAATACATTATTCCATTTGAGTAGCTACACTAGTGACATGTAACAAGGATGTAGAATTCAAAATCAATTAAAAAATTCAATAGAAAAATAAAACATTCATGGTAGTCCCCAAATCTATACGGCAGCTAAGAAGATAGCTAACAAAGATGGACAAGCCATTATGCATAAGTGTAAAATTACACTAAAGGAAAGCTTTGAAAATATCTGAAAGTGGAGAAATGTTTGTTAAGAACTACACAGGGTCTGGGATTTTACCCGATTTACAAGCTAACACATTAACTTGCGTAGGTTTATGAATTCTGGCAAAAAACATGAGAATCTTGGGTGAGAGATGAAGGATTTTTATTATACACAGCAAAAGCAGTAGTCAGAGCTTCATGTTAGTTTGTGTCTGTTCCCAATATCCTCCAAGTCCCACAAGGGACTTGTAAAGGACCCATGATGGATTACTGTACATATAATTGCATTACAGGAGAGGAACAATGAGTTCGCTTTTATAGAAAGCAGAAGCAAGCCTACTCTTTGTCTGTGGCGAGATGTTTCCTCATCCCTCAAGGTTGTTCACCACAAACAACTCAGATAAAGAGTTGTCAAGGACTTGCATTTTTTGTATATTCAGCAAGAACATGTAGGGATGCTCAGGGCCCATGGTGGATTGTCTCTCTCAACAATACTGCATTCATGCATGGGAAGACTTCATATCAATAAATTAGCAATTCTTCTCAAATTAATCCATAAATACAATAATATTCCAAACAAAATATTAAAAGTCTCATTTTTTGGTGGAAATTGACAAATTGATTACAAAATTAGAAAAGGCAGATATGGGAAATTGGTATATGAAAGATGTGACATTGCAAAAGGGTGAAGAAAAGATCGATAATTTAATATATATGATTGACAATTGGTCTCCCATATGGAAAAAATCTAGATCCATGCCTTTTACAAAACAAAGTCTAGGTGTATAAAAGACCTAAAGTACACAACCCAAAACTTAAAGCCAATTAAAAATATAGACAAAAATCGGGCGCCTGGGTGGCTCAGTTGGTTAAGCGACTGCCTTCGGCTCAGGTCATGATCCTGGAGTCCCTGGATCGAGTCCCGCATCGGGCTCCCTGCTCGGCAGGGAGCCTGCTTCTCCCTCTGACCCTCCCCCCCCCTCATGTGCTCTCTCTCTCATTCTGTCTCAAATAAATAAATATATAATTTTTTCTTTAAAAAAATATATATAGACAAAAATCATAATGTCCTCATAGCAGAGAAGGATTTCCTGAACAAGACATAACTTTTGAAGAAAAAGATTGATACATTGGGTTTCATAAAAATTATATAATAAAAGGGGCGCCTGGGTGGCTCAGTCATTAAGCGTCTGCCTTCGGCTCAGGTCATGATCCCAGGGTCCTGGGATTGAGCCCTGCATTGGGCTCCCTGCTCAGCGGGAAGCCTGCTTCTCCCTCTCCCCCTGCTTGTGTTCCCTCTCTCACTGTCTCTCTCTCTGTCAAAAAATAAATAAAAAATCTTAAAAAAATTATATAATAAAAGACAAAGTTAAAGTCAAAAGACAATCAATAATTGGTACACACTTGGGGTGCCTGGGTGGCTCAGTCATTAAGCATCTGCCTTCGGCTCAGGTCACGATCCCAGTGTCCTGGGATTGAGCCCCGCATAGGGCTCCCTGCTCCGCGGGAAGCCTGCTTCTCCCTCTCCCACTCCCCCTGCTTGTGTTCCCTCTCCCGCTGTGTCTCTCTCTGTCAAATAAATAAATAAAAATCTTAAAAAACAAATAATTGGTACACATTTTTTTTGAAAATTTGTTGGCTGTACCTACTAAAGCTGAACATATGCATGTCTTATGAGATATATGCTCAAGAAAAATGCATATGTATGTTCACTAAAAGGCATGGGTATGTATGCTTGTAACAGCACTATTTATAATAACCCCAAACTAGAAAAAATCCAAATGTCCATCAACATTAGAATTAACAAATAGTGTTATATTGAAATGTAGTACATAAAGGAGAACAAACTAACTACAAATACACACGACAACATAAATGAATCTCACAAAACTAATATTGAGCAAAAGAAGCCAGACACACAGAAGTATATGCAGAATGATTTCATTTACTTAAAATACAAAGGAGGCAAAATGGTCAGGAGAGTGGTTAACATCCTTGGGCATAATCACTGAAAGAGAGCACAAGAGAGGCTTCTGGGGGGCTGGTCATGTTCCGTGTCTTGATCTGGGGGCTGTTTATATGGGTGTCTTCATTTTGTGAACATTCATGAAGATGTATATACTTAAGATATGACTATTTTTTCTGTATGTATATTATACTTAAATAAAATGTTTTGAAAACCTGTCTAATAGTATACTTTCTTATACATGGTTCCCACCAGTTGAGTTGCATGTGTACCAAAAGTCATTTTTTTTCCTCTAACAGACTTATTCCAGTTACACACACTTGTTGTAAACCAACAAAATATGAATGCAGAAAAAATTTTGCAAGATATATTATAGACTAATAATTAGACTATAGAATATGTAAAGCATGCATAAGAAGCAATACTAAAAGACAAAAGAAAAATGGGTAAAGTACATCAGAAGGCAATTCATATGAGGAAATATGTATGCCCAGAAAACCTATAAAAACATGCTAACCTTGGGGCACCTGGGTAGTTCAGTGGGTTGAGTGTCTGCCTTTGGCTCAGGTTGTGATCTCAGGGTCCTGGGATGGAGTCCCATATCGGGCTCCCTGCTCAGTGGGGAGTCTGCTTCTCCCTCTGCCCTCCCCCTACTCATGCTCTCTCTTACTCTCTTTCTCTCAAATGGGTAAAATCTTTAAAATAAAATAAAATAAAATAAAATGCTATGATTCTGGGAGGGTTTTTTATTTTTTTTTATTTTTAAAGATTTTATTTTATTTATTTGACAGAGAGAGACACAGCGAGAGAGGGAACACAAGCAGGGGGAGTGGGAGAGCGAAAAGCAGGCTTCCCGCTGAGCAGGGAGCCTGACGTGGGGCTCAATCCCAGGACCCTGGGATCATGATCTGAGCCGAAGGCAGATGCTTAACAACTGAGCCACCCAGGCGCCCCAGATTTTTTTTTTAAAGAAAAAAACATGCTAACCTCATGAAATAATCTGGGAAGTGCATTCAAACACCAGGAAAATGCTCATTTTCACCCATTAGATTGGTAAAGAGAAATCTGGAAATGTTTATTTGTAAGAATGTGGGGAAAGTGGAAACTCTTCTACATTGCAGATATGCATGTAAATTGGTTCAATTACTGAAGCAAGCTATTTGGCAGTCTAGTCAGGTTGAAGATGCACATACTCTGTCATTTAGCAATTTCACTTCCAGGAGACGTGTCTATAGAATAAAAGGAAACTATAGCAATAATATCAATTGCAGCATTGTTTGTAATAGAAAAAAAGGAAACAACTTAAGTGTCCACAAGAATGGCAATATATAAATAAACTATAGGATATTCATAAAATGGAATATTATATATCAGTTAAAATGGTTGTATATATCTTACAGTATAAACATGGGTAAATCTAAACAATTATAATGTTGGGTGAAAAGAGCAAGTTGTAGAAGATTATACACAGTGTGGTATAATTTGTTGTGATGCAAAAATCACCAGAAAACAGAACAAATTATTAAATAAATGCTATAAGACAATGGGATAACCAGTTGAGGAAAAAAAAAAAAGCTGATTTTTTAAAAGATTGATTGATTGATTGATTTTAGAGAGAGAGAGAGGGAGAGCGTGGGGGGAGGGGCAGAGGGAGAGGGAGAGAGAGAATCTCAAGCAGACTCCTTGCTAATTGCAGAGCCTGTCACAGGGCTCAATCTCATGACCCTGAGATCATGACCTGAGCCGACATCAAGAGTTGGATGCTTAACTGACTGAGCCACCCAGGAGCCCCAAGCTGATTTTTATATAACAACTTGTAGTATAAATTCCAGAATGATCAAATATTTTTTAACTCAAAAAAATTTACTCAAGTAACCTCTACACCTAACTTGGGGCTCAAACTAATGACCCCAAGATCAAGAATCACACGCTCATCCAACTGAGCCAGCCAGGCACCCCAGAAGGATCAAATATTTAAATGTAAATAATAAAAACAAGAAAGGACTAGAAGAAAGTGAGTAAATATTTTAATCATCTCAGGGTGTGAGCAGTCTTTCAGAGCATGGCAGGAAAGGGGGGAAAATACCAGAAAATAATTTGGTTTAGCAAATCTTCATTTTGTGCACAATTCTAGTTACTTGGGATCAGTGAAAAAATAGAGATCTTTGCCTTCATGGACTTCACATTTCAATGGGGGAAAACTGAAATAAAACAATAAACATAATAAATAAGTTGTACAGTGTGTTAGTGATGAAAGCAGAGCAGGGTAAGGTAGATAGAACAGGGATGGACAGGTTGCAGTATTAAATAGAATAATTCAGGTAGGCCTCATTGAAATGGTGAGATTTGAGCCTTGAAGTAGGTGAGAAAGTTTAACCAAATGGATGTCTTGGAAAAGAGCACTCCTTCCAGAGATACATTGCAAAGGACTTATTGCAACAGTGAGCCTGGTTTGTTTGAGGAACAGTAGGGTAGACCACAGATGTAATGGAGTGAGTGATGAAGTGAGCAGATGGAAAGGTCAGAGATATAATGGAGAGTGAGAAAATGTAGGGCTTTTGTAGGTACTTTGGCTCTTGCTCTGAGTGGAATTAAGTATCTTTGAAGGATTTTCAGCACAGAAGTACCATGATGTTATTTATATTTTAAAATTATCACCTTCATTTTGTGCTAAGATGCAGCACAGGAGATCAAGGATGAAAGCAGAGAGAACTTTTAGAAGGCTATTGTTGTTATTCAGATGATATATGATGGTGGACTAGACCTTATAAGTAGCAATGGAGATTATGAGAAGTGGTTGGATTTTGGATTCATTCTGAAGTACAACCAAAATGACTTCCTGATGGATTGATGTGTAGTGGGAGAGAAAGAGAGGAATTGAAATGATGTCAAGATTTTTGGCCTGAGCAGAAGGGCTGATGGACTTGCCATCAATTCCGATAGAGAAGGCTATAGGAGAAAAAGATTAGGAGTTCAGTCTGGGACATTTTTAAAATGTAGGCTCCATGCTGGGCTTGAACTCACCACCCTGAGATCAAGATCTGAGCTGAGATCAAGAGTGGGATGCCTAACTGACCAAGCCACCCAGGCACCCCTGTTGGGGACATTTTGAGTTTGAGATGTCTATTAGACATCTGAGTGGAGGTGCTAAGTAGGTAGTTGAATATATTAGACTGTAGTTTGGGATACAGTCCTGGTCTGCAGACATGAATTTGGGAGTTGTCATCATAGAAATGGTTCTACAGACATTGGACTGGAAGAGACCACCAAGGGAGTGTGAGTAGGTTGGAAAGAAGAGGAATTGGGAGCCATCAAAAAAATGAAATCTTGCCATTTGCAACGATGTGGATGAAACTAGAGGGTATTATGCTAAGCAAAATAAGTCAATCAGAGAAAGACAATTATCATATGATCTCACTGATATGTGGAATTTAAGAAACAAGGCAGAAGATCATAGGGAAAGAGAGGAAAAAATGAAACAAGACAAAAGCAGAGAGGGAGACAAACCATAAGAGACTCTTAATCTTAGGAAACAAACTGAGGGTTGTTGGAGGGGAGGAGGGAGGGGTGATGGGATAACTGGGTGATGGACATTGGGGAGGGTATGTGTTGCAATGAGCACTGTGTATTATATAAGACTGATGAATCACAGACCTGTACCCCTGAAACAAATAATACATTATGTGTTAATTAATTGAATTTAAATTAAAAAAATAAGAAAATTAAGTCCTGGGGATGTAATGTACAGCACTGTGGCTATAGTTAACAATACTGTATTGTATATGTATTTGAAAGTTGCTAAGAGAGTAAATTGTAAAAGTTTTCATCACAAAGGAAAAAATGCATAACTATGTGTAGTGATGGATGTTAACTAAATTTATTATGGTAATCACTCCACAATATATACATATATCAAATCATTATATTGTACACCTAAAACTAATACATTTTTAAATGTCAATTATAACTCAATAAAAATAAATGAATTAATAAACAAGAAAAAAAAAAGAAGAGAATTTGGGACCTTGCCTGGAGGCACTCTCATTTTAAGAGGTCTTTGAGGAGAGACGAAGCCAGTAAAGAAGACTGAGAAGGAGCAGCTAGTGAGATTAGAGGAGAACAGGAGAGTGTGGGGTCCTGGAAGCCAAGTGAAGACCGTGAACCAAGGAGGAGGGGCTCATCAGCTGTGCCAAATGCTGCTGATAGGTCAAGTAAGACAAGGATTAAGAACCAAACATTGGGTTGAACAATATGGATATTATTCATGACCTTGACAAGATAAATTTCAGTAGAGTAGTGGAGGTGGACCCCTGATTGGAATGTGTTCAAAGGAGAATAGTAGGTGAAAAATTATAACAGTAAATAGATACAACAATTACAAAGGAATGATGGAGTAGTCCAAGTGGATATCTGGGGGAAGAACATTCCTGACAGATGGAACAGACATTAAAAAGGCCCTAGGCAACAGTGAGTGTGGCTTGTTTGAGGAACAGTAGAGAGGCAATAGCTGGGACAGACTGAGTGAGGTGGAGAGCAGGCAGAGAGAGTAGTGGGCTAGGAAAGGATGGTCATCTGGGGCTCCCGCTTGACACCAGATTGATGTAGGTAGAATGAGGAATTCAGTCTTAGACCAGGAATATTGGTTCAAACAATGCCTTCAAATATTGCACATGGAAACGTATATCAGGTATATCTGTAAAAGAGATTTGCATCAAAAGGGAGCAAAGAAATGGGGTGAGAGCATGTGGGGGAGTGGAGTCAAGAGAACGTATATACAAAATAATGCATATATAATGATGAAAATGTATATATGTGAAGATAAGAAATAATAGCGTGATTGTATCCTGATAGAAATGACCTAATATAGAGCACAACATTGATGATGTTGGAGATAAAGGGGAGAAAGATGGTAGTGGTATTGTTGAATTGGTGTGAGAGAAAGAAATGTAGTGGGAAAAGAGAGGGGCTGGCTTTAGAGGAGAATCTGGAAATATTATATTAGTTTGCTAGGGCTGGCAAAACAAAGGACCACAGACTGGGTGGTTTAAACAACAGAAATTTTTTTTTTTAAAGATTGTATTTATTTATTTGAGGGAGAGAGAAAGAGAGAGAGAGCAGGGGAAAGGTGCAGAGTGAGAGGGAGAAAGAGTCTCAAGCAGACTCTGTGCTGAGCATGAAGCCCAACTCGGGGCTCGATCCCAGGACCCTGAGATCATGAGCCAAAACCAAGAGTCAGCCATTCAATCAACTGTGCCATCCAGGTGCCGCTAAATGAAAGAAATTAATTTTCTCACAGAGGCCAGAGGTCTGAGATCAAGATATCTGCAGGTTTGGTTTGTGGTGAGACCTCTCTCCTTGGCTATTAGGACTTGTCCCTGTGTTTTCAGTCTGTGTTATCTGTGCCCTAATCTCTTCTTAGAGAGATACCAGTCATATTGGAATAGGGTTTACCTATATGACCTCATTTCACCTTAATTACTTTTTAAAAGAGGTAGAGTCACTTTCTGAGGTACTGGGGTTTAGGATTTCAACATATGGATTTTGGGGGATATAATTCAGCCCAAAACAATCATATATGATATCAACAGGAAGGCCATATATACAGATGCAGGTGCTGGTGAGTTAAGCATTATGGTAATAGGTGTCTGTGGAATTATGGTTTAAATTTTCTAGTGAAATAAGGAGCACGTGAAGAATTGGGATGTTGAAGTGGTGTTGGAAGTAAGGGACTGGGTATCTATAGAGTGATTGCTTGGTAGCAGTAAGGGCCTGATTGACATTTGTGGTCATGAATTTAAACTGAAATTAGTCATGTGGTTGTGTATTTTCCCCCAGCTAGGTTTAGCTGTGTGGGTTTAGGCTTCTTGAAGTGTATTTGGACTTAGCCAGAGTAATGATTTTGCCAGGGAAGCAATACAAACTGAGAAAGGAGCAGGAGAGTGAAGGGTATATGTAAATGAGTGACTATAAAGACTGGCCATGGCATTTGAACTAGGGAAGGAGAGGAGAGAAGGCATTAAGGGAGTAAGAGATGGTGAAAATATGGTAGGACCAAAGGACTGGAGATTCTGGTGAGGTTGAAGGATAGTGGGGTCTGGATACCAAAGGGAGTGGGCTGGAAAAAGAAGAGGTGATGGTCATAGAGAGGGATGTTTGAAATTGATATTACAGAGGGGTTGCTAAAATTGCTATGACAAGGCCTAGGGTATAGCCATGTGAGTGTGTAGCTGAGGTGGGGTCAAGGACAATGTCACAAAAGAGAAATGTTCAAGGAACTGAAGGAGTCAGTGTGTCAGAATGATCATTCTTGAGCTCACTGGGAATAAAGACGGGACTACTACCATTGAGAATGACTGTGCTCCAGGAGCTAAAACCTTTGAGAAATTGGGGTGGGGGATGAAGTTTGGTAGATGACAACAAAAATGAAGGCTAGTTGGTGACAAGCCGTCAAAAACTAGAGGTTTTCAGGGATGTGGGAGAGGAATGGTCTAAAGGCAGCAATGAGAAGCAAGGAAGACCAAGGAAGACTTGACCTTCAGGCTCTGCAGTACAATGGTGGTGGGAGAGAAAAATCATCTGCTCCTCTTGAGTGGGCTTCAGGGGACACAGAGTCCCCAGGAAAGATTGATTTCTGTTAGGGGAAGACAATGATGGGCACATTCAGAGAAGAGGTTGGGGATATAGAGGAATTACTGAAGGTGCATTGTGTTTTAGGAGTAGGAAAGGGGTGTGAGAAGTGAACTAAAGGGGAGATGCGGTCACAGCCTTATGGGGGTTAATATGCAGGAGTTGAGGGGTGTTGTGGGGATCTTGGAGTTCTTTTGGTGACTAGCAATAATGGGGATAAACATCATTATTAGATGAGTTCTGATGGATTCAAGGCAGTTAGATTCAAGATAGATTTTGAAGTCTGGGCTACAGAAGGGTGTGTGTGTGTCTGGGACTTCCTGTTTACCCCAAGTGAAATGGAAGTTCAGTCTTATACCTAAAGCACTGGTCCATACAGTGCTCCATATTGTTCCTAGGAACAGAGGTCACATAAATCTGTAATGATAAAAAAAATGATCTAGGAACTATACTTCACATTCAGGATAGGACTACCCCTGGGGAAGTGGAGGGTGAGTGGACATGGGGTGAGGGTCAAGGGAACCTACATTTTTCTTTACTGTTTTTATTCTTAAAAAAAGAGTAAATATACTCAATGTTAACAATATTCAAATCTGAGTGGTAGAAACACTGGTGTTGATTATATTTAATGCCTGGGACACTATAGGTACTCAATAAATATTATTTGTTGAATGAGGGTGGCTTTCTGCTTTAAAGGTCTCTCCAACAAACATACAAAACTCTCAAATTAACAGGAAATGCTAAAAGAGCATAGAAAAGGGAATGAATGGAGAGAGGTGGGGAGGGCCTGAGAAATCTTTGTGGAAAGAGTGGGTGCTGATCTATGTAGAGTATCTTTACCACCATACATGAGCCATATGGCAAATATGGGATACAAGCTAAAGACAGTCTTATCTCCATCTTACCTTAATGCTCTAAGGTTCTGGGTGAGTATCCAGAAAGTGACCTCGAACATTTGGTCCTTTCAAGTAACTACTGGATCCTCACTTTTCTCCCCCAACATGGACACTGGGTGGTGCTGCTGTCCAAAATTTCTGCTCTATCATGGATGTATTACCTCAATTTATAGACAGGTACTTACCTAGTCTCCTGTAGGCCAAGCAAAGTGCTAGGGATTGGGGAGATAAAGATGAATAGCCTCAGTAGATCCTCCTCTGATTACCCTACTGACTACTACCATGTTCAGTGGCTGAGAAAGTTGAAAATGTGACTTTTACATAGGAGAGCACCACTGTCACAGAACTGTTCAGCTGTGGGGGTGAATGACTCTGAACTGCCCACCCTCTCAGTGAGCTCCCCTCCTCCATGACCTGGCCAAGGATTAGAACAGATGCCACTGAGCATTGCTTGCAAACCATTGTTTGGTTATCACAGTGTACTTAGGCTCTGTGGCTATAAAAAGCCAGTTCCAGATGTTGGAAGCTAACTGGGCAAGAAAGAAGTGTTTGCTTATATCGAGGCCCCAATTATCTTGGAGGAGTGAGTAAACTTGGGAAGGAGGGAAGTGGATCCTCAGCACGAAAACAGTGGGAGAAACCGGGGAGGCAGGCAGGCGATCCCTCGGCGAATCAGAGAGGGCTTGGACAGGGTCTGGGGAGGCGGCTCCGGTATGAAGTCATCAAGACACTTGCAGGGCAGAGGTCCTGAGTAGAGGGGAGACAGCGGGCTCAAGCCTACAAGACGAAAGCGGGGGGGGGGGGGGGGGGGGGGGGGGGGGGGGGGGGGCCCCCCCCCCGACGCGGGGGGGGGGGGGGGGGGGGGGGGGGGGGGGGGGGGGGGGGGGGGGGGGGGGGCGGGGGGGGGGTCGGGGGCGGGGCCTGGGGGCGGAGACTGCTCCGCGACTACAACTGCAGGGTTCCGCGCGGGAAGGCTAACGTCGTCCTGTGTGTGGAGTGGCGTTGGTCCAGCCGTCAGCCTTTCACCCGTCTTCAAGCCATCAGGTGAGGACCTGCGGTCCCGGCGGAACCAGAAGACTATGGGGACAGGAGGGCGCAGCGGCTGCGGGGCGGAGGGGGTCGGTCTCTCGGGAACCGGTGGGGCCGGGTCGGGACTGGCGTTTTGTAACTGCGCCTCCTAGAGAGTCCACGCCTTTGTCTTCTGCGGCGCCGCCTTCTGCGCGTTGCCGGGTCCTCCGTGGGTGGGTCCTTGGGAGGCCCGAGGGGGCGGTCCCTCAGAGCGGCCGGTCCGCTGTGACTGCAAGCCCGAGGCTGAGAGGACGAGGACTTTCGGTGCTGCCCGGAATGGGCCCTCTGGGGCAGGCCCTTCGCGTTCTCCCTTTGTGGCCAAAAGGTGGGCTGCGCGCCCGACAAAGATGATGGTTATTTTAAAATGTAAGCAAACTGCTCCTGACAAACAGACCCACGCCCCCAGCCTTTTATGATCTGTTAGTCCCTGTTTCCCTACCTTGGAGATTGGCATCTGATCCCTCGTCAGAGGAGGGTCTTAGGGTGACCTCGACGGAAGGGAGGCATACTTGGGACTTCTGGCTGCTTGGGGGCCTCTCCATTCTACTCTGGGCACTAGACCTGTCTTACCCCTACCAGGGTGGGACCAGGCACGCGCTTGAGAGCTCTGTTTTCCGGTCTCTGGGGTCTCCTATTGTCTTGTTGACAAATCCGGAATGGTCACAGGGCACCTCATCTCCTAACCTTTCCCTTTGCAGAGAAAATATGGTGAAATAAAAATCAACTCTATTTGTTTACCCTGTTCTGCTGAAGTCCTTGGTCTGATCCTAATTAGTTGTGTCTTCTTACAGCATTTACAAAACATGCCATAAGGAGCTAGTATGAGACATGTAATTAGTTATGATCAGATTAAATCCCTTCCCTCTCTTATTGTGGCTCCTTAATCTACTGTCTTTGGG
This sequence comes from Phoca vitulina, assembly GCF_004348235.1. Classification (NCBI taxonomy): domain Eukaryota; kingdom Metazoa; phylum Chordata; class Mammalia; order Carnivora; family Phocidae; genus Phoca; species Phoca vitulina. The sequence goes on from NW_022589806.1 coordinate 1,916,018, forward strand.
CAGATAAAATGGAAAGAAGCTAGTACAACTTTTTAACCACCCTTTTTTTTGTGTGTGCTGCTCATATCCCCCAGGAAAAGTGCCCCCCCCCAAAGTAATTGACTAGAAAGTGAAGATGCTCAAATAGTGCTATCTCCTGTGACAATTCATCAGCTGGTTAAACCCAGTCCATATTTTTTCTTCTCTCCCTATCTGCTCATGTGTTTCTATCACCTTCATTTTACCTTTGCTGTGATTTTAAGAGTCAGACATATCGACTCCAGTTTCTAGAGCATCTTGGTTTCTGGTGCATCCTGATTCAGTGGCATTTACTGCTTATCAGAAATAGGGTAATGACATGGAATAAAAAGTATTCTAATAAAAACACGACATTTCTAAGATCTGCTGCTTGTTTCCTGTTGAAAATCAGCAGGTAAAATACACATTAATATTAAATGTGAGAATTTTGGCTGTTACTCCTTAGTCTGATAACAGTTCTACCAGATAGGTTTGTTAAATGTTTTTTTTTTTCAGTCTTTCTTTTAGTCAAGATGAGTGATAAGCCAGATTTGTCTGAAGTGGAGAAGTTTGACAGGTCAAAACTGAAGAAAACTAATACTAAAGAAAAAAATACTCTTCCCTCAAAGGAAAGTAAGTCATGGGGGCTTTCTAGTTGAGACAAACAATGGTGAAAATTAATAGGTTCAGTAAATAAACTCTTCTTGTAAATTTTGCCACACAGTAAGCAATAATTAAAGTACCAATGTATTTAATGCAACATCTAAAAATATCAAATAGTTGCTTCTTACCTGGCTCATATGAGTGGTTCTCACAAAATAGGCCCTAGTAGTAATGGAGAATTTTTTAAAAACTGTGTTTTTTTGGTTGTTGAAAAAAATTACTAAAAGCCACATTAAAACCAATCTTGGGATATTGGACTCAGTATTATAAACATCTTAGTTTTGTCCAATTTTTGGTTATTTGCCATTTTTATGCACCTAACAATTTGGGTCTGTGATCTCATCCCTAAAGAGCTGTATAAACTTTGTGGTTTTGGCCTTCTCTACCTGATGACAAGATGAGGTAGGAGAACCAGTGTAGCTCTTGGGTATAGTCAGGTCTCCCAGGGATCAAGGGATCAGTTTTGCCCTCCTGACTTACAGTCTGCTGGAGAAACTCCAAACCAAGGGGCACATTTTTTCATGTCAGCATTATTTGAAAGTTAATCAAAATTGTCTGAAATGGTATATCTTTCAAATTGTATAGGGATAGCTAAATCTGAAGAAAATGCTTCAGTTCCTCTTCATTCTTAAAATAACATATGGAAAAAATGGCAACAGCATAGATCTACCTCTTAAATGGGAAAAAACCCTGCAGTTGATGTAGATTCTAATGAACATTCAGGTGGTTTACACACACACACACACACACACACACATCCCTGTAAGCAGGTATGGCAGCCTTCAGTGACTTGGAAAAGTACTTTTGGGGAAGAAACTGAACTTAATCTGAGAAAAAAACCTTCTTAATGATTTTTTTATGTTTGTTTTTTCCCCCAGCTATCCAGCAGGAGAAAGAGTGTGTTCAAACTTCATAAGATGGGAATCTCCTCCCACAAGCAGTTTTCAACAATGCCTGAGTGTCTCGGTTTGGGGCTTTTTTTTTTTGTAAACCTATGTGCTTGTAGAGATTTTAGGCACCTTCTAATGCTTCACACCCGTACTCCCTGGCTAAGATGTCAGGAGTAGCCAGTGTTCCCTTATGTTCATTTTGTAAACTTTCCATTGATGCATAAACTCCAGCTGGCAGATGTTGTCCATAATCCCACCATTGATGACCTTTGTGTGTGATGTTCTTCTACCCCCTACAGGATAAGCTACTTTTCACCTTCTACAATGGGTGTCTCCATTGCTCCATAATCTTCATGAAGGGGCATGGGTTTGCAGATTTTCAGTTTATTTTCATTTCTAATGTGGCAATAAAATAATAAATCAAATCAATACATTAAGGCTCCTGTGATTCATTCCTAGTGGTCTTCCAAAGAATGGAAGTACCAAGGGTACTCTTTTTAGCCAAACAAAATGGTTGCAGGAAAGACACTTTGGCAGATCATTCACATGGATAGGCTCTCTGCTGTCCAGGTGCAGTGGGTCCTGACTTAGTGATGCTAGGTGCTTTTTCCTTAGAGTTGGAATCATACAGTTCGAGACCTTGGAAGAAGAGGTCATGTGGACTAGCCCCCTTATCTTGGAAATGAAGAAATGAAAACATCTGAAGTGATGATCTAAGGTGAATAAGAGCTGGAATTCTAGCTGGGCTGTCTTGCTTTCTCAAATGTGCTTTTAAATTTAATGGAAGGAGATGCCTAAGGCTGGTAATAGATGCAGAAGGGCATAGGAGGCACATGCTAGTACACACTGTGCTAAGCACATCACATCTTACTATTGAGCAGAAACTCAGAAATCTAATACCTGCTGATGACCCACAGCATTGAATCTCTTGGTCTCCTTGTCCTGAACAAAATTCACTATCTTAATGAATCAAGTATTGGTTATTCATGGTGAGCATAAGTGTTATGGACTAAATTGTTCTCCCCCACCCCCCAAAAAATTCATATGTTGAAGCCCTAACCCCGAATGTGACTGGATCTGGGGATAGGGTATTTAGGAGGTAATTAAGGTTAATTGAGGTCCTAAGGGTGGGGCCCTAATCTGATAGAACTGTGGCTTTAAAAGAAGAGGAAGAAACACCAGAGATCGCTCTCCCTGCCATGTGAGGACACAAGGGAGTGGCCATCTGCAAGGCAGGAAGAGAGTTCTCAGCAGAAACTGAGCCTGCAGGACCTTGTTCTGGGACTTCTATCCTTCAGAACTGTGAGAAAATAAATATCTCTTGTTTAAGCCACCCAGTTTATGGTACTTTGTTATGGCAACTCAGACTAATACAATAAGGAATACATATAAATTGGCAAGCTCTGATACCTGCCCTTAAACAATACTTTCATCACTTAAAATTTATAAGAACCAATCACCTATAATCCCACCAATTAGAAGTATCAATATTTGAGTGTATGACAATCCAGACTGGTCTATTAATATTCATATATTTTCCTACAAAAAGTGATTATGCTGTCTGTACCTATTTGCAACCTCAAGTATTATCTTACCATCTCCTTCCAAGGGCTGACATCCTTAAATAATCACTGGGTTTACAGGAAGTGGAAGCTGTTTTCAATAACATAAACTTCAATAAGTAAAACAGTAGTTGGGTTAACTCTGATTAAATGTCAGTTAGGTAACACAATCACAAGGCCAGAACATTTCAGAGTTTGAAGTAACCATGTTGGTCATCAATACCTTACCTCTTGCCTGAAGTAATTATCTGGCAGAGTCACTCAGCTTCTTGCTGTGACAGGCTGCTTACACTGTGCCCAAACCTGCCTTCCTATAGCTTCTATCCAATAGTCCTAGGACTGTGTCCTGGAGACCCAAACAATGTGGTTGTCCCTCCTCAAATATTTGAAGTCAGCTATTGTATGTCTGCCTCTATAACTCCAGGGCTTCTCCTGATGACATTTCCCTTATCCTTTGAATCCAACTTACATGAATGGGGAACATCCTGGTTGCTGATGTGCTCAAGTTTGCTCATGATGAGATCTCTTTGCATCCTGATTCTGTCATCCAAAACATTTGCTCTCCTTTCAACACTGGTATTTGTAAATATGAGAAACATACTGTATATCCATGATAGATTCAGCAACCTCTGTATTTGCATATCATTTAGGCTGCATTTGCACAAGATTAGGATTATTTCAAAGGGCCTGACAGAAAGAATGAACGTTGTCAGGTGACCTGGGATTGGATAATAATCCATTGTTCAGTTGCATCTGTTAATAATAGTTTCATTAACATTGATTCTATCTTGAGCAGTGTGTTAGGCTGAGATGAGAGGTACATGGTGGCAGGTGAAAGACGTAGCTACTAAGTGAGTACTCATACAGACAGGAGATGGGAAAAACAATTGCTCACCTAGAGTAGTTTTACTCAGCATTTCTTTTTTCTTTTTCTTTTTTTTTTTTAAAGTAGGCTCCATGCCCATTGTGGAGCCCAAAGTGGGGCCTGAACTCAAGATCCTGAGCTCAAGATCTGAACTGAGATCCAGAGTGGGACGCTTAACCAACTGAGCTGCTCAAGTGCCCCTCAGCATTTCTTAAATATATAATGTGGGGCAAAGCTTCTAGTTACTAGATTCACTTGCCTGTCTAACCAGAGCCATAGTTTTCCCCCAATAAACCCACTAGTAGTAGGGATTGAGATTTAGGGCCCTGAACAAACAAGGGAGGAAAATATATAACATATATAATATTAAATATATATATATTTATATATATAAATAAATAAAATATATAAATATGTTATATATTTTTCCTCCTCAGTCTCTAAGGGTGAACACCCAGGAACACTTACTGGTTCACACTTATCACCTGCTCCCACTTTGAGCCAATGGCTGTGGTTCAGGATCTGCAGGTCCTTCATTGGCTGAACCAGTGGAGGGTGGGGCTTGGGCTACTCTGGATATTCCCGTCATCCCATGAGGCATAACTGCAGGTTCTGAAGCTTTGCATTTTAAAAAACAAAAGAGTATTAAAAAAACCCCAAAAAAGTATAGACCAGAAAACAATAGAATTGGATAAATCTGAGCTAGTTAGATTAGTTATTCAGTTCTAGGAAGCTTGAAAAAGGCACTATTTTATGAGCTTCCTGATTTAGCTCATTTCTGTACTGTGTTTGGATCCTCGGTTATTTATTTAAATGAACTCCACAGTAGGGGTCGTGTTGAAAAAAGTCTATATGGGGTATTTTGTTTTATGAACAATGTTTCCCCCAGTTTGATGCTTGTAATTTATTATCTACAGCAGTAAAGCTGTTTGTCTTACTTAAAAAGTCTTTTCTGTAATGTGACACCAAATTTATTAATATTTGAAGTAGAATTTTTGTATTCTCCTTTATAAATGGGACTTCTCAGAAATTTGTTTAGCACACATTCTTCAATAGGTTTTGCCATCATATTATATTTTCTTGAAATAAGAAAGAGGGATTTTTTTCATTATCTGGAACTATTTTATTAGCAGTAGAATTACCTGATCCTTGAAGGTTTGATAAGACACACCCGTGGAAGCCAGGCCATTTGGGACCATAGCTCATTGATGACCTCTATTTCTTTAATTCTTCTTTGTTTGATTCAATTTCTATAATTGGTTTGGTTTTATAATTTCCTTGGTTCAAATGTTAAACTGTTTTGCATTCATACATGTAGAAATATGTTTGCATGTATCACCAAAAATTCCAAAAGTGTTGGAGTTTTAATTTTAAAACATTTCCCATTTTATTGATAACCTTTCTCTCCTTAAGGAGGTTTCTTAGAGAATTAGGTTAATATATATTTTTCATCAAATAGCTCTTATAAGTATTAATCAATATTAGCATTTAAAGTATTTTTAGGATCTAAGGGGCGCCTGGGTGGCTCAGTCGTTAAGCGTCTGCCTTCGGCTCAGGTCATGATCCCGGGGTCCTGGGATCGAGCCCCACAGCGGGCTCTCTAATTGGCAGGAGGCCTGCTTCTCCCTCTCCCACTCCCCCGCTTGTGTTCCTTCTCTCACTGTTGTCTCTGTCAAATAAATAAATAAAATCTTTTAAAAAAAAGTATTTTTAGGATCTAAGTATTGATAAGAAAATTTTAAACGTGGTACATGTTTAAGGATTTAAAACTGTATCTGTAAGTATTTTCATTTCTGTATATGTTCTAATTTTGGAGATGGTGGTTTTGCCATTTCTTTCCCAAATCACAGAGTTCTTATGAGAACTGAAGACACTGGTTAGTAAGCAGGTCTCTTGATTGTGGGAGCACTCTGGTAGCTATGTCAGAGTTTCTCCTCAAGCCATAGTGGCCACCCAGTATATTGTGGATTAGAGGTGAAATGGCCAATTTTTGGCACAGTCATAGTGTTGGAGGTATAACTTTGGTTAGGAAGGTCACATTCTGCCAAGGGACTAAAATTGACATTCCACAATATAGGTGATTTGAGTGATATATTTTTTAAAAGATTTATTTATTTGAGAAAAGAGGAGAAAGAGAGAGAGGTGGAGAGATATAGAGAGAGCGCAGTGGGGAGCAACAGAGGGAAAGGGAAAGAATCTCAAGCAGACACCCTGCTGGGGGGGGGGGGAGCTCCACAAGGGGCTAAATTTCACCATCCTGAGATCATACTCTGAGTAGAAATAGAGTCAGACGCTGAAACAACTGAGCTAACCAGGCAATCTTGAGTGATATTTTTTTAAAGTTTTCATTATATAGGCATCAGTTAGCTGCTATTCTCAGAAGACCTTTTGTTCTTTGTGGCATCTTACAAAGATTTTCTAACTGACGGCCCAAGAAGTTTAGAGGGCATCAGAATTCCCTCTCTGATTATCCAATGTGATGTCAAGCTCGAGGGTATGCAATCACAGGGGACACAGCCTGGCTTAGAGCCCCGCTTCCTTGCATTGCATTTTGTGCAATCAGATATGGAGTTTGCCTGTGACATCAGGAAATGCAGCGACTGTAAATGGGACAGCGCCCCTCTGCAGCCGCCATTGTCCTTCCTTCTGAGCTGTCGAGAAGGCGAGCCGCACATGGCTGAGCCTGGCTGTGAGACCTCTTCTGGGGAATGCCCGGACACGGAGGAGCCCAAAACAGTGGACTCAAAGAGCCTGAAGCACAAGCAGCCAAGGCGCCAATGCCGCCGCTGCCACCGCCGCCGCCGCCGCTGCCCCAACAGTTTCGCTATCTACTTCCCCAGGGTTCTGAAGCAGGTTCACGAGGGCCTGAGCCTCTCGCAGAAGACCGTGAGCATCTTGGATTCGTTCGTTAAGGACATCTTCGAGCGCATCGCCGACGAAGCCTCTCGC